>NW_026901300.1:3000000-3448040 GCF_033783945.1 Neopsephotus bourkii | reverse complement strand
GTTGGAAGGGACCTTAAAGCTCATCCAGTTCCAACCCCTGCCACGGGCAGGGACCCCTTCCACTGGAGCAGCTTGCTCCAAGCCCCTGTGTCCAACCTGGCCTTGAACACTGCCAGGGATGGGGCAGCCACAGCTTCTTTGGGCACCCTGTGCCAGCTTGCTGTGACCCCCAGACTTGATTTAAACGGGGGGCAGAGGTACAGCAGAGTCCTTACCTCTACATGGGACACTTTTTGTTAGTGTGTGCATGTGGGAAATACAATTGGTCTGGGTACCAGTATCCCTTGAGGCTGCAACAGTCCATGCTGGATGCCAGCCCACCTGAGTTGCACTTAACAGTCTCCAGTCATCTGAAAATTCATAAACCCCCAAATTACCTTAATGGTAAACATAAATCTCAAACCAGCCCTCGTTTCTCACAGTCCTTCCTGCATTGCTGAGCAGGCAGCGTGTCCCTGGGATATGAAGAAGCATCTGCATTTGCAGGGTGGGTGTGGGAGGAACCTGGCTTCCCCATGAAAATACTGCCAACTGCACCTTTTATTTCACACATTCAGCCACTGAGACGAAACAAAACTGTGTAGAAAACCTAATTTTATCTGCTGCACAATACCATTATTACCATAATCTAGTCTAAGAGGGTGAACTTCCCAGCACTGGTAAATACATTATGAGAGTCATTTAAGAGCCTGGCTCAATAGCTCAGCATACAGAGGCTCGTATTTCTACAAACAAGGGATTACAAACCTAACACCTTCCTCCTGCCATGATCCAGACACACCAGCTCCGAGTTACCTGAGGAAACTCCTGAGTGCACTGTTCCCTTCTTATCCAGTCCTGAGTGTAAGTATTTCTGCCTGGAACAGCACCTCCAGCACCAGGGAAACAGCAGCAGGATGACAGCGAAGACCTGGTGTCCTCCTGCCCCTGACACTGCACTTGAGAAGAGCACTTCACCATGCCTGCCTGCCTGCCTGCCTGCGCAGCACCGCGGGGCTCTCGCTCTGTGTCCCTACAACACGCAGTGCAGCGGGTGAGGCGCTGTCAGAAGGTGCCTGCGGCTCAAAGCACGTTGTAATTAGTACTTGGCCCACGGCCCCCAGCTCCGGGCTCAGCACTCATCTGTCTGCTCAGCAGCCAGGGTGCTCTTCGCTGCCCAGGCAGTCTTTCTTCCATGACAAGAACCAGAACTGCAAAGTAAGAGGCAAGTTGTGACAACCGGATGGAGGTGCGCAAGCACGCTCCACTTTGTCCAGGGGCTCCATTCCCCACTCCCTCAAATGAATAGTTCCTAGTAAAAGCCATTATACAGCAGCAATCCTCAGTGCCCTTCCACGTGCCAGCAGCACACTGTATTTAACTTGTTCTCTGTGCTGTGTCCAGGGGTATTTTCCACACATCCTGTGCTCATCCAGCAGCGATGCCTCCACGCACCACACACGAACCGGCAAACCATGCGTGCCTGGTACCTGGTACTCACACTGAGCTCACGTTCCCCTACAGTCTCCCAGCACCTCTTCTCCAGCTCAACAGGGAATCCTTAGCAATTGTATTCACTACAAGGGTCAGTTCCGGACCCTTCTGAGCTCAGCCATGTGATAAGTAAGACATCAATACCCCAAAGGGCTCCTGACACCGCAGCAGACCCGTGTGCTCATCAAAGTAACTCTTAGACTAAAAGCAGGTTTCAAACTAGCCAGATTTGGGCCTGTTTACAGACACTGCTCTCTCCTGCAGAACGCACTCAAGGCACGATGGGACTTAAAACTTTATGCCCTGAATCAAAACCTTTTGGGAGGGTTGGGAATGCCTCTGAGAATGTCACACTGGGAGCCTGCAGCGCACCAAAGGTGAACTCGTTTTCCTTAAGCACCTTTTCTGCACGCTGCACAAGTACACAGCCCGCAGGGAGACTGCAGCACGCAGAGAAAGCCACTGGGGCTTCATCACCTGACTTCCCTGAGTATTGTCCCCAGTTCATCTTGTGCTGAAGATGATCTCTGAAGCACCAATCATGCAAAAATCGACTTTATGCTTGAAGGACAAATGCAAAGTCTCTCTTACTATCCTTTTATAACGCACACTCCATCACAGCTGACACAAGCACTCCTGTCAAGTATTGCAGTTTAAATAGCTCTGTTGGTAAATGATAAATACAAGAGCATACATTTGGATAACCTTACACCCCGGAGAGAAGAGGGTCCTCTGAATTTATTGTTACAACATTTAATATCACTTCATTTTGTCCAAAGAGAAATACTGGAGTTGTTCATAAAGGTGAACCCTGTAAATCAATAAAGACGTTCTTGGTAAGCCTGATTTTTAGCTGGGAAAGGTTTTAGCTGCATTACTGAGAGGTGCAGAGGGGGAGATGCTGTTCCTTCTGAAAATGAGAAAAGAACATGGCACACAGAGCAGAGCTTTCCACTTCAGGTGCCAAAAGATGGGATGTCTGTCTGCTGGCCTGGAATAACTTCCCATAGTGTTCAGAGGCAGCAGCACGCAGGGAGAAGCAGCAGCAGCAGGGGAATCCTTCCAGAACATCACTCCAAGCTTGCCTGAATGTCTCCACCAGCAGCGCTGCTTTCACTGCTCCATGCTCAGGCCTCTGACCCACTCATGGCTGCAGCGCAATGCTGGTGTCATGCCCAGACCCCTGCTGCCCAAACCCCTCTTGGTGGCTGTCTCTTAGAGAAGCATTCCTACACTGGTTTTCCCAGAAAATAGTGGGAGAGTTTCTAATCACAGAACAGTCAGGGTTGGAAAGGACCTTAAGATCATCCAGTTCCAACCCCCTGCCATGGGCAGGGACACCTCACACTAAACCAGGGCACCCAAGGCTCTGTCCAACCTGGCCCTGAACACCGACAGGGGTGGAGCAGTCACAACTTCCCCGGACAACCCATTCCAGTGCCTCAGCATCATATCCCTGCAGCCTGTTTATGTTGGGCTTCTCCCCTTGGTTCTTTGAACTGCCTGGGTTCTGAAGGCTTGTTGGGTGGGGGGGGGGTGTTTTTCTCATACACTGTGTGCTGCAATTTCTTCTGTATCACAGAAACCACACAAACATGTACAAGAGAAAGACAGCTCATGCAAAGCATTACTCAGATGTACAACCCTTCCTGCAGAGCAGAACAGTGCTCGTGCCAGCGCAGCAGAGCCTGCTGAAATCTGTAACAAGGCTGCTGGAAACAAGAAGAAGGTTGGACGAGTTATAGAAACAAAAGCCAAACCCTCTGATCAAAGACTCGAATTAGAGACAAGAAAGGGAGAGGGAACTGGCTGACAGTCAACCAGACGCCCTGAGGGACTCGGGGAACACAATTTAATCTCTCTTTGCTTCAGTTCCCCATCCATAAAACGGCTGCTGGCCACCTCATCTCTTCAGGCTGCAGGAGCCTGGGGTCAGAGATGGTCTCTCATTATCTGTCTGCATGCTTTCTAGCCAAGTGCATCCTGTATTGCTGGGAAGGGGAAGAAAGAAGGAATTCCTGAGCACCAACACAGTTAAATCGCATTCCTAAATGAGTTTGTGTTTCACTGGTCACTGCCTGTGAGCTCTTAGAGAAGCTCTGTCTGCTGAGGAGACACTGTGGACCTCTTTTTCCTATGGGATATACTGATGAAGTTGGAACTGAAGCCTTTGAGCCTTTCCTCTTCCTCACCCTACTTCTGTGAAACTTGCATGGGTATCATCCCTCTTAAGACCATCAAATAGGGCTGAAACTGGCTGAGATGTGCAGATGTGGGTGACTTGTGACTCAAAGGACATGCAGCCACACAGCCAAACAAACTCTAAATCAAGCTGGCTAGAGCAAAGCAAAGCAACTCTCCCATCTCCACCAGCAGATCAGTTTATGTCCTCTGAACAGTCCTCTTTCCCTTACAGCTTATGTCCAAGGGGAACTGTATCACCAGGCAAATGAGAAGGAAATCGGTTTGATATTCATGCAGTCACCACCGGCTTAGCTGCCTTAATACACCAAGGACCCAGTGGCTGTAAGCTGAAACTGAAATATTTAAACACCTGAAACACAAATATTAACAGGGAGAGGAACTACTCCTTGGCAGCGCTGATCAAAGAGCAGGGCTAATTCACCATCACTTAGATCTAAACCAGAAGGGCACAGGAGGACCCACAAGCTATTAGATTCAGTGCAAAGGTCAGTCACTGAGCTTTTCTGGGCTTGACAAGCTGCAAGAGGCCAGAGCAAAGCGACACACAGGTTCTTCCCATCCAGATAACCTACAGGGCTGACTCTTACTCATACACAGCCTCTGCTGCACTAGTATCAACCCAGGGAGAGGAACTTGCCCCACTCTTGGAGTCCATTAAAGAAACAGAGTAGAACAGCATGAGCCCCATGACTACAATTTCAAGCCCAAACTGCATCATTTACAGCCACACATCCAGTCCAAGCACAGGGTTTCTAAGTAATTAAACAAGACCCTTTGTCATCCCATGCCCTTAAAGGGTTCACCTGCAACTGAATCCCTCCTGGGCTGCCCTGCTTTCCCAAGACCAGCAGCCCATTTCCACCGACACAGAAGCCCAGGCTCCAGTCTCAGGGCAATGGGTTCTGTGCCATGGGGCTGTTTGGTGTCACACTGAAGGGAGCCTGGCACTCAGTGTGTTAATGCAGATCCCTGCTGGAGACCATTCATCGACGCTGATAGCAGTCCACAAGATTCTTAACCTCTGTCTAATACTGTCACGCTGAATAGATGGTTTGCCCTCGTGTTTGCAGCTTTCATTGCCTTGTCACGTAATATCTTCAGGGGCCAGAGGCCACAGCACCGCTTCTATCAATCCAGCTGCGTGCCCTGCCTTATTGCATTAGTCCTCTACAACTCTGTCAGGCTCTGGTAGGCAGGCAAGGATGTTTACTGCTACCCACTGCAGTCAATCTCAGAGTGATCCCAGTATCTATGACTCCTCTCTTTACAAATCACATTGGTTGAAGGCTATAATTATGGGATAAAATTAGAAGTGGAGTTTCATTTAATGGAGGCAGCCAACATGTCAAGTGCCCCAAGAGTCCACCAAGCTGCAAGCTATGATTCCTCCTCACTCTCTGCTGCTGCTGCTGTTTTGGAGCACACAAAAGGCCTGCTGCACTTAAGGATGACCTAAATGTTGATGCTTATCTTGCTTTAGATCTTGTATCTCCAGCTAAGAAGTAAAGCTCCAAACGTATTTAGCTCATCATTACACCTATCGAAACTCAAGACGACAGCAACAGCTCTTCCAGGCCTCTGGCTTTCAACTATTCCCATAGCAGAATCCCTCCCTTCTCCAAGCAAGCCTGTCCAACTTCAGTGCACACTCAGGACATGCACTTCCACTCGCTTCCCAGATCCTGAATTCAAGCAGAAACATCTATGCTAGTGAAGTCCCCTGCAGATAGGGGCTTGGAAGACAATCCAATCTTTACTATATTTGTTGCCCTGAGAGAGGTTTGTTCTACTTCTCAACAATCTCTAACCTACTGTGTAATCCTCCATAGTAACCAGACTCCAGAGAAGATTCAGGGCACTGAATTTAGCTGTCAAATGACTTTAAAAAGATGAAGTGTATCTTCATCTCTTGATCAACATGAACCTTTTATGTCCTGGTAGATTCTAAGGCCAACCTTTTCTGGACTATCAGCACTACAAAAAGAAGTCATTACCATGAAGCAGGAGTAAAATACATTACATAAAGCATTCAAAGTACCTGTGAGAAAGATGCCAACAAACTAATCTAGTGAGCACATGTTCCTCCTCCACTGCACTACCCAAGTATTCCAGCCCTGCATCACCAAGGCATAGTGAAAGCCCCTGGCAGCCCTTTGGGCACAGTCAATCTTTGGCCTTTTTCCTTCAGCAGGCAGTGACAAGCCCTATGATGAGTGAGATGTGAGCCCCTGTCAGCCGTGGCAGCAGCAATGACTCTTGCACCACCTGGGAGCAGCAGTGAGGCCTTTAGACAGGTACCTGCTAGGATGAGTTATGTGAAGGTACTCACCAGGGCACTGTGGTACCCAGGTCCTGGGACCAGATCTCCTCTGGACGTGGGAGCCAACACAGCCCTGCCATCCACAGCTGCCTGGGAACCAACACGTGCCAGCGCAGGGCTCAAAAGGGCTGAGGCAACGCTGCTGGGAAAACCAGCAGTGACACTATGGGAGAAGCCAGTAGGGTCTTTGTTCTGAGATGACTGGAGGACACAAGGGCCAAGCTCACTTTTCATCAAGTAAAAGGAGTGAAGAGCACATTCCTAATTCAATTGGTGTCAACAGGAAATCAGCTTCTATTTGGGCATTTGAAGTGTTAAAACTGCAGCAGGAATTTGCTTTATAGCCTGGGCAAGGAGGGGATGGATGTGACATATTTCAATCCCAAGTGCAGCAATGAAGAGCATGTGGATACCATTACCTATCTGGGAAGCTTTGGAGAAAGACAGAGATATTCACAGGACAGCACTGACTGCACTTTTCAGTGGTATTTGCTTACTTTTGTGCCTCTGAATAAAAGCCACCAAGGGAAGAAATACAGCCACCACTGCCAGAGTGAGATTCTCAAGGGCTGTCTCCTAGAGTTCAAGTGCTACAACCTGAAAACAAGGAGAGTGAGCAGCAAAGGTGTTTCTTGGGAGAGCTGCCTTGCTCTGATGAAATCATTCCAGCCAACACTGGACTCGAGGCAAAGGGGAACTTTGGAAGCAGCTTTCCAGCCATCTTGTGTGCTAATCTGGCTCCTTTTCCTTTGCCCTGACAGAGCAGGGACTGGAGAAAATGATGGGGGTTTCATAGCTCTCTGTGGTAAGCAGTTAATCACTCTCCCAGGCTATGGATCTGGGCTCTGCTGCCGGCCTGGAATCATTCACAATCAAATAGGACATTTCACTTTTCACTCTGACACTTAACAAATACTTCTTGCTGAAGCCCAGGAAAAGAGGAAGAGAAGGAGGGAAAGGGAACATCCCGTGTTTGTGGTCACCAAGTGCACTCAATGACCATGGCATATGGGGAACTATGGTGAGAGACCAACCAGAGAACACACGCCTGGGACCTCTTAGAGGAACGGAAAGATGAAGCCTCAGCTTAATAGGGGCTTTTTGTTCATAACCATCATTAGAGGCCCCTTCTGAGCTCAGGCAAAGCCCCTGTGGACACTGATGTTTTACAGTACTGATAATGACGGGTGAAAGGTTCAGATACCAAAGCAAAATGGAGCCCTTTCTCCCCTCTTGTGCTGCCATCACCCCCCTGCCACCGCACACTGGTGCACCCCACAGTCTGTGTGCCAACATCCACACCTTTGCCTGGAAGTGCCTCATGGACATACATCGTCATGCTGCTGCAGAGAGGCAGGAAATGTTGTCTGTGTGCTTTGGGAAAAGAAATAAACCTGAGGCAGAAACTTGTCCTGAGAGAAACAACAGCAATTTGCCTGGGGCATCTCTCAAAGTCCTCCAACAGACAGGACAGTCTTGCCAAGAACATGTCTCTGCTTCCCCTGCTACCAAGAGTGATTCCCACTGATGGGCAACCTGAAAGCTGGGCAGGTTTGCTCCCAGGGTAGGGGTTGCTCCATGGGGGAAGCCTGCACCCACTTGTAGTTTCTCCCTGTGCCTTGAGCTGTCAGTGGAAACAGCACAGACACCAGCCTTTGTAAATCAGTGAGGCATGGCTCACTGTGACATCCAAAGCAAGGGACATTGGTGGGAATGAGATTTGCCTGTGGCTCCTTTATGTGGTTGCTTTGCAGATGGTCTATCCACTGCCTCCCATCAGCTACACCACCTTTTTACCTACATAGATGTCACTGTCTTTACCATTTCTTGCATTAACACACTTTATCAGCTGATCAATGGAAGGGACTCATCTCCCCGCACCCTGTCCAGGCCTGTCACTCACACAACACCCCAATGGACCACAGAGCCATGGAGGTCCCCAGTTCCCTTTATCCCTCCTTGGCTGTTCCTCTCAGAGCGATGGTGAGGTCCCGGTTTAGCTGAAGAGCTCATCCCTACGGGGGGGAGGTGAGGATATTGCTATATTGCTCTAAACACTCTGGAAGTGTTTTAGCAACACAAGCAAACAACAGACATTATCCTGTGCACAATATCGACTCAGTAAATTGGCAAGTGAGGTGTTGGACTGGCCTCCTGCTTGGCTTAAATTGTACATGCACCGAACACTGTCTCTGCTCATCATGCTGTCAGTGGGAAAGGCTCCATACAGGGTAATCACATGCTGCTGCAAACTCAGTGCTCCATAAAGCTGCAAATCAAAAGAAAATAGCAGACAAACAACGAGGGGAGATGGAAGGAGGGGTGGAGGGGGCCAAACAGGAGAACACAAGCAAACTCACAACCTGCAATTGTGGCTGCCCCTTCCGGGAGCTCAAGGATTCCAGGAATGAATTATGGAATCCCAGAATGGTTTGGGTTGGAAGGGATCTTAAAGCTCACCCAGCTCCAGCCCCTGCCACGGGCAGGGACCCCTTCCACCGGAGCAGGTTGCTCCAAGCCCCTGTGTCCAACTTGGCCTTGAACACTGCCAGGGATGGGGCAGCCACAAGATGTGTGAGTCTGTGTGAGGTTTGTGAATAGTGGCTACAGGCAGACCCAGCAGAAATGAGAAAGCTGGGAAGCTGCACGAGTGAGTCCATAGCTGTCAGCCCTGGTGCCAAGGGCAGGGAGGGGAGCTGGGGAGCAGTATAATGGAAGAGAAAGGATGCTCTGCCACTGCCTTCTCACATAACCTTGGGAAAGTCACAGGTAGCTCCTTTGCCACAGTTCCCAGATGGCTGATGAGCGCTGCAGGCCCCCCTGAGGCTCCCCCTATTCCTTACTGCCTAAGGACCAGGTTTCCTAAGACAATACAGACCCCTGAAGATGCACGTGTGTGCTCAGAAGTATTTAAGATTGCCCTAAGCAATTACATGCCTGACTCACTTGGGTCTTGTCCTGTTCAGTGTAGCCTCGGGCATCCAAATTCCTCTCCAGTTCTGGCCTTTAGACTCCTAAAGGCAGCAAACTGCCTCTTACTATCACTGTCCATATAAACACACGTGTCTGTGTATACATGCACACACACATTGCTGTCTTAAGCTATGGCACAGTAACCAAAGAGCTACCGAGGTCTGAAACTAAAAGCTGCCTCCCAGGAGGTCTCAGGCCTGTCGCCACATTACAGATTCTTATTGCAGGTGCGACATTGCAGCTTGGCTATAAAACTGTGGATCTCATTCTCTTTGCACCTAGGCCACATGAGACCTTGCCTGTTCCTGCCTGCCGATGGTCAGGAGCCGAGCACAGCCCTGCTGATGACCTGTTGCTGGTATCTAGAAGCACCACTGAGTGCTGTCAGGCAGCAGACACCTCTCAGGAGCTGGAGTCACCCAGAAGCACCAGCAGACAGAGGGGAGGCAAATCAGCTTGTAACCTCTTCAGCTCTGAACTGGGAGCACCAACACAAACCCACACACAACACACACACGTTGGCTGTGAGTACAGTGGCTGTCAGAGGGGGGTAATGAACGAGCTGCTCAATCCCCTTGTGACACACACTGAATTTAGAGCTGCCAGAAAACCCCACACGTTTGGAGATCACATCCTTGGTGGAGCTGGTGTCACATCAGAGAAGCACAGGGCAATCTGGCCACTGGGGACAAGGCCGCTCTCCACTAAACTCCTCTCCCCAGCTCTGTACATGCCAGGAAGTGTAGGGATTCAGGGCAGTGAAGATCTACACTCAGCTCTGACAGCTCCTTTGGCCAGGGCTGAGGCAGGTTTGCTAGGGAGGCATCTGGACAAGGGTGTTAGCCTTTCTGTTAAGCTCATGTTCAGAAAGGATGACAAAGAGGAGGAAAAAGCATGTGGGTGAGAGCAATCCATAATTCTGGAGCCAGGCCACATGGCTGGCAGGCATATTTAATGCACAGATTAGTTCTTCACTTGAAAGCTGCAAACTTAATTTGTTAGTACAGGACTTACCCTGCCTTTGCGTGCACTGTGTCTAACCCCAGCTCCCAAGCTCCTCTGGAAGCAGATACTTCCATTAGCAGTGCTTACAGCTCAGCTCTGTCAGCACTTCCACAACTTTGGAGGAGTTAACTCCCCATAAAGCATCCTCTCTGAGCTGGAACACAGCACACAAGAGGGGGAGATCTAGCTGCTATAGTCCCATTAGCGCTTAACATTCCTTATCTCTTGGGCCCTGTAGTTGGAAAACACCTCCTGAGCTCCGTGCAGGAGCCAGCATCCTCCCCACATTTACTCTGCAGACATTTGGCTGGGGATTTTACTTAAGGTTTAACTCGATTGGCAGACCTTGCTTTTTCGGGTGGCTTCTGTTCCAGCTCTGGGTTTCTGTGTATGAGCTGCGTTGGCAGAGTGCTGGGTGTTAATTACCAGCTACAAGCACACCCTCCATGCAGCAAGGTTCTTCATTCCCAATCTGGAATGGAATACCAATGCAAGCGGAGGACCAGGTTGTGGAGATACCTGCCATCAAACTGGATGAGAGCTTGGGAGCCAGGTGGGAAGAGCACTGAAAACTCCATTCAGCAGGGAGGGATGGATTTAGGGGAACACCATGACTCAAACTAAACACAGAGCTTCATGTGTGTGCTCAGCTGCTGCAGAACGAGGTGCACACTGGTGCACTATGGAAGCCCATCCAGGAAAGCAGGGGATGCTACAAATCCATGTAGGTTCACTGTGCATTTCTAAGGTCCTGGCTCCCCAACAGCCCTGCTGTGGCTCACAGCCCTTCATTTTGCTCCGTGTTTTTCACTTTGATGAGGAGCAAGGACATGAACTACAGCCCACAGTGCACACATGCCTTAGACCAACTGGCTGCAGGCCAGGCAAATTTGGGAAGGCAGCAGATGAACTTCCATGTGAAGAAACAGGGGATCCATCTATACTGGAACAATGGGAAAGCGCAGTTCACAGCAGAGAGGGAGCTGCTTCCATTCCAGGCACAGAGAGGAAAGTGAGGAACAACAACAGCACTTTATCTACCAAATATCTCTTGTGTCTCACATGAAATTGGGTTTTGTCAGAGTCTGCATCTCCTTCCCCTGCAGTCAAGGCTGGAAACATCCTTCTGAGAAATGCTGACAGTGATAGAGACCCACAGACATTCCAGCATCACCGGTGGGGTTTCCGGGCTGCAGCACGATTTCTCTCTCCTCTCCCTCCCACCCTGATCTCTAAAGCTCTTCATGGGGTGGAGAGCCCAGGACCTTGTAAATCCTAGAGCAGGAGATGAACAGGGAGCATCACCAGCAACAAGACTCTTGCTAAAGATCCCTCGTGTCCACATCTTGGAGCCAGCAGAGACAAAGCCCTGGGAGCCTGTCAGCACTCAAGGAAGCACTCAAGGCTTTCCTTGAGATTCCTGGGTGGATGCTGAACTTCGCCCTTTGCCAGAGTGATTACTGCTTGAGAGCAGAGAGCACGCTTCTCTCTGCCTTGCTTTTGGGAGATCTCTTCCCCCAGGCACCAGGGAAAGAGAGGAAGAGAGGGAGAACGGGCTATGTACGTTGGCTCAGGCAAAGCCTCCAAAAGCTTTGCTCAGACTGGAGGGAATGAGCCTTCCATAGTCTTGCTAAGCACCCAGGTGTTTATAGTGGGACATTAAGTTGGATAAAGCAAAGGACAAAGAGCTGGAGCTGCAGAAGCAAACGCTGTGTGCGTCTTAGAGCAGTGCTTCAGAGATCACCATGCTGACCTGAAGCACTTTTGCTGTGCAAGGAGCTGTACAAAAGACAAGCTCTGCTCCAAAGAACTCGGATTCAAAGCAGATGACACAGGGCAGGACAGGCAGTAGGAGCCACAGACATCTGGAAGGCCACTGAGATGCTGCAAAGCACATCAGGAGCCTCCCAACAACGCACTGCAGCCGTGCCCACAGTGTTACAAGCACAAGCAGGATTGAAGTCAGTCCGTTACAGGAAGAGAAGCCTTTAAGAAGAAACGTATCCACTGCTATTAACTCAACAGATGAACCTCTCTGAGACACAAGTTGTGAAATACCCTGGTCTGGAGCAGAAATAAAGTGGCTGTTCCTGTGCTGGGTTTTTCTTCCCGCAGCTCCGGCTCTCCTGAACTTTGCTGGATGGAGGTGCTGCCTATTTTTAACCTGCCTTGGCACTTATGTGATTGTTCATGTCAGAATGAGGCCAGGCATTAAATATATCTCTCCACCAAAACTTCCCAGATTCTGTTGATTCAGGCATCCCAGTGTGACACCCACCACACTCAGGGGAGAGCTCCGGAATGGCTCAGTCCTGCACAGAGACCAGACTCCCATCTCCAGACCCAGGGGAAGCCTCTTGCACAACGCATGGACCCAGCATGTGCTGTTTGAGGGATGCTGCTCCTCCTGAGGACTATTCCTGTCACCTCCAGAACCGTGTTTGAGGGGCGTCGATATTTATATGGCACCAATTTGTCAGCTGCCCTGTAACATCTGCTACAGGTAGTAAATCAATGCCTGGCATTAGCACAGTGCAGTACCACATCTTTTCATATTAAAACCTCTCTAGATCTCAAGGCTAAGAGGTACTCAGAGCTTCCAAGGAAATTCCAGGGGTCTTCTATAACACTTACCATCCTGACAGATTAATTACCCTATAATTCAAACACAACTGCAGTCTCTAGTGGAAGTGATTCTATGCAGATGACTGGGGTGACTCTCATTTCCTCTATGAGCCTTTTTTTCCGGTATCAATTCCATTGGGGGAAAAAAATAAAGTCTTGGAAATTAATGCACAAAACCACATTTTATTAAAGCTTATTTTAGGAGCTGCATGTTAAATCCACATATAGATCCAAAGGCTCATGAGGAATTGCTCCTCCTCTTTAAGGTCTCAATACAAAAGCGTTCCTGTATTGCCTCCTGGGAATGGTGCCAGCCAAGAGCCTGAGAAATGGGGTGGTAATAAAAATGTAACTCCCTGGATCGTAAATTACACACCGGATGGGGCTGATGAGGGAGGCGGGGAGTGCATCTGTCTTTCACGCCTTGCAACGAGCTCAAACACTGACGAAGGTCTCTTGCCTACAACAACTTGGGATGAGACTCCTTAAGTCTGCTTTGTGCCTCAAGACTTCCCTAGGGTGTAGGCTGAGCCTTCCCCACACCAGGGAACCAACACCAGCGACTGGGAACTCCCTCCAGGGTGGATGAAGCAGCATGGAGCTGCACATGCTCACCCCTATGGTGTCCTGCAAGATCCCAGGAGACCCCTTGCAGCAGAGGGACTGGATGAACACCCCAGTGTACTGGATGCAGAAAGCCTGGGCTGCACTCTGCCTTCCACACGAGTGCTACCCTGGGCAGAGGATGCCAGGACCCCTCTGTGCACACCCCCCCCCCGACTGGTCTGCAGTGAGATAACCCAGCTGTACACACAAAGGAGACAATTAGAAAGGATTTGTCTCTAAGTTCTTATTTACAGAACATGTTAATGCCTTGCAGCTTCATTCCATTCTTCCAGATATCCTGCAGGGAAGACGAGGGAGGCTCCAGCACAGTCAGCAATGAGGACATCTGCCTGCTCCCTTGCAGGTAGGAGGAAAGGATTCAAGACCCTGTGCTCCATGCCACAGCCTCTCTTGCCAGGCTCCCCTGGGCTGGCTGGCTCTCAGCTGTACCAAACCAGCACTGTTACAGCCACAGGGAGACCAGGAATGCTACAAAACCTCAGCTGGTTTGTGCAATGGAAAGAATTTCCCTCCTCCAGCCTTCCAGACTGTCCCACAGCCCAGCTCTGGGCCAGACATCCGTTCTCCTTCCCCTGCTGACTCCGGGCAGCTGAAGAGCCCTGTGAAAGGCTATGGCCTCCCACGTTGTGCATCTTCCCTAGATCCATATTCCCACATTTCCTGCTGTTCCCCTGCTATGGCGACACCCAGAGGCAACTGATTTCAAGTACCATGGGGCCACAGCTGGCAGATACCAGCCAGGAAAAACCCACACGAGCTCAGAGGAAGGAGCCTGGACATCCATGTGCCCAGGGATGTGCCCTGGGGCTGAGCAGCTCACTGTGTGATGGCTGAGGCTGGGAATGGTGGGTTTTGGTGCCCTGGGGACAGGAGGACACACCAGAATGTCACAAAGGTCTGCCTGGTGCTGGGGAGCACTAGGCCTTGCTGCATGCTCTGAAAGGATATGAAGGGCTTTTAATCAGGTGCAGCAAGCAGAAAGCAAAGCAGAATGTGGGACAACAGGAGACATGTTGAAGGTCAGGTTCTGGGGGTACTATGTATCTCCCAAACGTGGGGAAGTTCTGCTCTTTTGGATTCAGAAATGCCAAACCATTTTATTGCACCAGTTCCTAAGAGTAATTCAACCCTTCGCTTCCAAGCTGCCACTTTCAGTTTTACTGGCTGGCCAAAGGAAAGTTAAACGGAGCAAAATGTCCAGTGTCCAATTTGGGAATCCAAGGGGTTTTTGTTGCACCCCACACAAAAACCTTTACTCTGCCTGCCTCCAACAAGAGCCCGCTGCTTGGCTTTTTATCTGACTCCTGAAGTACCTCCTAGCCCTACTGCAAAAACAAAAGCAGAGCTGGAGACCAGTGCAGTGAGGAGCACCAGCAGGTAACAGCATCCCTGATCTCGGTGATGACTTAGAGTTCACTGCCCCCTCTATGGAGCCATCCCCTCCATGTCATCACCCTCCTCTTGCTGCATGTCTGGAGGCAGCCCCTAGCCTGAGGCTGAAGGTCCTGCAACCCCAGGGAAGGGTGGCACAGGCAGTGAACGGAACCAATCCACACCAGCAGCCTTCAGGATACTGGGATTTCGTTTATTTGTTCTTTTTATAATCATGCCTTTGGTTTATTCACTTGAGAAACACGGAAAGACAAAGCAATAACATGAGCTGTTTGAGGAACTGGTCACATCCTGACTCACTACTTTGCCTTTCTTTGGCTTTTATGTACTGTGGTGCTGCTCTTTCGAGTCCCTCTTAAAACGGTTGTGCTGAATCTCTGTTACAAAGCAGCAGCTCGAAATGGAGCACTGGGAGACAAGAAGCGAGCAGGGGCTGCAGAACCAGAGCCTGCTCTTCCGTGGGGACAAGAATGTGTGCAGGAAGAGCTTCTCAAAGGAGACAGCTAAAGAGGCTGTGCCTCTGGCATGGGTAGGAGGGGTTAAAGGAGATGGAGGTTGGAAGCAGATCAGATCATCGTGGGTCAAATGAGGGAGAAGTGAGGGAAGGAAGACAACTCAAGTACATCTCACCTCTCAGCAGAGAACCTGGGAAAGGCTGTTCCTCTGCACCCCCATTTTCCTTCTTGATAAAGGAAGGGTAATGGTAATTCTCCTCCCTTCCCTGTTATGCAAAATCTATCCTGCATCATGTTAATGCAATTGGTTTCAGTCCACGCTTTTAGATTCCCCCTGTAGAGAGGTGTTCTGCCCTGCAACAGCCAGAGCAGAGTGCTGTTCACGCTGCATAACTTCCCATCAAAACTGTGGGGTTTGCTCCAGGCTGCTTTCACCTCATTAGATTGATCAGCAGGAGCTGAATTTAGGAGCTCTGCACCATTCCCTGAATAACTCTCCCACCTTCTAGCCTGGGATGTCAGGCACCTGCAGGAAGGGGTACAAACACCCCTCCTGTATGTGCCGCCCATCTGCAACCCTGTTCCGGATGGAAGGAGGCTGCCATGTGGAAGTGCAGAGCTCACTGCACAGCAGGTTGGGTGGGTTTCACCAGCTCCCACTCGGGAGCACGAAAGGATGACCTTTTCCAGGACAAAAGCTATGGAAGCAGACACACCATCCAACAGGAAATGACAATCAACATGGCCAGTTTGGACTGAGACTGTTCTTTACCAGCACCGCAGGGGGCTGGCAATGACAATTAAAGGCAAGCCCCCTGAATGGGGTGAGGCTTTGGCACTGCCCAGCTATGGCTGCAGGCCCTGCACTTCCACCTCCCACTGCAGCAGGGATGCGCTGTTGCAGTCTCTGAGGGGGATAACTGCAGTTGCTCTACAAGGCAGCTGCAACCCAGCTCAGGACAGGCATGAGGCAAGGAACCAGCTCCCACTGCAGCAGCAGTGAAAGCCCTTCCCAATTGTCAAAAGCCAGACAGAAACCATTTCTCCTTCTCTACAGCCTGTCCCCTCCTCCCGGGCTGCTACAAGACTGTACAAGACTGAGAAAAGCCAACTGCAATTAAACGTTTCATTCTGAAATGAACAGCTCGGATTGTAAACAACAATAGAGAAAATCCTGCAGCTCTCAGCAAAAGGGGCCCGCCTTCCTCTGCAAAACAGCACTGCTCTCCAGCAAGAAACTGCTCCTCTCCACATCACCCTCAGCTCTCCCAGGGCATTCCCCTGCCCCTCTGACCCCTCGTTGCCCCAGATTTAGAGCCTGTCAAAGCTAATACGATGAAGTGGATGCAGGCACCGAGACATCCTGGCCTGGAAGCTGTTCTTCTGAGAAAGCACTGCAAACCTGCTCCTTTAGATAAATAAATAGCGCATCCCCTGTGAGACATCATCTGCAAAGCACTATCGTACCATGCCTCCACTATCATAATTCCCCATGTCCTTATTGCCCGACAGCCTCCATAAAGAGCAGGCAGGTTTATGGGCCACTTAAAACCAACCTATTACTAGCAGCAAACTTCCCTCAACAAGTTTCTGTGTGCTCTGGCTGCAAAGCCAAAGAACCTTGTCATGGTGTGACTCACTAGTGCACCCCCAGAGACTGGGGGATACTGGTACCAGAACAGGGGCTGCTCCTCTGCTGCTGTCTCCTGGGCAGCCAAACTGAACCAAGTACAATTCCACAGCAGCAGATCGAACTCAGCATTCACAATTATAAGCTGCAAGACATGAGTGATGCTTCCCTATAGGCTGTGCATGGAGGGAAGCAGGTTTTCTATAGATAGAAAGAGACATTGATATCAATGCGGCAAATGGGTGTTGCATCACTCCATGGCTCGACTCGGGCTGCTGTGCCCGAGGGACAATGGAGAATGCTGGTTTGCAGCCCTATAGATAAAGGGTTTGATCTTCAGTTGGGATTAAATTGGAGGAGCTGCACCAATTTGCATCCTGCTTTACACTGGCCTCCAAATACGAGCAGGTCCTGCAACAGGCAGTGATCTCTGAACAGCAAAGAGGAAAAGTTACCCAAAACCCTTTCCAGCCTCCCCATGCATAGGCCTGTGCTTAAACACAGTAAGTTTTATTTTCAGATACTGAGAAGTGCTTTTTTTCCTGTCAAACGAGATTAAAACACAAAACGGGGCAAGCCAATTGCCCCAAACTGTCCCATCTGCTTCATGATCAGATTAGATGCGACAAAGCTGGAGTATTTGCTTTCTTTTCAAAGAGCATATGGTTTGATGTTTCAAAGCTCAGCCTCTCACCACCAGGGCCAGCCTCCCAGGAGAGCCTGATGCCAGCAGCTCCTCTGGTGACACAGGGGACTTTCTGGAAGAGCCCATCACCCGAGCTGGCTGTTTGAAGCCCCCTGAAGGGCTGCCCTTGTCTGGGGGAGCTGAGCAGCAGAAAAGCAAGGTGCCTGGTGCACAATGTAATCCATTTACCCAAAAAGCAAGGAAGACTAAACCATAGGGGGGAAAAAGGCAGAAATGTAATAAAACAGAAAGGAAGGGGGAAAAAAAGGCAGGAAAGGGTTGAATAAATTTCCCTTTTGGTTTTAGGAGTAGTAACACCATAAACGCTACTGAATAAATCACCCACAGACCCGAGAGCTGAAATAATCCAGGGGAAAAGCTGACTCCCCATTCATCACACCGCCCCTGACATGTAATAAATGCTTCTCATTCAGCCACAATGAATTAGCATAGTCAACACAGCACACTTACACACCAATGCCCATGGACCACCCTGCTCTTTGCTCCCTGAAGCCCCCCTTCCTGCCACCTCCTGCCCTGTGCCCCCTGCTCCCAGGCAGCATGAGGGCTCCTGGCTGCCACTGTCCCCAGGACACTGGGGACTCTGCTGTCACCTGGAGCACCTCTGTGCCCCAGGGAGTATGGACTATAGAGTCTGGTAGGAAAATCCAGGCCATGAGAGACACTAACCACCATCTCCTCCCCAGGGAGCTGGCAGGTGAGCAGCAGGACTGGAAATGGCATTTCTAAGCTCAGGTACCACATTTCAGAGGCCAGGCAGGGATGTCTCCCTGGTACCCTACCTTGTGAGATCCCAGATCCATGGATGAGCCACTCACTTGGTTTCACAATACCCAGGTCCAAAGGAGCCCACAGAAGGGTGAACGTGCAGTTGAGCAGAGTTGCTCTCACACCAACCACGAACTGCAGTGCTGGCAGCAGGCTGGAAGGACACTCAGGACCACAGCAGGAGGTTATGGGAAGCCAGGTTTATCCGAGGAAACTCAAGTCAGCACCTGCCAGGAACATCACGGAAAACACTGCTTTACTGTGACAGAAACTGGCTCCAGTCAACATGGACCCAATGGTGGCTGCAATGGACACACACTTGTGGTCAACACTGGGGCCAAGGCAACCTCTATCAGCAAAGGCTCATCCCAAGATCACCCTTGGTGGGTGAGGATGTGATGGGAAGCGTTCCCTTTGGACCCTGCATGGCCAGAGCCAAATAAGAGAGCCCATGCTGGGAAACCAGCCCACAGCAAACCACATGGGGCAAAGGCAGGCAGTGGCCAGCTGACAGCGAAAGAGCTGTTTGGAAGTCAACTGCAAACAACCTTTCCTGATGCTCTGAAGGTCTGAAACCATCGTTGGTGCACGAAATCCATTTGGGGGGGGTGTGCAAATATTATGGCAGGTCTGAGTGATTGCCCAGAGTAAGGCTGGAATGCTGTGAAAATGGGTGATAAATATTAAGAGACAGAGATGAGAGACATGTAATGGAACATCTGACAAAACCTTCATTAGAGCCTTTATATACTCTGAGAAAACATATTTAGCTGATAGCAGCACTGGGGGGGTTGAGGCTTTCTGCAGTGTGCTCTTGTTAAAATAACCATTTACTTTGAGCACAGGCAAGTCATTCCAGTAGCTAGTTTCAAGCTGAGGTGGGTGAATGGCTTACAGTCAATAATCTACTACAGGCATTTATTCAAGGTTCTTTTTAACCCAGCTTTCCTAAGGAAAAAGAAAGGCCTGTTATTGCTTGGCATTAGTCATGTCCTCCTTGTAACTCCTCAATCTCCCAGCTGCCTGCTCTGATACCCTTTATTTACAAGAATAGAGGCTTTGGAAATGCTATGGTCCTCCCAGTGGGGTGGAAATGGGTTGCTGAGGATCCTCACTCCTGGAACAACTGCCAGGAAGTGCAGAGCGGGAGCCTTTGGGTTTCTTCAACTCATCTGTGCTTGTTTGTAACTCTCCTGACTCCCAGCACCAGTAACTGCTCCCTCAGATAGCCCGGCACTGATCACAGATGAGTTTTGACAAGCCATCATCTTCAGGATAGTTCCTCATGGCTGTTCTTCCCTTTGCCCTTGGCTATTTAAAGGCAGGAACTCCTCAGAATTCCCTTCTTCAGGACCCAGCCCCTCAATGCAAAGGGTTTGGCAATGCATTATTAGCAGGCCCATCTCTTCACCTGCAACTGTTTGCAACCCAAAGAGCTGGAGATACTGGTCTCCCAGTGCCAGATGCAGCTCCCAGCACCAGCACAGAGCCCAGAGACACAGCCACTGTGCTCAGCCTTCGGCAGGGCCAGTGTCAGCAGCTCCTGAGTGAGGAGGGCTTGGAGATTGATTGTGTTGTCTCCTCTGCCTCCTGCTCCTTGGTTGCCAACCAGCACAACGGATGTCCTGCTTTGCATAATGCTTGTACTGGGATATTATTAACCTCATACATCAGTGGGGAATGCACACACTCCCGTTCGCAGGGCGCACCAGGGCCAGCCCTATTCAATCTACTTGTATAAGCAGAAACAAAGCCCATTTAATAAGCAGGAGGCAGCTGGTGTCTTCAGAGGGTATGGGTTTGTGTTGATTTCTTCCCCCTGTACAAAAGATGAATATGCTCAGGACATTCTCTGCTATGGATTCTCATCTTGTTGACCTCTCCTAAGCTAAGCAGGGTCAAGCATTGGTCAGTGCTTGGATGGAAGATCTCAAGGGGAAACAAAATCCACAGTAGAAGGGGAAGAGAAACACTCGTGACTTGGCTTTTTAGGGAATAATGCTCCGAGCCAGCCCCGAATCCCCACTGCAGGCAGGGTTATAATGAAAATCACAGCTGCAGAAGGCTCCTTCTCCCTGTGGAATGTGAAAGCGGGATGGGGCTGGCATCTTCAGAGGAATCAAAGGGGTCAGGAACCAGAATTAGATGTCAGTCAAGCATTTGAGCTGCTTGAAGAAGATCCCAGCCTTGATGATAAAATCTCACTCCAACAAGTGTTAGCCAAGGCGTAGTTGCTCACTGCTCCATGCAACAGCCACTGCTGCCTGCTTCTGCCCCTAAAGTTAGGCAGAATTTGTTTGAATCCAGTATGTTTGCTCCCCTACTTCCCTGTCCCACATGCTCAGTGTATGTTTTCCAACAGTTCCCCACACACTGCTCCTGCACTGCCTAAATTTCCCCAGTGAGTAAAAGGATTTCTATGTTCAGCAGCCTGTAAAGCACTTGGAAATCTTTCAGATGAAAGGCCTTCATTGAAAAGTGTAGAATAAGATTTCATTATTGTCTCATTTATTCTCATTATTGCTAATAGCAGTGGTTGTAGAAAATGTTCTTCCTGTGATCAGAAGTGACTACCCAGCAAACACCCCAGCCCACAGAAGCTGAGGACGAAAAAGGCACCAGGGAACAGGCATAGAGAGTTCACTTGCCTGATCTCAGCTCCCCACACGTCCTCTCTGCTCCTTTGAAGATTTTAATTAGAAGCCTATGGAACGGTGTTCCAGGACCTGGAAAAGATCCAGAGGAATAAAGGATAACACTCAAACCAGGACCCTCTGCTCACTGCAGGCATCAAGCTTTGTAGGACTGAAATACACAAGGTGCTCAGGAAGGGAGCTGGAGACCAGGCAGTGTGGGGGGCTGGGGACACGCAGCATTCCAGCAAGGCTATGGGAATGGTTTGGATTCACCAGGCTCTGGTTCAGGGGGCAGGTTACCCCTGAGCAAACAAGCTAGCTCCATCCCTGGCAGTGTTGAAGGCCAGGTTGGACAGAGCCTTGGGTGACATGCTCTAGGGTGAGGCATCCCTAAACATGGCAGGGAGTTGGAACTGGATGATCTTAAGGTCATTTCCAACCCAGACTGTTCTACAATTCTATGGTTTAGGGATCAAGGGGCACTGAGGAGCAAAAGCACCATTTCAATGAGAAATTGAGGGTGTAAGAAAAAGAGGATTCTGTGTTTAGCAGCAGTAAAATAGGGCACAAAAAAACCTGAGCAAGACAGCACGGAGAGGGAATGCAGAAAGAAAAGGGGGAAAGAGAATGAAAAGCACTGCTTGAGTTAGGCTGACCCAGGAAGCAGTGTTTGGAGCTGCAGCACTGACTGCCCTAAGGAAATATATGAACTAAGAGTCAGATTTATAAGCAAGAGAGATACAAGAAGCAGCTGGCTGAATGGTGTTTGAACGGGTAATGGGAGGTATTTACAATGTTGGCAAAGCAGCCTGACAGGCAAGAGAAGCCCAGTCATCATTTAGGGCAAGAAATAAAAGAGGTGGCAGCTGTAAGATCTCTCACCACCAAGAAGGACTGACAACGAGGGATTTCTGCACCATTCCTGCTCTTCTCTGCATGGCCCTCATGCTGGAACTTCAGTGACTTCTATTCCACTCGTGTTTGTAGCCTTACACACGTCAAACAGTGCAGCGACAAGAAAGAGAGCTTCATCTAGGGGCTGGAGAAAACAGATGGGCAGGAAAGCATTTCAGACCTCTGTCATTCCAGAGTGACAAAGACCAGGACAAAGCAATTAGAGCTGGATTTGATGCTGAAGCCTGGGGACCCTTCAGAAAGTGGCAATGTCTGGAGATAGGCCAGTATGAACAGAGAAGCCAGTTTTCAACTAGAAGGGCAAGAAAGACATGGGACAGTTGAGATTTGACTGCAAATCCAAGGGCACAGATAAAGAGAAGAGAGTGGTTCTGTGGTACCCCAAATGTAGTGAGAACAACAGGAAAACTAATGTCCAGTTTCACAAGTTGCTGAACGTTCATTTTGCTTGAACATTAAGTGATAGCAAAGAGCATGAGCTGTGTTTTCATTCCAGATCATGGCTTGTCTCCAAATGAAAGGGGGAACCATCAAGCCTAGGCTTGCTTGATGTAGGAATCCTGTCAACTTCTCTTCACCAGATTCATTCAGAGATGACCCATTTTTCAATGCTTAGCTCCAGTTCCAGTACCCAGAGAAAAAGCATGATCGTGGCATCCCCGCTATTAGACCTGGTCTTCAGGGACTCAAAGAAGGAGGAGGCTGCTCTGCTCAGCTATGAGCTGACAGGCATCCTCTTTGCAGGGTGACAGATCCAAACACCCCAATGGGAATGTAAAAAACCACTGTGAAGGTCTTGTCAAGCTGCTCATCAGAACTGCTCTGATTAACAAGCAGCACTGAAGAGCAGCTACTTCGTCCCTTTGATCATGGCTGGTCCTCAAGTCATGGATGAATTAAATATTGAATAGGCTGTGTGACAGCTCAGGACAGCTGCCTGTGTCAGAATGGTCCTGCAAGAGCCCCGGGTACCTCGAAGCAGTCAGCAAGCACAGAGCACAGCAATGGTGAGGGTTAGCAGCAGCCCTGGCTGCTCTCTAGAGAGACCTGGAGCCAAAGGCTCTGTGGTCTGAGGAACCAGATCCAAGGGATGGATGTGAGCAGAATGGGCGGACTTGAACACCAGGATTTATGCTTTTCCAGAATGCACACATTTTCTGGGCTGACAAAGGGCGGCCTTGTAAAACTTACCCAGCATTTATTCCATCGTGTATGTCTCCTCACAGGCCTGCACCATGAGAGCTCAGAGCCATGAGAAACAACTCAGAGGCTCCATAGTGACCGATCCCTGACTTACACACCAGGACATGCTGCACTGCACAAGCAGGAAAACAAACTGTGCTTTGTACAAGGAATGGTCTTGCTTATACACTGCATCCTAACTGCACCACAGGCACTCTGTAGGTTGGATGTGTCTGGTGCTGAGCTTTAGACATTGAACTAGAGATTGAACTAGAGAAGTCCAAGAAAAGGACTAGCACAGGTGGAGCTGGGGGGGATTTGTGAATATGATCTCCCTAAATCTCTTTGGTACCTGCTGTTTGACAGCCCTCTGATTCTGGATATTGTCTTGTGGCACAGCCTCAAGGACTGAATGAACGACAGTGACTTTGGTTACAAAATAGCAGCAGTTTAATTGCAAGAAGGGCCTCTGCTAATTTAGCAGAAACCCTTTTAGCTCAGATAACTGCTCTGCTAATGAAATCAAAGCCATTGCCACTTCTGGCTCCCCATGGTAAAACCTCTGTCTTTTCCAGGAGTGAATCTCACCATAGCTTCAGACTGAAGTTTTAATGGGCTTTAGCAGCCTTCGAAAGAAAGTGCTTGAAGGACAAAATAAATCATCTCTCTTACTGTGCTGTCATCAAATCCCCCTCCCCCTTAATATTCGTCTTGCATCACCTTCTAGTTCTGCCACCTTCTCTCTTTCGAAGCTTAAGCTTAACTTGAAAGAGCAAGGGGAATAAAAAAGACCCCCAAAGTTTCCATTCCTCAAGCGCAGGACGGTGAGAGCAGACCACCACCAGAACTCTTCATCACCAAACTCATCTTTCCTCAAGCAATGGGCAAACTGCTGTGACAGTTCTCCATGGGGGAGGTTTAGGGAAACCCGCTCCCTCTCCTTCTCCTGATGCTCTCTGCTGCTCTGGTGGGACACTCTGGGGGCAGGTTTGAACTGGCTTTGGCAAAGGTTTTAGTGTTCTGTGACTGGGGTACCTCCAGCCAGCACAGGGGCAGCACAGACAGCTGTGTAACAACGCTCTGCTGAGGCCCCCTCCAGGGTGAGTCCTTATGAGGATCCAGCTGAGCTGCCCCTGGATCTCAAGCACTGCAAGGCACAGGAAAATCTTTGGGCATCCGGCGCAGCCCACGCCAGACTGTAACAAAGACAAGAATTAGGCAGCAAAGCCACCTCTGCATCCCAGCTTCCCTTCCAGCACCAACAACGGAGCTAAACTGAATCCCAAGTGTTGACTCCTATTTCCAAACACTTTCTAACCATTGCAAAGAACAAGTGCTTAAGGGCTTGGCTGTATTTATGCTTTTGCTTGTCTTTAATAAAAGCTGCATTTATAATGCATGATTAATTATTTTGCACAAGTCTCCCTTTTATGGGAACCTGTGAAATGTAAGTGATTTTTAATACCACCTCACAGACATCACTCCTTCTTCCCACCCCCATTACCATTAATCCACGTTGTAGAAAGATGTAACATTTGTCACTGCTTTATTATGAAGTGCAATGCTGTGAGTTATTTATGAGCTTGCTATTTATTGAAGTATTTGCTGGTAGTTTTAGCACTTCAGCTCTAGGGTGAGAATCAGCCACGTTTTACTCACTGCCTGGCAGAACCTTCTGCTGTTTAACCACTTCTCTTCCACTCCTGGCTGTGCCCTCATGGCACACACCACACAGGGATGTGGCTCAGGGCAGACTCTCAGCCTTGTCACTTCTAAGGGATGGGATAAGTAAGCTGAAGGTGATGTTTGGAAAGGACTCAGAGGCAATGGGCAGAAATGAGCCAGGAACTGAGACATTACTGAATCCTGTCACTGGAAAGATGGAGGCTGGGGTCTCACAGCACAGGAGTGCAGCAGCTGGTCAGAGCAGAGACCAAGCCACTCCACTACTCAGTATCAAATAACAGGTACTCAAGTAACAGATTAGAACAGGACAAACAGCGTATTCCCCCTGCTCCTCGTGATCTGCTACACATGAATTTTCCTGGGAGAGACCTTTATTCCTTGATGTGTCCAATCCCTCCTCAAATCCACACAGGGTTTTGCACCACAACGTCCTGTCAGCAAGCAGTACCACAGCTTAATTTACATGTTACCTAAGCAGTATTTCCTTTTGCTCAGTTTGAACTCTGCCATCACCTCCTTTGAACTGGTGCTTCCCTATGTCTCTGAAGCTTCCTCTGCACCCTAAGTCCAACAGGGCAAGCCCAGCCTCTTGCACTTCAAGCCTCAAAGGAAGAGGGTGGTACGTGGAGAGAACAGGAGGTAACAGTAGGTGAGGAAGGTAACAAACAGCAGTCAAGAACAGTGCCCATGTCACCTGCAGAACGGTTGTCTGCAAGCCCATGCTCTGTTCTGCCTTGTACCTCATGGCAAAGAGCCCCTAAAGCCTGCTGAGCCAAGTCACTCTTGCCTAGGTGGGTTCCCCGGATCCAACCCAGGAAATCAGGAGGATGGGAGACCTGAAGCTCTCAGTACAGAACAGCTCCCAGCAGAACACCAGTGTCCCCACCACAGGGGCCTTGGCACCTGTGCTGTGGTCACCTCTTTGACCAGGAGCTTGGCCCCACGTCTGAAAACATGCTCTTGATTTAACCAGTTGTGAATGCAGTGCAATGAGGGATTCCCTCAGCTGAAGTAGCTGGACTCTGTTTCAGCTATTGCTTTTTGAACACCCAGGGTAGCTCCATTGCCACAAGTGAACCTGCTCATAGGACCACGATTCCAACCTCTGCTGAGGATGTAACCCTTGTAACCCTTCTGAGCCTCCCACTTCCAGCACATAAATGAAAGGTGCAAGATCCCGAGCACTTACCCTGCCCCAGCCATTCCCATGAGAGCAACAAGAGGCAGAACAACCACAGATTTACTGCTGAGACCCTGTGAAAATCTGCCTTCTTCTCTGAACATGCCCTGCTGTCTTTCAGTCACCAGCTGACCTTAGCAGCCGAGGAAACTGGCCATACAGCGAAAATAAGAGCAACAGTGGTGGTTGTTTCCCATTGACAGCCCAAATTGTACATTGCTATAGCTGCACAGAGAATACCTGCTGCAGCCAGAACAGCCAGCCCGGGTCAGCCCCTGCTTTCTTCCTCTATATTACATACTGCTCAGTATGGGCCAAGAGAGACAGGAGCCAGTGTACAGTGCTACAGCTGAAATGAATCTGCTCCGTTTAAAGGTGTGTAAAATGAAATACACTGAAGTGTTATGCTGTGGGGTTCGGATCTGCACGCTGCGGAAGCTGCCCCAAGCGCTCCTCCTGCATCACCCAAGCCACACGGCCACAGACAGACAGATGCTGAGCTGAAGCCACCAGCACAGAGCTGGGGTGCTCAGGCAGAGAGGCCTGAGCAGAGAACCACGGAGAGCAGAACAGTGCTTTTCCTGAGCTCAGTGAGAAGGCTGCTGCTCCTGTGTGTGCTTTTTAGCAGCTGCAGGTACCCAAGCAGTCAGTTTTCAGCACTTGCAGTGTCTCGCTGAAGCAGTTTACAACACCCAGCACTTTGTGCTGAGATCACTTGCGAAATGAAAGCCTGGAGTTTATTAAAAAGAGCAGACACTTCGCAGGCACAGTTTGATTTCACTCTAACACCAGGCACTCACTCCCCGGTGCTAGCAGGATACAGAGATGCTGTACTGGTATGTGGCTTGCTGAAGGTAGAGCATTTGAAGGGTGTGAATTAGAGGGCCACAGGTCTATTCAAAAGGTTTAGTAGCCATCAGCAGGAGGAGCTGAATGCATTTCCTCTCATTCTATACATTTTTATTCTGACCCTGCTGTGTGTGTGAGTGTTTCTGTTGTGTTAAATTCCCCTACACCACCTCTTCCGACAGAAAATGCCATTCCATCAAAACAAGGCAACTTGATTCGGAGCAAAATGCCATGTTTTAAGAGGAGTCTGCTGATTGGAAGCATTTTGTAAAAATCAAAACAAATCTGGGAACTCTGAGCTTTGGCTTCAAACTCCCTTTCATTATAAGTAATTCGAGGGGGGGAAGGACCCAGACTCCCACTGCCTGTGTTAGAGCAAAGCACAGTCACCTGTAATTTCAGAGCACTGAAGGCTCTGTAAGGCTGTGACAGAGCATTTTGATACGGCTCCGTGATGCTTCCAAAGAGACAGAAAACCACTTGAAGTCTTTTAAGCAGCTTTTAGCAGCCCTGCTCCCACGGACTCAGCTGGCTCCTAGACCCCCTGCTGGGGGTCAAACAAATTGTCACTCACCAGGCCTGATCCTGCCCATGTGAAGTCAGAGTCGTTTCAAAGCCATCAGAGTTAGTACAGATCTACTGAGGCACGAAGGAAGAAAGAAGGTGTTTGATTCACACTCTGCGGCTGCACAGCCTCCAACTGAGGTTCAGTAAAGCAAGTTTTCCACAGTGGAAGTAAGGACCAGCTTCCCTGCGTCAAAAGGTGGGTATCAGTCCTGCTTCCACTCCTCCGATGCAGCCACTTCTTTCGAGCTGTGCCTCAGTTTCCCTCTCTGCAAATCAGAGCTCACTCACCCTCATTGTTGAGCATCGCTCCAGCTCCCTGGTGTGGCTGTGGTCCAGAGCCAAAGCACAGGCTCCAGGGCCTGTTTCCCCATTCCTCCTGAGAGCCCAAGTGGAGAGGCATGGCCCGATGCCGGGCACACTGCCACACGTTAGAGCTCCTACCACATTTCCTCTCCAGCCAAGGACAAACTGGGTTGTCAGGAGCTGGCTGGACTGGGGTGATGGGGTGAAAAGCTTTGCTAAGAACAAACAGGATAATAAACCCACCTTAATGCCTACAGAGGAACACAGTCTGACCTTATCTATATGCAAATTGTGGAGCCTTCTTCCTCCTCTTTGAGGGCAGGTGAGCTGCCTATAATGTGCCTGATAAGAGCAGTGCATTTGCATTCCACCAGACTGTCAGGAACTTCTCTTTGCTTTGTTCCCTGGCTTAGGCTGTATTTAAAACACATAAAATCCCTTCTGATTAGAAAGCAGCTCCATTTGGTTACCACCTGTTAGAGAATCACCAGAGCCTCAGGAAACTTTCAGACACCAGCTCCCATTCCCTTTGTCAGCACTGTTTGCCTCCTTGTTCTTTGTCATCAGGCTTTATTGGCATGGAAACCAGCCTCTGGTGCTGAGGAATCCATCTGTTCCTGCTGTTCCCTCCTCACCTGACATCACACAGTCCTACTTACAGAGGTTTGGGTGCCTGGGAGTTGGAAGGAACTAAGATGTTAGAGACTGGGATGAAAAGTACAAGTGAAGAGCTGATGTTCTTCCATCACACAGTGAGCTCAGGACGGTACAATGCAGAAGGACACCTCAAGTAGCCCAAAGGCAATGTACTGCATTACTTTTCTTTCCAAACATAGAGGTGAAATCCAGCAGGAACTCAGCAAGATCTGCCCATATAAACTGTTCTGCACGGTTTTGCAGAAAACAGGATGCTCCTACAGGCAGACACATCCCAAACCACAGTAAAATCCATATCCCACATAAATCTACACAGCTCCCTTGTCCACCATCTCTTTCCTCATTGCCTTGAAGCTACTGCAGCTCCTGCTGAGGACCAGTTCCCCTGCCCAAAGGCCACTAGCAGTGTAATCCTTCTTGCTCCTATCTCAGCCAGTCTGCAGTTAGACGAAGTTGGGATGAACTTCCCAATCTGAGGCATTCTGCTCCCACGTGGTCTGACATTAGTCTTACACACTGGTCCCCAGCTTCCAGGGGAAGTAAGTAGGGAGGAAAATAAGCTGTATTCACACAGGAAAAAAGAAAATTACCGTCATGTTTTTATGCAAATAGCCCTAAAATTTGGGCAGGGGCAAGGAAGCAGACGGGGGAAGAAATCCATTTAAAAACCTTTTTGCTTCTATTCTTTTCTCCTTTATGTTTTCAGTGCAGCTTTAGTGGCTCTTTAAAGATGCACTACAAAGCTTTTAATAAAAGCCAGAATGAAAGGCAGAATCCTCTTTAAGATCCTAAATCAGCCTTGCAATACGTGTCTAGACTCACACGCTACTAATACATTAACTTTTTAGAAGTGAGATACTGTAACACCCAGTAAGCCATTCTGCTCCTGCTAAATTCCCTGTCAAGGAGCCTGTGTGCTTCTGTTTAGATGGGAAGCAGCAACATTTAACAATGACCCCTTCCAGAGAACATTTAATAGGCAAGTAGAGCACTCACAACACTTTGCATTCCTGCCTCTCATCCAGTCAGGAATCCTTCCCACCTCAAGGTGAGCACTGAGGGTGTGATTGCTTTGCATTACACAGCTGCAGCACTCACTGAACACAATTAGGCAGGACTTAGGTTGTGGTGCTGAGTAATGTGCTGGTTTGAGCACTGAGCCCACCAGTCTTTCAGCAATAGTCACTCCACCTCCACCCAGCAGCAGCAGTTTCCTCTGGTCACAACAACCGGTTTCTCTGGCCCAAGAATTCCATTTTCAGTGCTGCTGGCTTTCAAAAATGGAAGCTTTTGTCAGTCTCCAGGAGCATATTCTCCCATAATTTGCAGTTCTGAGACATGTGATAATTTCTAATTTGCTTCCAGGCCTAAATGCAGCATCTCTAAACTGTCTATTGAGGAAAGGTAACAAGCAGTGTGAAAGTGTGGATTAGATTCTTTGTCTCCATCAGAAGCAGGGGCTGTACTGCATCTCTGTTCCAGCGCAGATGCTAACCTGCTGATTCTTTTGCTGGGGCATGCCAAGGGCAAAACAACAGGGCATGAAGAAATCACCTGGTTTATCTGGAGCTACAGAATGAAACTGGTTTTGAAGTCAGAGCCCCTGAGAACCCAGCTCCATACCTGGCCTCCTCATACAACCACAGGCAAATCGCTTCATCTCACCGAACTCCAGCTACCCAGCTGTGAAGCGAGGATAAGAAGAGCTTTGTTCATCCAGGCCCTTGTCTTGAGTTCCCCATGCAGCCTGCGAGCCCCGGGGGGGGCACACACAGACTCTTGCTCTTGCTATGTAGAACAGCTTTGGTTTTACAACAACCACCCAAGAGCACAGTGTGAGCCCACGAGCCCCAAAGCCTGAAGTACCTGGAAACACAACAGAGCGAGCGCATTGCTCTCCTGTGCTGCTGCCAGCGTTTGGCTGCAGATTCAACTTCTAAGCTACACAATGGTGCGAGCCCCGGCAGTGGCAAACCTCAGGAGCCCCAAGCAGGCTGCAGCTAAATTCAGACCCTCTCTTCTGTGCTTCAGGTGGGATTTTCGGATTGATTTTCTTTTCCAGTGCAGTCAGAGCTGCTCAGAGGGATCCCTTGTTTCTCTGGTTAGTTATTACCATCCTGCAGGGAGAAGGGGCCCTGTTTGCACTAGGAACACCACACAAGCTGTTCTGAGCAAAATGGTAAATGATGAGTCCCTTCATCAAAGCATCAAGGCTAGAAACACCCCTGTGTGACAGTGACTACAAGGAACCAGGGGAAGCCATCACTTCTGCAGCTGTTGCCAAGACAGCCTCCATGCCAAGCAGGGCTAAGGTCCTGAGAGGGCAAAACTCCTGATCCAGCAGTGAGAGAACGCTTCAGAAGCTCTGGGGAGCTTCGTGCCACGTCCTGCTGTCTCCCATCCCCAAGGTCACACAAGCCATTCCTAACCCACACACACACACAACTCCAGCACTCCTCGAGGTTTGCCTGCAGCATCGCTTTCTGTAGGGCTCCAAATTATCAAACCAAACACTTGTCCCTTGCCAGATCAAAAAAAGCTCAATGAAACCGAAACGTTTTTGCCCTGGGGCCTCTTGATGCTTGCTTTAACTGCATCACTCCATTAAGGATGATACAATTTAAGTCTGACTGTCTGGTTTGCATTAAGATTAATAGCAGTTGGTTAGCCATACTCCTTGGATATTAACGGCAGAGCTTTTTCCTGGTGATTTCTCATTGCTCCTAACAAGATGAAGGACTCAGCCTCAGCAAGCAGCAAACTGAGTCTAACTATTCCCAGCAATTAAATGGTCAAAAAGCAGGAAAGATACCCCTGCCTAACTGTTAAGCAGGCAGATACCCATCAGAGGCATCACAGTGCACACCACTTTACCCAGGTTTCAACCTCAGCTGTGAAACATTTCAAAGGCAATTAAAACATCATAAGCAATCATGTGTGAATATTCCTGAATGCAGCTACTAAATAAGAAACAATGACAGATCAGCAAAGGAAGAAATCATGTTTTAATCTAACCTTTAATGGGTGTTTATTAACAAAATGATTCCCCCAATTTAGAACCAGCCACTTGTTACTGACTGAAGCTCTATCACAGCTTTTCCACATTGAATCCAAGGCTCAATGGAGAGAGCGGTCAACAGGTTTATGGGCAATGAAAACGAGATACTCTTCCAGCCTGAACACACTGATCCTGCTAGACCATCCTGTGTTGAGTAAATGATCTGGGCAGGGGGCCACTGTGCATACTGGAAACTGGGGCAGCAAAGCAAGGAGTCACTGGAAAAAGTGTGATTAATATCAGAGCACAAAAGAAGGGAAAAAGCATCATCCAGCCCCAGGATGGCTGCAGAACAGGCAGAAGCACTTAAAGCAGCACTCCCTGCAGGAAGAAGAGTGGCTGCCTCTGAGAAAAGACCAAGGGAGCCACAAGTCTCATGGATTGCTGGTGACAGGTTCAAGTTGCTCAGGCTGAGCAGAGTGGGGCAGGAACAAGTGGATGGAAGTTGGGCGCATTCACTATGAGAAACAGTGACAAATGTTAACTGGCCATGGGTACCATCAGCACGAGCTGGTCTGGCTGTTCCCTGCAGCCTTCCCTTGCCCACCAAGCTCTGGGTTGGAAGAGCTGCAAACCCACATTGAACAGCACCAGCCAAGCATCTCTGACACACTTCCAGCCATTGAGACAGCCAGGGTAGCCTTCTTTGCCCTCAGCCCTGTAAGCCCAAGGTCCTACTCAGCAATGGAGTTGATTAGCTTCAGTTTACGTGTACTGAAGCTGTAGCAGAGGGGCACAGCAACAGCTCCAGCAGGTCTGGCCAGCTCTGCTCCTGCTCTCTAATTGTGGCCATGAGCACAGGCCTGGGAGAGGATACACAGCAGTGCTTAACTTTGTATTAGGGTGTGTAAGAGCTGAACAGGAACACATCTGATCTTACATCCAAACACTGCAGTTTGGGGAGGAATTTAACTGAAGAGAAAGGGCAGCGTTCAGCCACCTTTCACCCTCCTCTAATATGCTCTGTCTTCCCAAACAAGTAATTCTGTTCTCTCAGGGATAAGCCAACACGTTGCTCAGCTATTTCCTCTCTCCTCAGCTGACAGGGTGGACTCCTGGATCTGCAGCCAGTTCCCCAGCAGCCTGAAACTCAATTACTGAATGCTCAGGGCTGGGACTCCGCTGCCTGCTTCTTCAGAGGTAACCCCATGGCTCCTCCCTCAGGGCCTCTGACCTAACACACACTTCTCCCTGCTGGAGCTCACTTCATTAACAGAGCAGTACCTCACCCTCACCACACTGCTTCAGCCTCTGCTTCTTTGGGTGTAAGGTTTACTAGTGCTAAGGGTTTTATCAAAGCAGAGAGCCGCAGCTGATGCCAGTGCTACAACCAAACAGTCTACTAATTGCCCAGCCATCTCCGATTAAGCTTTTGGTCTCAGACCTGTCCAACAGTGTCTCTGCACAAGGCAAAGTCAGTTCCTTTGTGTCATTGTCTTGACATTGGCCCGCGGTCTGAGATGGGGGGGCTCAGTTCTGTCCTCTGTTGACGGAAGAAAGGTAGAAAGGAGACACATCTCATTTGCATGAGTAACCACCCACCATGCCAGGCCAAATATTGTCTTTGTTTTCATTACAAGATTAATCTGTGCTTGGGAAGAAAACACTAAAGTGAGTTGTCTGTACTGCACAGAGGAGGAAAATTACATTTGCTGTGTCTTCAGCAATGGATTCACCCTCCTCATATCCCAGTGGTACACCACTAACTCACGGTACTTGGACACAAACAGGGCACCCTGAGATAACAAACAGTCCCAGATGGCCTGCTGCTGCAATATACCTCATATCACAGCTTTATGGCTTGTCTTCACATTTGTCTCCAAAAAGGAAAATGGGTAAAATATAGTAGTTGGAGGGCATATTTTTACTTGAAAAAATGGGTGATTTATATTAAGGGGGAAGTCTGGAAAGGCACCAGCTTTGTTCTACAGCTGTACATCCAGGGACCAACACTGGTGCGGGTTAAGGCATTGTGGCTGCTCTAACTCCCATCAGTCCAGGCAGGCACCTAGAGCCACTTCTAGGCCACTCCAGCAGGAGGGAGTCACTCTGGGGTTCACATATGCTGCCTTTATCCTGTCAAGCAAGTGTGCTGTGTACATAGCAAAATCCCTGTCCCCATCACCTACTTCAGAAAGTCAAAGTGCAGACACATGGAGGAACAGGAATAAACTTCCTTGTGTTTAGCTCTAACCATCAGGGAGTGCTACTCACTTTGTTTCCTCTCTCTTGGCAGTCCCAAATCCCAGCAGCCACACGGTACCTACAAGGATGCTCCAAACCATGAGCTGATCTCACCCACCATTACAAAAGTTTTAAGCCTCTGCTTCTTTTCCTAGTGGGAAAAATAGGTGATCCCTGCACTTAGTAGAAGACAATTTTCTTTGGTAGATGTATCTGACGAGATCCAAGAGACATTCCTACCACACAGCCCAGAAGGCGGAGAAGTTTGCATTAACCTTTTGGTCATGGGGAAGTTCATCCTAAATCCCATCTTATGATATGAGCTCCAAGAAGTTTCACCCCAAGGGCAGCTCTGCGTGTGATACTGTGACCCTTTGCCGTAGAGTGCATATTAACATACCCTGCACACCTCTGTAAAAGGCTACTAATAAGTAAAGGACATTGGAAACTGCTGCACAGCAGAGACGGCCACTTGCTGGCACGTGACTTGCAATGCATCCTAATGATCACCTCATTACAGCAACGATCCCCTCACCCTGCCAGAGAGAAGAGGTGAAACTGTTTGAGGATTCTTTCTTCATTGTCCTTGCACTCCCTTTAAGTGACACCTAAAGCCAGCAGAGGAATGGGGGGGTCATGGGGAATAGCTGTTTGTGTTCACTAACAACCAAGGAATCACTGATGGACGGATATCCAGGCATGAGACCCTTTCCAACAGCACAGTGCTGTCAGGGGAGCACCCTCTGAGCCGAGTCTTCAACCTGGAGATCTCTTAGGAAAGCAGATAGAAAATCAGAGCTTTCTATGAGTTTCTAGGACATAGATTTACTGGCAGCTGCTTTTCTGGGACTGATGTTTTCCTTCTTGCTGCAGACGCAGTGGTGCAGAGATGAATGGAACCCTTTGCTTTACTGGAAAAGGGTCCTTTGTCCTTTGCCCCACTGGGCACAAGCACAAGGAAATGCAAAGCCCAAACCAACCTGCTGGGCAGCCTCTCCCCAAGGCCCGTTTGGGACAGGATGCCTCCAGTGCCAAAGGACCACAGCCACTTCTCAGGATCTTCCTGAAAGTGTTAGATGTATGCTAAATAGCCCAGATGTGAACCCAGACAACAGCAAGATCAGGATCTGAACTTGATTCAACTCACATGGGCAGTCAGCCTTGAAAGTAGAGGGAGAGAAAGCTCCAGAGCCAATGAACTCCGAGCAGCCTGTGTTGCTAAGGAGACAAATTACAGCATCCTTCAGCTGGGATTTCCTAAGTGATGAAGGGCCCCTATGGCCAGGAACATCACTTCACTACAGCTCAGCCCAAAGGGGATGGAGACACCAGTAACCAAGGTTGGGTTAGGCTGGGAGCCTTCCAATGGCCCCAACTCCAATCAGAAACATGAGTTTGTTACAGCCCCTCTGTGAGATGGCTTCAGAGAAGGATTTAGTGATATTACATCTTTTTCAGCGCTGAAGGTCATGAGTTCAGTCCTCAGCACCTTGGTTATCTCACCTGGAGACAGAACAAAGATGATGGTAGGAGAAGGGGTGTGAAAAAGGCAGTGTTGGCCAGATGGTGGGCTGTTTTATGTGACGTTTCCCCCAGCACAGCAAACTGGGAGGCTGTAAGGCTTCTTCCACCTACTTAGTGGCTATACAGGGCTGGTTATTAGTGCTGCTGTCAGACTGGCTTCTCAGAGGATTTGCTTATCCCCTGCAGTGGGTGCTTTGTGAAAGGCTGACAGCTCTTCGGATTGCTACTGGAGACCTCCAGGAAGAAGGCAAAAGGCAGAATCAAGCTAAGCCAAAGGGCATGAAGGCCTTATCCCTTCCAGTTTCATCCCTCTCCCATATGCCTCTATCACTAGCTTGCACAAGTAAAGAGAACTCAGCAACTCATGGGGCCACAAGTGGCTGCAGGGTGCTCTGGACCCTCCCAGCTGCTGGGATCAGGTGGATCCCCCTCAAATGGCTTTTAAAAACCAGTTTTAATGAGAAAAAGCACACTCAGCATTCACCAAATCAGTATGGCTGTGCTATTGGTTCCTATTTCATACCTTATATACAGGAAAAGATCTATTCGTGAAAAAAAAGAAGCCCTCTTCTGAACTCTTTCCAGGACTGACTCAGCAACTCCATCTTTGTGTGGCTACTTTTTTTTGCTTCTCTTTATTGCTAATATTTTTAATTTTCCACTTAAAATCCTTATTTGCATGACAGGTCTGTCCAGCCTTCAGCAGATTTTTCTTGTCTTTGACTTTAATCTCATTCTCTCTTATTTTTCTTAATTAAAACCCCGCTTTGAGTTAGTCCACTGAAGTATTCATCTCCCCATCGTTCTCTCCCCCCACAGAGATGCTCCCTCTCTAATCCTGCCAGACTTTTCTACGATCTCAGCACATTGTGAGCACAAGAGGAAGCCTTCAGCATGGCAAAGCTGATGCACATTCAGCCCTGGATGTCAACTGCTGACTTCCAAGCAGATCCTAGCAGCACACTGCCCACTCCCAGGGAAACCCTGCTTTGGCTGTGGACCTGCCCCAGGTCTCGTTCCAGAGGGAGCAGTAGCTGTAGAGCACTGGAGCAAATCACTTCAACATGCAACAAAATGAGCACTTTGTGCTTGCAAAGCATTTTTCCCTCTGCGGGATTAGGCAGGATGAGACCCTCTACACTTTACAGAGGAACAGTTTTAACAGAAGGCAGGAGCCTTTCTGTTTGCACTATACATTCTGCCCTGGCACAGCCTTTTAGATGACTGGGAGGAAAGGAAAGAAACCGCTGTCAAGATGCCTCACTTGGCATTTGCTAAGATCCTAATGAGACCCAGTTTCACACCTCCTCTGACACAGCCTTAAGCGTTGCTACAGAGACTGTTTGCAGAAGGGAGAGTGCAAATGCCTGGTGAAAACATGTGCAAGCCGGGTGCCAGCAGCTATGAATCAAACTGGCACAGAGCTGGGTAATGTTTCTGATTTTGAGCGAGTTGCTCCCTGTTCACATTACAGTGAGTCACCCCAGGAGACAACGCAGAGAATTTTCCAGGGACTTACAGGAAAATGCAGAAAGCATCTCCATTGCTAACTGCTTTCTTTGCTTAATTCTGCATTGCTCTAGAGCCCCACTGGAGCTTGGGGAAGGAAAGGAACAAATGGGTTACACTGCTCATGCACCAACTGAAATATCAGTGGTGCTCCTTGCTCCTGCTCTTGAAATACCTACTGCTTAGCAGTAATAGCAACAGTTTTCAGCTCCATTTACTGCTGGCAGGGCTATGCATGCATTGAGGTCACAGGATAACTGCAGCGTGGTGGAGAGGGAGACCCGTGTTGGCTTCTATTATCTGTCATCTGTACCTTTACCATCCCAGACGCAGAGCCACGCAGGATAAACCTGAGCTTGCTTTTCCCAAAGAGCTCTGTAATCCCCCTGCTGCTGCAGTGAGACTATTTCCATTAGAACACAGCAACAGAGAAACACACAAGCATAAAGAGCAGCTGGGTCAGCCCAAACATCTGTGTAACTATGTCTGACAGCAGCCAAAACCACATACCTGGGGAAAGCACAAGGATTAAAAGCAAACATAGAATCTTTCCCCAGTCTCTCAGACTCCAACCCTGGTGTCTTAGACAGTGCCTAGGACTTAGTATCCCATAGCAGAATTCTCTTCCATGAATCAGTCTAATGTCCCCTTGACACTGGATAAGCCATCCTGCAGCAAGGAGTTCCTCAGTTGAACTGCCACTGCAAGCACCACCCTCCTTTGGTTTCTTTTGATCCTGCCACCTACATCAGGACACTTTATCTGGTGCTTCCCATTTCTAGTGCACAACCAAGCCCTGCCCAGCCTCTCACAACTCCACAGCCCTCTCCCACACACTTGCAAGCAGTGCTCTTTCAGATGGAGGAGTCAGAGCTACCTACTCACCCCTTGCACAGAGGCCATCACAGCCCTCTGATTACTTCTGTCATCCCCCTCTGAACCTCTCCCAGTTACCCTCGATCCTTTATGAAATGGGAAGACTAGAACTGCATAAAGCAGGTGGGCTTGGACTCGGCAGTACTTCCCACATCCCTGCTGTACACTGTGATCATTTCGAGGGCACTGCTACAGCTCCTGACACATCTTTGCTAAGAGAAGAGATGGAAGTGGAAGATGTCTTTGATCTCTGCCAGTTGATGCTATTCAGGAAAAGGGCTTTGGCAAGATCTTCCTTAGGCAAAGGCTAAGAAATCAGTGCCCCAGACACTGCAATCCTGGGCCCATCCCCAGTCTCCATTATTTTGGGGCAGGAGAAAAGACAGAAAAGGATTAGCTATGCTCCACAGAGTAACTGCTGTGATCCAATTAGTGGCCTGTTCTAGGGACATGGCCACAGCTAAGAGGGGAAGCCAACTGAATCCTGTCATCACTCTCCTTTTGCACTGGATGCCAAGTCTGGCCTGCTCAGCACAGCTGTCCATCACTTAGCTCCCCACCAGGCCCATCCAAGCGTAAAATCCTGGCTAGGGCAACAGGAAGCTCCATCCCTCACCAAGGACCACAGGCAGCAAGAAGCAGATGGACAAAACCAAACCGTTCCCCCCATCCCCTTTCCACAGGAGACTGTTGCACACATCCTGACAGAGCCCATCACCTTCAGCTCCCCGCTAGCACCCTGCCACCTCTGCAGCACTCTGGAAAGCTGGTTTACGGCCAAGCACAAGAGGCTCTCAGAAAGGAATCAGCCCCACAGCATTATCAGCTGGCATCTGCAGTCTTATCTAGTCTCTTTGGAAAGCTCCTCAATGCAGGGCAGCCCCCACCTTTTTCATTTCTAAAAGGCTGATGCTAAGTAATTGTTTAATATCTCTGCAGCATTTGCTCCCCTTTATCTCGGGATCCCTGCTGTAATTCACTGACGGAGCCGTCTTTTCTCCTTCTCTATTCCACCGTGTACATACTTGAAAACGCTTTCATTGGAGGCACAGATACTTGCTGCTAATTGATGCTTATTATTCCTTTTAAGCCTGTAATTGCTTTTTCTTGTCTAAATTTACTTCCTTCTCCTTTGCCCCAACTCTTCCTCAATTGCTTTGGTTTTTTTCTTCTAATCAACCCAAATCCTGGTGTTTCAAAGATGATTTGAACGTGTGCCAGAGGTTTTGCTGGTGCTTTGACGCACTGGCTCTTCACATCTGCTGAGTTTACTTCAACTTCTTCTATATTTACAGGCAAATTGGGTGGCCTGCAACTGGTAATCTCTCAGCTGCCTTAATGAGGGCAGATTTTAGGTGTCAGCTTCCACGCAGACTTTTGATTAGAAGGCTCCTCAGCTTATCTCATTTCTCTCTTACACAACACAGGATTTCCGAGTCAATTCTCTCTGCGGATAATGAAGCAAATGGAACAAGTGGAACAAAATGCAATGGTGTTTGTAACTGAAAGAGAACCTGTTCTTTCCGATGCTCTCTGTTAGTTCTTCCACAGGCCTTGACTGGACTGACCCAAAGGAGTTTCCAACCCATCATTCCCTGGGGAAAGGCACTCCCCCTCACTGAGACCTCCCCAGAGCCTTTCTCAGGATTCTGCCCATCATATCCACCTTCACATTCACCAGGACCACAGCCTCGCTTGGGCACTAGCTCCACACAGGGATGAGATCTGATCAGCCAGGAAACACGCTGTGGACTCTGCAGTCTTGTGTCACTTCTGGCAGCTGATCCAAGGCACCACACGAAACAAGCTCCTGCCAGCTGGAATCCACCTCCGCTGGGGAAGGCCTGTCACAGTGGCTTTGCTCAGCGCCAAGTAGCAGGGACTCAGCCGAACCTGGCTGCATTGCCAAGGGAATACCTCACTTCAAGCTGTGCCGCTGGGAACTTGAGAGGTCTTCTCACTTCTCAGCTGCATCCTGTGATGTCCAGAGAGGCCAAGTGGCCTCAGGAGGTGGTGGCTGTAACACCACCTCTGGTACTGACCACTCGTGTCGTTTCTAGGAAGCATCTGTGCCTTCATTTCTTCTTCCCCTTCTGTCCAGCTGTGACTGCTCCAGCTATGCTTATGCTCATTGACTTCTCTAAAGTTTTACAAACCCTATGGAGGTCTCCAGTTTCATTCCTCGGTTGTCATCCTGTATCTAGCTGATGTTTAGGGCTGACCTCAGCAGATGCTTTGAGCCACACAAGCTGCTCTTCCCAGCCTGTCCGATTCCCTGCAGCCAGCACAAGAGCTGTCCAGACTGCCTGGACTGGCCATGAAGCAGAGCTTTCCCAGCAATGAGTACCTGCTCTTCATCTGGGCTTCCCTCCAGGAACTGGAATAAGAGGAGGGGATGCAGAAGAGCCAGGAGGAACAGTGGAGCTGATAAGCACAGGAAATCTTCACTGGGTTTACAGGGATGAGTAAGCTCTAAACATCTCTCAACATGAATGTGGGACACAGCTGAACTCAGATGCATTCAGGATTGCTCCCAGCTGCGATGAGAATGGCTTCTGGGAGCACCTGAAATACTTCCATCTTGGAAACATCATCCGTCACTTAGCTTATGTCCACACTGCAATCTGATAGCCAGTACAGCACAGCCCACCAGGTCTCCATGGGAGAGAAGCAGAGGGAACCACAAACTCATGCAGAACCTCATGAGCAGCTGGATCTGTGCCAGTTGAGACACTCAGCCATGAGCTAATACATCACATCAGCATCTCCTGCACTGCAAGGTACCAAGCCAGAGCAGAGGAACAGGAACAATTACTACCATCCAGGAACATTTACTGTTGGGAGTTTGCTGCATTTCATTTTAAGCAAGTTTCTTTTGCAGCTCCAGTGACCTGAGGAACCAGGAATAGGAACATTAACAAAAGCAACAAATAAATTACCTATTCCAATTAGAGCTCTAATAAGATGCAGTGTGTTGGAAGTCCATGCGGATGCAACAGTGATTTCTAATTAAAAACATGCAATTAATTACTAACCTAAAAAACGTTCCAGTATTATACCAGTGTGTTCAAATCAGAGCGTGCTCTCAGAGTGAACTCAGGATTATGATTGTTAATGCTCGAGGTGTTCTTCTGTTTGCTTGTTTCTAATCTTACCAAGGGAAAAGGTAGGTTTTCAGGCAGCAAATCTGTGCAGCTGATAGGAGGCCATGGGGAGCTGTTCTGATGCTGCATCATCCTCACCCTTCTTTAAAGGACTAAATCTGGCCTCTGCTTTCTTTACTCCTTCTCCAACACCTTTGTGAGCTGCAGTCAATGGCTCTAAGTCCCTGCTGGTGGAGGAAGCCCATTCAGTCTGAAGTATCCATTGACTGTATCAGAAGACAGACTCCAAGTGTTGCTTGGGAACAGGAGCTCTTCCATACAGCAAAATGTAGGTCCATCCTACAGCACCATGAACTAGGAGTCCACAAGAAGAGTGCATGGCAAAAGAGGCTGCTAATGGCATCGTGGGTCTGTTGTGCATCTCTAAGAGGTTCTTTGCTTCAGGAATGAGTGAGGAAATTTGTGGCCATTCACCACCAGAGTGAACTGGGCCCACATTCAGCATGATGAACCTGCCACCTTCCAGCTGCCCTTTCATGGAACAGAATGATGCCACCAAATATAAACCAACCCAAATGCAGTCAGATACAAACGCTAGAGGTAAGGAAGAGGATCAGTTATGTAAGAGCACATAAATCTGTGATTTAGACACTTCCATGAAGCCTGCCCTTCCACGAAGCCCAACAGTAATTAGAGTATTTGCCCTTGGAGCATGAATTTGACAGCAGACAACCAAGTAGATACTCCTGACATGTATAAAATGTGTGCAAAAAATTAAACCCTAGTGGCTCTGGTCTGCTGGAATAGAAAGCACCCTCAGGAGAGGCCTGAGGCTCTGAAAGTTTGGAGCCACACATCAAGAGCTTCACCTGTCACTGCAGGGGGGCAGATTCAGCCCTCATGGCAGTGAGCAATTTCAAACTAGCAGACAGCATAGCTTGATGGATCAAAGATTCAACTGAGGCTTAGGAAACCAAAGCTGATTTTTCAGCTCTCCCAAGTAATCTGCCTTCTCTCTGTGCTTTTGCCTAAAGCTCAACGGAACAATAGTCTCCCTCCCTATGCACAAAGCAGAGCACCTGGCAGCTTGGCCCTACCATAACGCAGAGGATATTAATAGAGGAGCTGCACTTTTGTATTTAGCTCCCTGTTTTGGATGAAGATGAAAATGAGCTGAACTGTGAATCCAGCTAACAATGGCCAAAAGCTCCCTGGGTGGAACAGAGTGATGACAATCCTCCAAATGCCTGGAGAGATCTCCTGCCAGCTGAACGGCTTTCCTGCAACTAAAAAGGACAGCTTTAGGGGAAAAAAGAGAAGCCTAAACAGGAAGGAAGGCTGGGAGCAAAGAGGCTGGAGAAGTAACTGAGGGAAGCCTGCTAGAGACCAGCACGAGTCAACCCACAGCAACCAAGTCCTTGAATGTTCTTCCACATCATATGGAGTCCCAGGAGGACCAACGTGGAGTCAGCCTAGGAGGGTTATGCCTCCCTCAGGCTCATTCCTCAGTGAAGCCCCTCAACACACAATGGATTGTGCCAACTTCTCCACAGATTTAGCTGCTTTTCAACCATACTGTGAGCACAGACTGTGTATGTACGCAGTACGGGATGTGGTCTGCACTTCCTGGGGATAGAAAGTTGTTATGGACTTGGGAAGTCAAGTTTCAGTCCTGCTACCAATTTTGGCTCTTGTATACACATTGACTTGGGAATTTTCCTCTGAGTCACTCTATGCAGGGCACAAAAAAGTATTTCCACATTCGATGGAAATAAATATACACATTTCAAGAAGTAGAATTAAAGACAGTTGCCCTTTTGAGTATTTTAGAGCATGTAGAAACTTCCCCATTTCCATGAGACACACTAATAACCAGCAGAGCAGCACAGAACTTTGCAGCATCTCTAATGCGTTTTCCCTCTCTGCCCCAGCCCTTTTCATTATGACCCATTTTCTTGCTTTTTCCTTCTCTTCTTCCAAGTCAAAGCGTTTCGACACCCTGCCCTTTGTGAACATTGTGTGTCAGAACATCTACAAGGATGGCAAATCGTGTTTTCCTCTGTCTAATCCATGCAGGCAGCTGGACCACTTTCATCCCTAACTGGGTGCCTCTGGGATAGCACACCAGTGCTGGGTACCGCTGTAATGCAGCAAGCCAGCACAACTAGTAGGCACATACAGCTGTGACAGAGGAGCTGACCTAGACCTCGGTGTACATATACCTAAAAATAGGTAGAGATCAACGTGCAGTGGCTGAATTTAGTACTAGGAGAGGCAAAATAAAACCCCCTTTTGCTCTGAAGCCAGCAAGCAAAAGTCAGACTCCATCAAAGAAGATGCAGAGATACTGCAGGAGAGCAAAGCTTAGATTTACACCACAGGGCAGCTGGAATCGGAGTCTGTGCCCCAGCAATGTCTGTTTGTAGCAGGGCTGTGGCTGGTAAATAGCAACTGGTTTGGTTTGGTTGGTTGTTTTAAGTGTGTGTAACATCACCTGCACCTCCACTCCTGCCATTCTAATGCAGCAAATGAGACAAATCCAGGTGTTTCCCCTTGTAAAAAGGGAACACGTGAAGCAAAGCACACACTGGCTTAAATAAATCCTTCTCTTTAGATGCCTCAGATCTACTCATTTGGGGTTTTTAAGATGGTTTTCTTATTTAAAAAACAACGTTTCTCCTCCCCATCTTTTCTCACCACAATGTAGCAACTGCTCAAAACCACGAGGGGAAAAAGCAACTTTGTTGAACACAAAACAAACAAGCATTAGCATTTGCCAGTTCCCTTTGTAGAGCCCAAGGTCTGTGTGGGATTTCAGAGGCAGGCAGGCGCTCAAAGCAGCACTAACGTGTTCTGACACCCTCGCTTCTGTCTCCCATATGACAGTCTTGTTTTACACTGAGATTTAAGCTACTCAGGCCTTCCCCCGCATGAAGGGACAGAAGCATCCATGGCTTCAGGGCTTCTCAAAGGCACCCGAGGTCTTGCATGGAGGCAGCTCAGCCACAACCAGGTCACTTGGGATCTACCACCCCAATCCAGGCGGGATGGGCCCAGTGGAAAGCAGTCCACATGTGCTGTGAGGGTGATGCAAACCAGGGGCTGAGCTTTCTTCCAGGCCCCCTTAGCTGGGGCGTGAACTAAGGAGAAAAGGATGGGAAGAAAGACAGGAAGGGCAGATTCCCACCTTGCTTTCCACCCCTACCACCTTCTTGAGTTTGCTCCTGAATAAGACTGAAGGAGGCAGAAAGTAATCACAACCCGCATGCATTAGAGCAAGAGAAACGCACAAGTCCAGGGTAAGTTCATTATAACAGCCCTCACCACACAGCAGAGTTTTGTACTGCAAGTGCACAGATACATGAAATAAAACCCTTTCTTCAGACCTACAGGCTCCATCATGCAATCAATCCCTCTTCTTCTGAGTACAGTGTTCTTAAGGCAGTTTAAACCCTTGTTATTTGTTATGCACCATAATAATTCCCTTCTTTAACTCTGCATTACTGGCAGGGATTTGAAGTCTGAACACGCAGCACAGACTTTGATGCCTTGCTGAGGTGTGTTGCTGCTTTCTAAGTAAAGAGGGCAGAGCTGCAGGGCCCAGAGCTGTCTGTGAGGATCCAGTCTGGTGTCCAGGACAGGATACAGAGACCTGGGATCACACATGGTCCAAAGCAGCAGCAGCCCCCATGGCTGGAGCCAACCTTTCCCATGGGACCAGTGTCACCTCTCCTAGGAGATAGTGTGGGCCCAGCTCTTATGAGAGAATCCTGTTTGGTTATCACTGAAAGTAAGGAATTTTTCCCAAGGAAAGACAGGCAAATTCCATGAAGAAAACTTATTTTTTTACCAAAAAAAAAACCCACAAAAACACCACAAAACTTTGCTAAAGCCAAGTAAAATTTAGCTTTAAGAAAGCAAAACAGTCTGTGAAATTCTAAACATGTACAGGCAGATGTGGAAGGATGGGATTTCTTCAACCAGGTTTTTTATAGTGTCATGTGTGAGAGCCTGTTCCTTCTCCCTGCTCACTCAACACTGGAACAAAACCCACTGACAAGTTACCCCTCCTGGGGCAAAAGAGGCCAGTTTCTCAAGGTAATGATGAGTGCAGGGCAAGTGAAGGAAGGAAGAGATCTGGCTGGTGCCCTGGGAGGGCACAGGAGCCTACAGGGAGGCACTGGAGGAGGCTGGCCTCCTCCTCAGCTGATCTGCTTTTGTGTTGCAGGTAAAGGAGCAGGCATTGAGGAGAGGTTTCAAAGGCCGAGTGCTTGGAGCCCAAGTCCCTCCCTGGCCCACAAGACCACTCCCACTCCAGAGTGGCTCCCACTGCAGAGATAATCAGAGAGCATGGGAGAAGGGGCTGCAGGTTCCTTGTCCCTTGCCATTACAGCATTGCTTACCTCAGTACAGGGGTACTCTGCACTATAATGAGGAAGCAGCAAAAGGTCAACTCAGCCAGCAGTGCATCAGGGTTTGGCTGCCAGCACTTAGAGATGCTCAGGTTTCTGGAGATCTGAGCAGGAAGAAGATACTGGCAATGGATGTGCAGTGAGGTTACCCACCATCCATCTCATCCCACCCCAAAGAAATGAGCAATAAACCCACAATCCCTGTCAATCACAGGTGTTCCAGCCTGACGATGGGCACCAGACTACCAAACTCATGGCAAGATGGAGACCTTGACAAGGAATTTGCACCTTGATCTGGAAACCCTGCAGGAAATCTGTGCTCAGAAGGAGCACAGGAGCAAGACTGGAGCTCCCTTGCAGCACAGTGATGTCTGTGCCTCCCTTCTAAGCCTGGAGGCCCAAGAAAGGACGAATGCCAAAGGCATCTTAGTGCATTCCCACCCATCCTGATCTGATCTGGAAACTTGTCAAAGTCATTAATGGACAAACAGCAACGGTGAATGTACCTGTGCAGACAAGGCACTGCCACAGTTCAGGAAACAAACCACTGCTTCATTTTGTTCATTGCCTTTTTTCTTTTCATGAAAGCAAATACTCAGCACACACAAGCCCAAAGTTTCCTCTGCAAACAAATGTCACGCTGGGCTCCCTGAGCCTTCAGAGACATGTGCACAGTCAGACTCACGCTGTTGACAAAGATGTTGGAATGGGAGTTTCCCCAAGAAGCTGCACGTGTTGTCTTTGATCCTGCATTTATGATCTATCCTCAAATTATCTACATGCTTTGCTAGGAAGAGCTCAACCATCCTGCCACTGCTTGTTTCTTGCTACCGTGATAACTGTGATATGAGTGGATCTGACCCTGTAATCTCAGCACTGCTAATACTGATTAAAAACAAATTATTACATATTTGTATCAACCCTGGCAGCAGAGTCTCCCTTGTCCTTCAGCATTAGCAAGTACAGCTCTGAAGCAGCTGATGCCAAGAAAAACAGATGATGTCCCTGGAGAATGGAAAGCAAAGCAGTCCCTTGAGAGGGGAGGGGAGAATTGCTCCTCAAGCCAGTGCTGTTACAGGGTGGGCAGTGTGTGAACGTCTGCAGAGCTTATCTGTGCCTGTTGCTCACTCCTCTCCCAAGATGCTTTATCCTTTCGATGCAGACATCACTGGAGCACCCTGGGATCATGCACAGCAGATTACAGTCATTAAAAAGCCTGCCACACTCTTTGCTGGAGTAGGTGGCAAGGCACAGGGATGCTGTCACAGACAATTTGGTCTCGAGCAAAGTGATTGCTGTCTACAAAACTAATAGAACAAGATGAAAGGTGCTTTGTACAGGCTCAGGATTATCTCCTGCCACCCAAATCCAGCACAAATTGTTCAAATCCCTTGCCCTTCTCTTCTTAGCATATCCTCAGCTATGTACATTATGTTCAGGAAAAGAACACATTCTTGGGAAAGCCAAATAAAATCCCAACCCTCCTGTAATTCCCGAAGTAGGTTGAAAACATAAATAAGGAGGTTTATAGGATATCAGAGTGCCCTGGCCTTGACCACAGCCCTGTAGAGCCATGTGCTATAAAAATGTGGAGTAAGACATCCTCTGCCTCAATGACATAGATGCCTCTCAGGTCTTCTAATCCTCTCTTTGATGAGATGGGGGCAGCCTGACAGGAAGCCCAATGATTTAAAGTCCTGCAGAGGGACCCAGGCAGTGAGAGGCAAGACAAAGCCCACAGACCTCTTGTAAGGTATTTTATTACTGAGGAAATGCTGCTAAATTGGTTTCTTGAACTCACTAAAGATATTTCAAGTTTACAAACAAAAAAACAATTTTCAAAGAATAAAACTGTTGCGAAGTGATTTAATTGTTATTTTCCCAACCCAGAAGAGTCTGGGGAACCATCCAGACAAATTGATTCCTCCAGAATAGGGTCATTTCTGCAGAACCATCATTTTTCTCCCTTGTGAAATTCAGCATCCTGAGAAGTCACCATCTCCTGTCAATTCTTCACCACTGAGATAAGAAGCATTAGAACTGACTGAAAGGTAAGAACTCTGCTGCCACGAGTTCCCTTCTCTTCCAGTGAATTTGGTTTAGGTTTCACACATTTCAAAGCTGGGAGCAGTTCTAATAACTTTCCCCCCGCTCTATTTTGTTAAGTAGGTAATTCTTCAAGCCACTGACTCTTTTAGTCTATATACGGACTTTAACACAACAGAATCCCAATTTCCAACAGTGAGTTAATGTTCTGGAAGTAATCAGAAAAAGTCTTGTTTTTTAAAGCCCTGATTTAGTGTCGTGTGGTGCTGGAGATGTCAGAACTCCACCGAGAAATAACTCTGCATCTTATTCCTCAGAAAAAGCCCAACAGGAGAAGTTTTGTCCAACCCCAGGTCAATGACTCTCATAGTCCCAGAAACGGCAAGCCATGCAGGGATATGGCCAACCCACCCTACCACCACCCAAACAGCCTTGATGCTGACCAAACGCACTGGTAGCCACCACTTGCTGCAGCTGTGGAGAGAGAACTTCAATGCAAAATGCAAAGATAGCCTGTTCCACGCTTATTCCTGACACAAACAGGAGACCTGTGCAGGACATTGCTGTTTCCATGCTCTACCTACCCCGTGCCTCTGGCTTCTCCCCCTGGAGAGGGTCTTGCATCAATGGAAACACAATCTATGCTCCCAGGTGGAACTGGAAGGCCTCGTGCTCAGCTGGGACAAGAGCCAGCCCTCAAGATGCTTCTCTGCCATCAGGTCCTGTGAAGCAGCTCTCTCCTCAGGCTGGCAAGGCGCTTAGGACTCACAGGAGCAGCACAGTTGATCAGGAACAAAGCACCGACTGTTCAGAGAGGGATGGGAGATGAAGGGATCGCTTTGCCTCCTAGTCCCCAGTGTTGTCAGCTCAGTGTTGGTACAGGGGCAGAGAGAAGGGCGCTCGGACACCATTACCTGGTGCTTTTGCTCATTCCCAGCCTTGCTGTCAGCTTTCCCAGTGGGCAGCACTCAGAGGTGGCACAGAAGAAAAGTGTAACTCAAAAACCAGGGAAAGGGCAGGGAACTCTAGTAGAAATGAAGAGGTCTGAGGAGGTGCCACGTTATTAACTCCTGCTGTGCCCACTCCAGGCAGAACAGCCTTTGACACATGATCTCTGGGCACCTCACTTGGTCGCCTTGACAAATGGCTCTCTGCGATTCTTAGAGGGGAAGAAAACTAATACTCCCCCCTACCCGTGGGTCATGCTCCCCCATCTGACTCACAGAAATCATTTATCGCTTATCTGATAGCTTAAGCATATCTGCATAATGTGCTACACGCAGCTGAGAAGCTCTCTGTGTTTCACAAATCCTTAGCAATGCATTTTTTAATAGGAAACATCAATCCCAAGTAGCCCGAAGGAGCGATCCCTCTTTAATCATTCACCACACTGAGGACTAATTTTAGACAAAGGCTCGACACTCCAAGTCACCTGTACCACCTAATAACAGAGATGATGCCTGGATTCACAGGGAAAGGTGCAGTCTCCTTTTCAAAGCTGGATTGCAGATCCTGTGGTAATTGCTACAGGAAATTCCAGCTCCAGGAATACTCAGCCAGGCTTTACAAATAAATGCTGTCTGATCTATTCCTGCTCAGCCCCAAACTCTTTGTGGAGTATTTGTAAATGTAATGGGTACTTCATTTCCACCACTGCTCCTGAATAATTCATGCAGTGGAAGATCCTTCTATGGTGCCGTGAATGGAGAGACTTGGGGTATTTTGTTCTCTGTAGTTAATGGATTAAAAGAGGGGTTTTTTTCAGCTATGAAACCAGGTAGTTTATCACCACAGAAAGAAGCATGGTTCATACATCAATGCCTCAACCTAGAAACACATCTGGGAGTATGGATAGCCGGACTTAACAACCAATAATTGCTAAATCATCCCATGTTATCCAAAAAGCCAATGGAGTTGCAAAAGGAAACGTCGAAGAACTGCTTTGGAGCAATCACAATATTTTCCTTCCCTGTTTTCAGGCATTTCCTTCAGACTGAACCATTTTTTTTCCCCCCACAAAACAGTTCATTTTGAAACATCATTTTGAAATGAGAAAAAGAAATAAATCAAAACTCCTTCCCATTCAGAAAATGTCATAACTGGGAGCTGCAGCACTTTCAAGCTATTCCTCCCCAGCTCCCTTCCAAGCAGAATTGTCAGACTCGCTGAGATTTCCTGAGCAATTTCTATTGCATCAAAATGACATTTTTCAAGACAAAACTGTTGTGACAAAAAAAAAATATCAAAACCAAATCTCAACAAACCTGAACATCTCTGATCCAAGCGCCTCTGACTAAAACAAGATGTTTCCAAGATGCCAAACCTTGCTTTGGGTGAGTCCCAGAACATCGGTATGACACATCCACACTGAGCAAGTAAGTCCCTCTTAGGCAGCACAGGTTGCCCAAAGAAGTGGTAAATACTTAATTCCTGGCAGTGTTCAAGGGCAGGTTGGACAGAGCCTTGGGCAACATGGTCTAGTGTGAGGCATAGGGCAGTTTCAACACCCACCCCACCCCCAAGGCAGAGAGGTTGGAACTGGATGATCTTAAGGTCCTTTCCAAGCCAAACCATTCTGTGGTTCTATGATTTTATGGATCCTAGACCCCAGGGATACCTTCACATATGTTTAGAGCCAAGCCCAGACTTTCCTAGACTGTATCTTATATCAATTTCACCATTTTAACTGAGGAAATTCCAGGTTCCAGACTTAAAATGTGGCAACAAGAACACTGACACCTTGTCAGGTCCCTCTCTTAAGGTGAGCACTGACCTCTTGGCTCTGCATCGATGCATGATTTGGTGTTAAAGCTCCTTCCAAGGGTGTTAGAGCAATCTGTACTTAAACCTCTGGGATGCTGCCTGCTCTCATGGCAGCAGTTGTAGCCCTCAGCAGGCACTAAATCTCAGTTCCTACCTGATCCCTTCAATCAGCAGTGAGGAGATGTGCCCAGCCACCAGCTGCATTGTCTTTATCAAATGAACTTCACTCACCAGCGGAAAATTCAGAGCTGTCACACACTGCTGGAGTTTTTAAAAGCTGTCTTTCCAAAGCTTTGTTGAGAGGCACCACCTCCGTTTTCTCAATGCCAGCAACAAACCTGCTCAATTCACATCATCAAACAATTCCTCATACCCCTCTGCCAAGTGAAAATGCCCATGAACTCACCTGGGGAGATCAAATCATTTTCTCTTTGCCTCAGCCATTGTCACAAGCCATAGAAAGATTCCACTGCTCATGCTGGATACCTCCACACAAGCCCCTTCCTGTGAAAAGGGCTGCACAAGGGAGCTCAAGCCTTAGGCACTAAGTCAATCAGGACATGCAGAAGGAAGTTTATAACTCCGTCGATTCACAAGGCAGAGCAGACTGCTGTGCTCTCCTGGAGCAGCACTGGTTCTGCAGGGGTAACAGTGGCCAAGACAGTGAAAACCACCTTTAGTGTTTTCCTGCAGCAAAGCAAATGTGACTCAGACACTCACTGCTTGCTTTCAGAGGAAGAAAGGTTCACTTCTACACTGGCACTCTGCTCACCTTCATCTCTCCAACAGCATGATGTGGGTTTGGGTTTGTAAGGTGATGCTGTGTGCTGGGGCAGGCGGATGCTCCAGCACTGAATCTCAAAGCAAGAAGGGAGATCTGACACAGAACATGGCAGTGAAGGGGATGTCAACCCAAAAGGGGATGATGCAGAGAGCAATTTCCCATGTTGAGCAGAAGAGGACACCAGCATCGCAGGTGCCTGTGATGGAGCAGAGCAGCTGCCTTGCTTCCCAAATTCACAGGCTTGGGTTTACCTTTTAACTAAATCCCAAGCCCTTATCTTTGCTTGGAAAACTGTCTTCTGTTGTCCTGCACAGATTTGCAGAGTTCAGGGGAAGAGAGGGCCTATCATAGTGTTAAACGTTTGTATCACCTTTATATCCATCTTCATATCACAGACACCACAATTTTCCTGCTAAGCCTACAACAAACCCTCCCTGAACTGGTGCAGTACATCCTTAGCCCACAGCATCCCACTGGAGCAGCCTCTGTGTGAGCAGCTTTCTACCCATCAGAGGAAAATTTCCCTGCAAATCCCAAAGCCTGTGGAAAAGTCACCAAATTTTGCCAGTGCTAAACAGGGTAATGCCTGCTCAGCAGAAACAAGAACCTTGCCAAGGCAGATAGGCTGCAGAAAATGGAGCACTCTGCTCCAGTTTAATTAAAAAGGTATTTTGGAAAGTGCTAAGTGCATTGGAGCCTGCTACTATCTGAGGTAGACACACAGCTTTGCATGCTTTAAAAACAATTAAGATAAGAATCACCATTAGTTCATGGGCAAGGGCATGAAAAAGAAAACCCACAAGCCATTTTCACCCCACAGGCAAGAGAACCAGGGGGGAAATGTCACATCCAGCCCAGAGGTGAGCATGGCTACTACCAGAGCATCCTCCCCTCTGAAGCCCAGGCTGAGTCTGTATCCTCCAAAGCGGAACGTTCATGCAGGAACATAACCAAGGACCAGCTTTTACTGCTCCAGCTCAGTCAAGCTCTGCTCTCTGAGGACAGCTCACTTCAAAGCATGACAGGACCATGATTTATTGACATAGTTTTGAAATTCTGGGGTCTAAGCTGACCATATGCAGAGGAGAGGCTGCATGAAACAAGCAGGGAAGCAGCAGGGAGTCCCTCCTCTGCCAGGCTCATTGGATGTCTCCAATTCCCAATTCATCTATCAGGAAGACTCATACTTCAGTCCTGTCCCAGAGTGGCCAAAGAGGACTTCTGATGGCTCCTGTCCAGAAATAGGACTCGATCTTCACTTCAAAGTAGGCAGAAAAACTGAGAGACCAATCTGGAAAGAGAGATTTCCCAAGGGATCTGCCCCTGTTCCCCATCACCTAATCCATCCAAGCAGCCCTGAGCACTAGTTCACAGTCTGGGTGTTCCCTTCAAACAGGAGGGCACTGGGCAAGTTCAGCCCCCAGCGTAAGCACCCTCCTGGTCACAAAAGGGGAAGAAAAGATCCTTCAGCTGGTACCATCTACCCTGCCCCAAGCTTCTGCACCAGAACTACCCTGGTTGCTGGAGTTGCACTCCCAAACTGTACGTAAAGGAACCTATGGACAGAGACAACAACAGTACAGCATGAGACCAACAGACAGAAAGGGAAACTGATGCACAGCCATGAATATACCCACTCAGACTCACCTACTGAGCCAGTGGCAAAAGGACAAGCAAAGCCCAGTATCTTACAGCAAAGCCCAATATCCTGCATTAATTTCAGCAGTGTTTCCACACCAAGGAGTTAAAACAATGCTGGTTGAGGTTATCATTATGTTCTGCAGCCATGCTTGACGTCTCTGACAACTCACCCCAGCGCCCACAGGGCTGGCAGACAGAAGAGAAGGGAAACATCTTCCTCCTGTCTCAAGGAAAGACAGAAACTCGAGGTGTGACCAGAGAATTCATTTGCTACCCCAAGATACCGGGGTTGTTCCTTGACTCTTTTTTTGCAAGCAAAAGTGCACCTTTCTGAATTGTCTTCTGAGCACCACTCTTGCCTCCAGCTTAGCCTCTGGTTGTCCAGAACACACTTAAGTATTACCAAATACTCCCCACTTGAAAGCAAATTCTGGCTTTTGGTTTCAGCCGCACCACCATTAAATACCCAGAGCAGCCTAAAGCCTCTCCACATGTAAGGTGGCCCCTCCACATGTCTGCACAATGAGACTGCTGCTAAGGAAAACATTCCAGGGCCAAAGGGAGAATCTCAGTTGCTGGAGTTCCCACCTGTGGCTGAACATCCACATCTGCTTCATCATGAGCAAGAAACAGAAGATCTCTGCATACAAATGCCAACGAATTCCCTTTGGAAGCACGTGCTTCCTCATGGCTGATAATTAGCCAACAAGCAGAGTCATAAATAAAAACACCATAAATGTGTTGTTTCCTTATCGCAACTTAAAGTAGAAAACTGTGTGGCACTCAACTCAAAACACAAGCATTTGTTTTGACACCTCCCTGTTTCGAGGGATGATGGCAGGGACGTGTTTGCAGTCAATGTTTTGATTTGGACAAAAATGTTTAAGAAAAAAAGAAAGAAAAGTTTTCCTGCAGTTTTCTCTGCCAGCTCCCAGAGGGATCAGGAAAAGCTTCCTGCAGCTCCACGTCATTAGCAAGCTGTCACCGAGCTCAGACCCTAACACGCATCTGACACATCAGATCACAGTTCTATCAGACCTGGCAAGCATGGCAGTGCTGGATTTTCATGTGTAACTGTTGGATCAGACTCCTTTAGGATTCACTCACTTTTCTGGTTGAGCAAGAGAAAGGAAATTGGCCAAGTTCATCCTTCAGCCAAAAGCATGGGTTCATCTGCTGTGCAGGAAGAGGAGTTTAAGGAGGATCTTGTGCCATTCCCACTGCACAAAAAGCACAGTTGAATACAGATATTCTGCATGATCACAGAATCCCAGACTGACTTGGGTTGGAAGGGACCTTAAAGCTCATCCAGTTCCAACCCCCTGCCACGGGCAGGGGCACCTTCTACTACAGCAGGCTGCTCCAAGTCTCATCCAACCTGGCCTTGAGCACTGCCAGGGATAAGGCTGCCACAAAGAACTAAAATGCTTCTTGGTTTCAAGGTATAATTCACATAAATGATGCTTCTAAAGAGACAGGCTATCAGGGATCTCATGGGCACATGCCTAAAGGGCCTCTACCCGATAATGTTACCTCCTGAAGATCCTAGGTAGAAGCTGCAAAGTGCAAAACATGCTGGTTTAGGCAGAGCAAAGGGTTGGAGCTGACACACCTGGCAGTTGACCTGGCACTTCCTACAGAGCTGAGCTATTTTCAGATCACAAACCTCTCCCGGCTCTTCCCCGAGTATCAAGATAATGACTTCCTGGGGAAAAAACTGCTCCTGCTCCAGTAAGCAAACCCAAGCAAACCAGAACATGATCTCATACTCAGTTTTCTGGTTGTAGTTGGAATAAACCTATGTTCCAACAGCCCGGATGCAAGCCTAAGTGCAGGTGGTCACACCAAGCTCCTGGTGCAGGCAGATGTCCCCATTTACACACAGGCAGGTTTAGGACATGTTTGCCTTGTTCAAAGTAACCCCACCAGTGCTTTGTGTGCACTTCTCACTGCTCTCTTGGCTGTGATATGGAGCTTACCTGCACATAATAGAACTTTTGTCTGTATCTACCCCAGAACAGCACACACCTTATCCCAGCTTTTCTTTGCCTTCCCTGATGGACAATAGGACTCTCCCAAATGACAGTAGCCTCGCAGAGATCCACCCCCATGATACGCAAAAGAAAGAGCCTTCCAATTGCTGTGAAGTGGCACAACCCCCGTGGCACATTTGCAGTGCTCAGGAGCACTGGGACTCCAGCTGGATCCCAAGTGCAATCTTTTATTGTTACCACTGTGATCCTCCCAGAAAAGAGATCAGGTTCTCAGACAGGAAGCATCATAAGGGGTATAGTGCCCTGTAGCTGGGCCATTCGACTAAGAGCTCAGAGCTCCAGCTCCCTGCACCGACCTTGCCCTCCGTGTGCTGGGGAAATCTGGGCTTTTTAGGATGTAGGCTTCTGCATCCTCTCTGGAAGCATCCCACCTTCTTGTGTCCCACACTCAACTGAGACTGAAGTGTCTCATCCCAGATCTGACGAAAGCTCCTTCTTTTCCTGCAAGGACACTTACACTTTTCTTCCCTCCTAAAGAAACTTGCTCTCTATGAAGAAAACATGGAGTAAAACACAGATCAGGAACTGACAAGCAGCCATGCTGAAACGTGCAGTGGAATCACCCAGACCCTCTGGATCATCATTAGCTATGAGAGAATTTCAGTCAAGTTTGCAAAGTGCTTTGTATCAGCCAGGAGAGACTTTCTAATCAGCAGAGTTTAAAGCCTTTTGGATTGGGAAGCACGTCCACAGGAACCTGAGCCCAAGCCTAGATGTATAAAATTGTAGGTGATCAAAGGTAGAGCATCCAAGGCAGGATTAAAAGACGTTTAATACAGCTTTTCCCAATAAGCCTCAGAGATGAAAGAACTGCCACAAGGCCTTGCTGGAGGCTTAGAAATTGCTCTGTGAAATCAGCTGCAATTGGTAATTAAATGGAAACCTTGGGGGTGTTCTGAAGACTTTTTTCATAACCCGGTATAAGGGAACTCATCTTTAAATTACACAGACTTTTACCTTCACAGAGGTGAAAGTAAAACACCATCCCGCTGTTCCTACACGTCCTGCCCGGCTTTATGCATGAGCAGAGGTGGCTCCTCAGACCTCTTTGTGAGAGGGCCAGGGTGCAGGATGCTCAGGAGCCCCTCAGGACACCCCTGTCATACCACAGCCCAGCTGTGAAGTGCGTAACTCACCACTCACACTGAGTCTGCAGTTGTGGCTTGGTGCTGCAATGACTGTGCCCCTGCCTCACGCAACACACACCATCAGCTGTGCTATGGAAGCCTCCCAGTAGGTCCCAGAATCTCCTCCTTCTTGGAAGTGCACACAGCTTCAGCACAACTTCTTCCAGCCTAAGTCTTTGCTCTCCTACAGGGAGAGCCCAAGGCTGGCAGGAGGTCCCTTGGCTGACTGAGATGTGGGGAGAGAAAGGAAAAGCCCAGTCCTGATTAAAGACAGCAGAATGACCGAAATGAAAGATTGGAAGTTCCGAGCATGCACAAGAAGATGAGGGAGGGAAACCAGACCATAGCAGAGAGCACAGCCCTGTGAGCAGAGCATAGAGCAGAGCACAGCCCCTGTGAGCAGAGCATCCAAATGGACCTCTGGTCCATCCAAATGGACAGCTCTGATATCACTGCCTCACTCTGGCTGAGGCACAGCCCTTCTCATGGCCCACTTCCCTTCTCTGATATTAAAGCAGGTCAGTCCTTTTCAACGTACTTGCAAGAATGGATTATTTACTGTTCACTTGCAGAGTTCATCGGGTAACAAGAGCCATAAACAAAGTGAACCTTGCACTTTGGACTGTAGTTCCAGTGTTTAAAATGCCTGGTTGATGCAAAGCACTTTGTTTTCTGTTGTAGCCTTTCCTTTCTAGATGGCATCACACTCTGTGGCAAAGTACTCCTAGAGAAAGCTGAACGTGCTGAGAAGCGGCCCTGGATATCCCATTCTCAGCAGAACAAGTAGCAGCAGGTGAGGGCAGCTCAACTCCAGACACTGCTCAGCTGCTGGGAAACAAACTAGGAGAAAACCTGTTTGAAACAGAATTAAAAGGAGGTTCAATTTCACAACAAAGTGCTAAATCTCCACTGAATACAAGTAGCCAGAAATAGCTGCCCTAGGAGAGACCAACAGCTGATATAAATAGGAGTGAGTCATGGCGTAATGGGGAGCCAGTTCAGGAGAACAAACTCCTATCGGTTGCTCAGACAAAGCCTCCTACAGCAAACAACCCTGAAGGTGCAGGCCTAAGTACTGTCAGGCATCTGGAAATACAGAGCTCAGGATAATATTGCACAGGCAGACAGGCCTTTGTGCCAGTCTCCTGTGCAGGAACTGCTGGGGATGGCTTTGGTTGCTGGGGATGGCTTTGGTTTGTGGCCCAGGACAGAAGGATTTATGCAGAGTATCTCAGACAGATGCTCCTGTTTCAACCGTGTTCAGCTGCTGCTGCAACCTCTCCCCTGAGAGTCCCTCCTTGAGGACTTCACACCCACATTCTGTTAGGTGAATGTGACCCACACACACATACAGGGTTTGGGAAACAAATAACTGTCCTTTCATTTCCTAAGGACTATAGCTGGGAAGCAGAGCTCCAGGCTTGCCAATACTGGTTTGCAGGAGCTGCCTATCTTACACCAGCTAGCAAACAGCACTCACACACACATTGATTCTCACTGCTGCCCACCTGCAGTAAGTGCCCATGGGCAAAGTCAAACCAAGCAGAGAGGAGGGAGATAACAGGGAGAGGTAGAATTATTCACAGAATCCGACTGGTTTGTGTTGGAAGGGACCTTAAAGCTCATGCAGTTCCAACCCCTGCCACGGGCAGGGACCTCTTCCACTGGAGCAGATTGCTCCAAGCCCCTGCATCCAACCTGGCCTTGAACACTGCCAGGGATGGGGCAGCCACAGCTTCTCTGGGCACCCTGTGTTGGTGTCACCACCCTCACAGAGAAGAACTTCCCCCTAATATCTAATCTAAATCTACTGTCTTTGACTTTAAAGCCATTCCCCCCTGTCCTGTCACTACCTGCCCTTATGAAAAGCCCCTCTCCAGCTTTCTTGTCTGCCACTGGAAGGCTGCTCTAAGGTCATCATGAGCAGAAGACCATTCACACCTGGAAGGCATCCCCAGGATACCAGTGAAATGTTGACTCTCTGGTACTTGTAAATCCTTTACCTTCCTTTTACTTTTAGGGCCCTAGTAGCTAGGCCTGGAGGAGATGCCAGCTCTCTGCATCCAGTACTTCCAGCCTCTGAAACTGCTTCCTGCCTTGTGCTGATGTTGAAGTCTATCCCCCAGGCAGAGCAAGCCTGAGGAATAAGGGAGCAGGAGCCAGCACAGGCAAGCCAGCAGCTGGGATATTGCACAGAAATGGCAGTCCATGCAACACAGAGATGCTTTTAGTTCAGCTGCTTTCATTTTTTTGCCCCTCCATATAATTCTGTAATAATCACCCTATTAACAATGTTCCATTTGCCACACAGCTCAGGATATTAATCCTATTAGTTCATGCTAATCCTCTGCAAAACAAAATAGAAATATTCATTTTCTCAGGGTAAAAAAAAAAGAGGAGAGAAGGAGATGGGGGAAAGAGAAGACAAATTTGCTTTCAGAGCTTTGCTGTTCTGTAAGGAAATTGAATGGTACTGGGTCTCCTGTAGTCTTCATATAGGATTCCATTATCACATAATGGGGTGTCACATACAGCCTGTTGATAAGAGACAGTCTGTCAGATTATGCATTAACTATCGTATTTGGAAACCAGGCATTTTTCTACCCATTGGGGCATCAAAACACAATATCCCATTTCCCTTTCCTTCCCCAACCCCTTCTTCCTTTATTACCCACTAATTAAAGAGCAGGGGGGAGACTGGGCTGTGCTGGGAGCCCAAGATAAACTTTGCTGAGTAGGGAAAAAGAACTGAAGTGAGCATCCCAGAGAACAGAGGTCTTTCCTAGAGGCTTTCATTCTTCCTCCCACCCCCTCTGCTGCTGTATTTCTTCCTTATTGCTGTGCAGGATTGCTAGCAGCTTCCATTCTCCCCTGCTCCACAAGGTGAGACTGGCACCTACTGGAACCCGCCTGGAAAGGCTGAGCTATTTTCATCACCAGCTCCACATTATTTTCCCCCTCCATCAGACAAACAACCAGCGCAGCAGACACAGCACCAGACAGCACATGCTGCATTAAGGGTTTGACACAGCTCTAGCTTTTTTAAGGTGCTCAATTTTTTAGCTGTTTTGTGGTATTCGGGGGTAACCATCATTAGTCCCTTCATTTGTGTCAGCCCATATGGAGGGAACCCCAGGCACAGGTCCTGATAAAGCTCCCAAGGTTATTCTGGGTCTTTGAGGCTATTCAACTCTGCTATGTCTGAGTACCTAATGGAAGCAAGAGCAAACATCCCTCCAGGTACAACATCTCTCTTCATTAGTTTCATCTCCCCTTCCTACACACACTCTATGCTGGTACTGAGTAATTCCTCACGTGATGAGTTCATATGCTGGTCCATCCTCTGGGATTCAGACCCCAAAAAGCTGCTCTTCCATGCTTTTCCCCTCACCACAGACTTATTCTTTGATGTCCCCTTCCAAAGCCCCACTGGCCAGCAGCAACGGAGCAGCAACTTGGCTTCATTCCTGTCCCCACTCCCTGCCATAAGGGCAGCCTTGTTCCCACTCCAGACCTCCAGCAAAGCCCAACCATTCACTCCTGTTCTCCAGGCTTCTATGAGTCCCAGAGAACACATCCTGACTCCACCAGGATCATGCAAGAGAGCAGCTGTTTCTCCAAGGTTCCCTGCCAGTTTTGCTCTGCACTACACTGTGTATTTTATCATTGCCTTCAATACACGGAGCAATGTGCCTCCCAAGTCAGAGATCATCACACCAAAAGCCACAAGATAGGTGCCACAGATTACACAAAGAAGGCACATGAAACAGGGGGGAGGAAGGGGTGATGCCACAGCATGATCAAGAGTAAGAGAAGTTGCAGAACAGAGCTAATGCAGCAGATTTTTAGCTGGAGGCTTGCAACATCTCATGGGCTGGAGGCCCCTCCATTATAGGGCTGCAGCTCCTGTTAAGGGGTGGTCCTGTCTCTCTTTACACTCTGTCTACCCTAAGGCTGCCAACCTGAGCACACATGACTTACTGCTATGAATAAGGCTGTTCCAACACAGGGCAGCACACACCTCCTGATTAGTGAGGGTAATCCTCCCTCTCCAAAACCTCTGCATTAGGGAGCTCTGGCTCAATAGACCCCCCTTTTGCTTGAGAAGCAGGGGGCTTGTCAGAGACACGTCAGCACCAAGGGCTGAGACCTGACTCATGTCCCCCAGCTGGGGATGTTTCAAATCCTCTGTCCCCAGGAGCACTCAGCGCTGCTTTGAAAAACCCAGAGTTCAGGTGTGGTAACTGCTGTGGGCTGCACAAACACACAAACAAACAGACATTTGTTTGCACAACAGCTCTCAGAGCAGCCTCCGCAGCTGGGTGCACAAGGAGGGCTGAGATGTTCTTCCTCACCCCCCAGACTGATCCGTTCTCAGCTGGGAAGGAACCAGAGGTGCAGCACAGCATGGAGCTGCTCAGCAGCCTCCTCCTGGGTGCAGCAGAAAGGAATAGAGACAACTCCTTCCAACAGAGCTCCAGAGTGTCCTGCTGCCTTCAGCAGCATACTGGACAATGACCAGGGATCAGACACACGTCAGAGAAGAAAGGGCTCCATTATTCCGATGAAAGCTTGAAAGGGCTGTTACAGCATCTGTGAAATTCCTCTGGATTTACAGGGGGGTAAACCAGAGTCAGCACTCAGCTGCAGTGACCGTTAGCACCTACAGCCAGTGATGGGAACTGGACAAAGAGAAGGACTGGGTCTAGGGAAGTACAGAAGGGTTCAGGCACCAGGCAGCTCATTGCCTGGCAGCAATTCATAGCCTGGTTCCGAGATCAATAGATGCTGAGAGCGCTCAGCAGACAGGCGAAGCCAGGTCTGTAATTTACTGCAATTCTGAGCTGCTAGATTACTTTCTTCAGGTTTTCCAAGAGGAACAGTTAGTCACAGTGGTGAGTTACTCCCCTCTGTAGGCTCAGTTTTCCTGACTGTCAGACCCCAGCTTCCTTTCCACTCCTGGGAAGTAGAGTGTTTCCCAGCCTCCCATTGTGGCCTCTGCTACCTCAGTGCTGTCAGTCTGGGGGAAGAGAGAAGGCTTTGCTGGATTTTAGCTTCATGGATGTCATTCCTTACACCGTTCCTTACTCCAACAGCTACACAGATCCCTGAAGAGGAGCCAGCTTTACTGATGCTTCCAGGAACAACTACATCCCAACCACTACCAGGCTTCCTGCAAGATCCCACAGCAGATTACACCAGAGGACCATATACTCAAGTAGAGCATTTAGTGTCTTGGATTGTCTCCTCACCTGTCTTTGACAGCACACACTTCAGAGACCCACCTTTGTGTCCTACGGCTTAGGCTAGGCTCAAAGGGACAATGGCATTCCCTTTTGTGATCCACATTCGGGATTTATTACTCCAAACACCAACCTATGCCACAGGCCCTCTCTTTTGCAAAAGAGGATGTTTTATTCTCCTGAGAAGAGAAGACTTTTCCACCAACTACTATGACTGAGCTGTGACTCTCACTGCTTTAAAGATACTGCTTTGTGTAGCTGGTGACAGAGCTCACTGGGCTTCTTTTAGGAAGGAGAACCATCCCCAGCACATCTATGCACTTGCACTGCCAGAAAGCTGTAGCTGGCTCTCTCACTGCTAGGAACAGCCTGGGAAAGAAAGATTTTGACCTCTTTCATCTTGACTGGGTCAAGGGAACACTGACTCTGGTGATGGATGGTTGACTGTAATTCCTGCCTACCCATTTAATCAGTGTGAGCAGACAGGAGCATGACCATGCTCAACAGGAAAGCAGCAGGCAATGGTGGAAATCCCAGCGGCTCTGCAGTGCAGGGAGGTGTGAAGGTGAGGGGCTGGCAGGGGAGCAAGGCACTGGGGTATAGTTCTGAGACAAGAGACCACAAGGAAGGAACCTGGGGCTTCTCCTTGGATGAGCCCTGTAAACCTAAAATCCCCTCTGCTGGCTGTGCCACTTCAGAGGCTGAAACCATGCTGCAGTGAAAGAACAGCCCCGAGAGCAGCATAAACCACAGCATGGCTGCATCCTGCCTGCCCACGGGCAGCCTGCCTGCCATAAATACATGGGGGCACTCAAGCATGGAGGAGAAAGGAGGGGGTCCAGCCATACCCAAAGCTACTTTCACAGTCTCACGGCATGAAAGGCAAATAAATCTGCTCTTAAGGGAGCCTCCCATCTATCAACAGCCAACACACAGAGTTCAAGGCCAGAAGAGACCATGTGGTCTGATCTCCTGCCTAAAAATGGATGACCAGTAAGTTTTCTCTGTTTCCTGGCCCCAGTAACATGCCCCAAAACCAAAAGCTCCCCACCTCCACCCCTCGGCTCAGCAGCAGTGTGTCTGCAGGACCCTGAAGCCATTAGAGCACATTCAAATCAAACCCAGTGGCGTGGTGTAGGGGACCCTCCATGTGCCTCCTGAAGCTGGCAGTAACCTCAGCCCCCAGCTTGAGGGCCAGTGGGTCAGACACATTGGAGCAGAGTGCTGTGTAGCCAATGAGGTGGAGACAGGAGAGGCCAAAATGGCATTACTGCATTTCTGGCCCCCTGCACAACCAGCAGCAGTGAAGCAGCCACAGCCACTGAAGCAGGGGAGCAGCACGCTGAACACATCCAGGTTGTGCTGTCAATGAACAGCCTGCTCGGAAAGAAGAGGGACGCATTGCGAAGGAAGGCCAGCCCTGAACGTCTACTTCTGATGTAGCAGGAGTACCCTCTAGTGGGAGAACAGCTTGGAGAAAGCCTTGAAAACCATTACACGCACACACAAATGCAGGATTTTAGATCTCAAAGAAATAAAATGCACTGAGATTGAGCATAAGACAAACAGAATGGTCCTGAAAACTGAGGGAAACAAAATATCATGGGAAACACAGGCATAAATTATGATTATCAATTACAGTGTTATTTTTTACTTTTCAAGGAAAGCCAGCTAAAAACATAGTCAAAACCACTCCTTCAAGGACTTCTATGCCAGGAGAGCACTGGCTTGGGAACTAGATAGAAGTGTACTCATGTTCATGAAGCCAGGCCAAGCCTATTTAAATACCCAAAGGTCACAGAAAAGCCTATGGCTGTGTGTCTTAATCCTGCTGACTGCCTGAAAGCTTCTGGGGGTGGAAGCAGTCTCTGTGCTCGTGGCAGAAGCCCAACACGTTTCCTGAGGACATCAGAGCTGGTGAAGCTGCTTTGCTTTGGCTCCTGGATGAAAGATTTTGCTGTTAGAGCAGGGGAGGAACTGGGCAATGACTGATGCATTGGACATAAAGAATGCAGAGGATGCTGTAAACTGTACCCAGATGGGATCAATATGCTCCCCCCAGTGCCCTCTCTAATACCACACTGACACCACAGTGACAGGTGAGTATTAGAATCTCAACAGAGTGGAATTATGCGGTACCTCCAGTGCCCTTGCCATGCAAAAGCCTATCTACCATCAATGGTATATATCTAGACATCCCTTCATCCACTATTGAAATGCACCTACCTCTAGGGAGACATTTGTGGTGTCTAAACCTCCAAATCTTCTGATTTGGGCAAAGAGAAATAGAGCTGAGGCTTCTGAGGGAGCTCTTGTTTTCACATTAAAGACCTAAGCATTGTTTTCTGCAAGGCAGCAGTTGTAAAGGATTTAAAGAAACACAGTCCACTTTAACAGCCAGGGACAGAAGGAAACTAAGAAAGTCCATTCCAGACTCCACGTAATCTTTTCTATAGAGATGTCACCCAGTTAAGCATCCCACAGAAACCTGTGCTGGTAGAAGTGCCATCAGCTGAAGCAGGAGTGAGAGCAGGGCATGGGGATGCTTCACAGGTCAATTGAGAAATGGTGGGAGAGGTGACAGGCACAGGAAAGTGATGGGTTAAGCCCAGTATCCCTCCTGAGAGATGTCACAGTGCTCCCTCTGCATAGCGTGCCATGTGCAGCCCACAGGTTCCCTACTTCCTTCAAGCTCCAGTTACTCCCAGAAAACATGGCTAAGTCAGAGCCCCAGTTTCTGACTGTATGTATGAAATTCCCTTTTGGGCCCACCTTCAGTTCAACAAGCTTCCTCTCAAAGAGGAGCTGCCCCACAGCAGAGCTCACTGCCACCTTCCTGCGCCAGACTCAGCACCCACCTGGCTGCTTCAGCACATAGGGACTTCCCAGCCAAGCACCAACACAGCAAGGTACAACGTGACAGCCACAGGAGCAGGGAAAGATGCCAGTCCTAGACACTGACTCTACCTGGATCCTTCTTATTTCACTGGGAAGCATCTGGGAAAAGATAATTACTCATCACAGAGAAGGGAGGAGCCTTGCCCAAGGTGACTGGGCTGCAGAACTGGACCAAAGCCCAGACCTCTCCCAGAGGTTTTCCTCATCCAGAGGCAGAGGGAGGGTTTGGCTCTGTGGAGGGTTACTTTGCCTTCCAGAGCAGAAGGCTGTGAATTCCCCATTCCCCACACTGAGCACTCAGTTAAAGTGACAGATGACTCTGCGTGTGTGTGTGCATGCATGAGCCTCCATCACTGTAGCAAGGAGAGTGCAGATGATTGCTCAGGGAGAATGGAAGAGAAAGAAAACAGATGAGAGAAATTTGACGTAGACTCCTGAAGAAAGAAGTAGAAGAGACTCCTGGGATGCAGAAGGTGCCACTGCAGAACCAGGGACATGCAGTGGAAGAGATTCCCTGGATGCAGAAGGTGCATCTGCAGAGCCAGGGACATGCAGTGGAAGAGATTCCCTGGATGCAGAAGGTGCATCTGCAGAGCCAGGGACATGCAGTGGAAGAGATTCCCTGGATGCAGAAGGTGCCACTGCAGAACCAGGGACATGCAGTGGAAGAGATTCCCTGGATGCAGAAGGTGCCACTGCAGAACCAGGGACATGCAGTGGAAGAGACTCCCTGGATGCAAGGGGTGGCCAGGGACATGCAGTGGAAGAGATTCCCTGGATGCAGAAGGTGCCACTGCAGAGCCAGGGACATGCCAAGGAAAACCCATGAAAAGTTTAAACTTTAAAGGAAAAGCAAAGCAAAGAAAAAAAAAAAAAAGGAAGAGAAAGGATCCTATTAAGATTAATGCTTTTTGGCTTTCCATCTCCCTCCAGCATGGCTCTTCCATTTCCATAAACCCATTATCCTCACTGCTGTTTCACTTAATTGGAAAATGCCTATTGCAACCCAGCATGTTCCAAGACAAACCTTGGATGTATATAGAACAGGCACTTAAAAGCTTTCAAATATTTCAAATTTGCTCAACACAATTATGTTAACAAAAGCCCTGTGGGACTCTGGTTTGGGTTTTTTTAAGCAAAACAAAACCCACCAAAAAGAACAACACCCACAACAGTCATAAAGCATGTGTTCACAGGGCTAGAAACACCATTACACTGCTCCTGATTAGCATTCACTAAGCTTTTATGTGCACACACAGTTATTGCCAGGGTAGGGAAGAGGGGAAAGGAGGAAATGACAGTAAATTATTTGGCTGGTGAAGGTCAGGGAACTGAAACAAGGATATTCGTTTCAGTGCAGTGGCACAGTGTCAGCACAGGGAGGTCAGTCTCCAAGTCCCCTTTGAGCTGTACCCTATGGGAAGGCCCCAAGCTTAGCTTGGGGAAGGTAGGAGGGAACTGGGCAGCATTAGGGGCAGTGAGTAGAGCTCCAAGTGGCTGCTTTGGAGCTAACTTGGAGGAGCTGGGCCTTCCTGGTGGTTCCTGTCAGTTCCACAACTCTAAGAAGCAGATAAACTCCTTTACCTCCACTCCTCCTGATGTCTTCCTTCCTTCCATCCCCACCTACCTCTCACAGCAGCACTACTTTGGGGCAAGCAAGGCATCAAGACACTTTACATGCATTCAGATGTTCACATGGGAGCTGGTAAAAGGCATTACCTGGCTGCAGGACAGCAGGAGTTACAAGAATCAGGTCAGGAATGCAATATTTTCCTACCCTGTAAATGGTGGCTTTACTGGTTTTTAGCTGGTAAGGATCTCAGCAGAATATTTTGAAGTAGACTTGTGTGCACATATGTGTGGAACAAGCTTAGGGCTTCCTTTAGAAGATAATTGCTATTTTTTCTACTGTCACAAGTCCAACTAGTCTCATCATGGTCATATTACCTTGATAATGAATAAACTGCTACTCTTGTTTAGTACAATAACCTCCACCCCATCATGCCACAACTGCACATCACCATTTAAGTGACAAGAATGACACAGATTTCAATGAGCTTTATAAAGCCCTTTGGGGATGAACCCTGCAGTACTCAATGTAAGTGCCACCCCTGGCCCCAAGAGCTGTGCTACAGAACAAATCTCTCCGATATTTGCTCTGCTCTCCTCTCCAGCACATCCAGGCTGCTGTCCACAGACATTACTCTTCTGCTGATGTGTAATGATATTACACCATTTCAAAGTATGAGATTTCCCCTTGCTAACTGTGCATCTGGCTCAGCCCAGCAATACTGTGAAGAGAATGCCAGAAATGTTTCCCATCTACAAGAACTGCAGGAAATCCCCTTGACAGTGTCCCTGACCGCACCAAGAGTGGTGTTCCTGGCCCTGCACCTTCATGCTGCCCATTATACAGAGCTGAAAATGCCAGGGTTTCTACCAAGTATAACACAGCATCTTCACCTCCGACCATCTGCCTCCTCATCCACACCAGTAAAACGCCTCTCCTCAGACCTGCCTTTGCCTTTTTGGGGAATACTGAGAGCTATGGCACAGGCTGAAAGTGGAGGCAAACCATTATCTGGCAGCAGCACAGAGGCAGCAGTAACCAAGCTGCGTGCTGCAGAATGGCATTGCCTGTGCCAGGGCTGGGCTCTGTGTCCTCAGCTGGACATTTCCTGAGACAGAGCTGCTCCTCTTCCAGCACTGTTTGACAGGCACTAATCCTGCCTGTGCAAAGTGCCTGTGCTGCGTTTTGGGCTTTGCAACGTGGGGAATCTGCGAGCCCTAAAGTCTTTTTGCAAGAGTTGTCAGGCCCAATGAATGAATGAAATAGCAGCAGCAGTGATGGAGATGGTGGTGGATGGTGGTGGAGGGCATCCAAAGCAGTACCTTGAAGGTGGCTGCAGTTGGGTTTGTAAGTGAAACAACTGCACACCTTAGGTCTGTTTCACTGGAATTAAGTGAGAGGTCTGAGGTGAAGAGATGACTACTCATTCTTGGGGTGTCCAGGCTGAACTGAGAACCCCTCTTCTGTAAGGGAAAAAAAAATGAGGGCTGCCAAATGTAGCTGTTGCCTTGGGCTATTTCCAAGGCAGCACAACACCTAAAGTCCAGCTTTGTGCAGCGCATCTAGCAGTCAGAACTTACAAAAACCAATCTGTGCTGAAGGCAAAGTGTGAGGGGGCATGCAGTCCTGAAGCAGGTTGTGCAGCATTAGCAAGATCTGAGCACTGCAGGGGGAGGACCAGGACGAGGTGAAAAGAGGATTCCTCCTGGCCAGGCAGAGGAGAGCCCTTAATAAATCATGACATAGTGGGAGAGAAATTCAGTGTGAGGTGTCCCTGCCCATGGCAGAGGGTTGGAACTGGATGGTCTTAAGGTCCTTTCTGATCCAAACCATTCTCTGATTCTACGATTCCATGAACCTAAGAAATAAGGATGTATGCTTTAGAGGACCCAGTCCCAACTTCCATCCAGCCACAGCTGTATGATCCTCTTTCTCCAGCTTTATTCTTGGCTAACACTGAGGCCTGATATGGCTGGTAGAAAGATAAACTCAGTGCCCAGCTAAGGAAATGCTCCTCTAACTTCTGTAGAGACCGCAGAACCACACTTCCTGTGGGAAGACCACAATTACTCAGTAGCCTGTTACTCTGTGCCAACAGAAAGCACATGCAGGGTGATGGAAGGTACACACCAAAGGTAGTACAAACAGAGACTGAAATATTGCCCCATTTCTCCCTCCCCAAGCATCAGGTGGTGGCTAAGAACTTGCCCAGACAAGCAGGACACAGCAAAAAGGCACTTTGGGTTTATTGCTTATTCACACAGGGAAGAAGAGGTCTCAGTGACTACCCCAAAGCCAGGCAGGGAGGTGTAGAGAAGAGCAGCAAACCAAGAGAAGACAAACAAGTATCTCCTCACAGTTCAGAAACTCACCGCTTCCTTCCCCCTCCACTGAAGTTCTGCTTAACCCAAGAGACAAATTTATTGCTCAGCACAGATGCCCAGACAGTGCAATTTATTGTGCCCAGACAGAGGCCAGAGATGATAGGTCACTACACCTACATATTTATTTTAACTGCCAAGACAAAGGGTTATGCTACAGTCATGCTGAGAGCATGAGGAGTGAGCAGGAAGAAAAAGACATTTTGGAACACAACCAGAGAAAGCAGCAACTTCACTGACATCTGATGCTGCTGTACAAATGCTTTGCAGGGGTTTGCACTACATCAGCCACTAATTTCCTCGTTTAGGTACCTCTAACTCTTAGTCATACCTTCTCTTCTGCTAGTTTCAAAATCACTGCCCCATCTAACTGGTTTTCAAACATCTCCGAGCCCAGATACAAACGTAACTGAGGTTTTTTTAAGGCCAACACCACATTTTTCTGTGGGAGAGATCCTACGCATGTCTCCAGAATGACTAAGAGGAAGTGGAGGCTGACCTGCCTTGCTGCTGCACAGTGCAACATGCCCACAGCATGTGAAGGCCCAAATGCAGTTGTGTTAGCTCAGCTTTTCTGCACTGCCTCCTCTAAGCCTGCTGGCCCATCACACTGATAGAACAGCAGCTCCACTGTCTCTTGCCCTCAGGCTGTTCTTCCCTTCCCTACCCTCCACTGGGCCCAAACACCATTTTCTCAACATGATTTCCTCTTTCTCCATCACAAGAACAAAAAAAGCTTCCTCGCTTTCTCCTCTAATGGAGGCTGCACTTGATGAAGCAGCGCTGTTATTAGGGGAATGGACTGTTAACAGCATTTGGGCATTTCTTGGTAATAGGGGTAGTGAGATGGAAGGGGGGAAGTAATCAAAAGACACGTACCAGATGGGCTATTTCAGGCACATTTTTCTCCCTTAGCACCTGTGAAGGGCATTGGCTTTCAGCAGGGACACTTTTTGTAATGAAGTTAAACCCACAGAGCATGGTGGGACAATTCGTGTCTCAGACGGGAGGAGGGAAGGAAAAGCATTCTCCTCAGAGGAGTCTTCTGGCACTAAAGGGATTCTCCCCTGGCAAAGTCCATAGGAGGGGGCTGAGAGCACCCTTTCTCTCTTTACTCCCACCACAAGCAGAGGTTGATTCAGTCTCCCCAGGCTTGTCAATGCTTTCTCTGTTATGGGCAACCATGAAGGGGGCCAGAGAACAGATGAAAAAGCTGTAGGCAGCTGAATGACACACAGCATCTCAAGGTGAGAAGCCAAAACCACAGCCCTAACACCAGGACATCAACTGCTGCATTAGCTCAAATCCCACCATTCCCTCAGACTTTGCAGTGGTGAAACACATCCTTAGGACAGAACAGGGAACAGCTCTCCTTCACTTCAGAGAGGCTCAGAAGTGCAAACAGGGCAGAGTGAAGCCTTTCAATGTCTCCAGGAAGCCCAAACACTGCTCTGGCAAAGCCACAGCTCCAACCACTTGTAGGGGTCTGCAGGCCCTGTAAGGAGCTGCTTAAGGGAAGTTGCTTCAGACAGGGAGAAGGGATGTCAGAACAGCAATGGATGCCTCTGAATATGGAGAGGGTTTGCGAAAAGATGCTTGCAAAAGGATGGAAAGTCCTGGGTGTGAGATGGGGATAGAGTGCAGTGGGTTTCACTGCTGAATCAGTGCATGTTCGGGTAAACCAGACAACTCAGCCAGGGGCCACCATCTGAAACCAACAGTACCTACATCAGTGCTGGGCATCACAGGACTGTATCTGTTTGCTGCAGAGATGAGCAAGCTTTGTGGGCAGCTTTAGTACAAGTGCCAGGACTGAGGCAAGGACTGTAAAAGGCACTGAAATGCAGAATCTTTCCCAGCCACCCCAGAAGTTTCTACACACCACAAGTCTCCAGCTTTCCATCACTTGTTGAACTGAGTGCGTATCTCCAGCCTTGAAAAGGGAACAGCGATAATTCCACCTCATGTTGCTGAGGGGAGAACATAATAAGATGGTAATCCTGCCATTTGCATATGAGCTTTATTTACCCAGCTGTTACCTGCAGATATGACAAGGGTAGAACAGGCAGAGCTCCAGCAACGGCAACAAGCAAAGATGTTCCATTATCTTTAAGCTGACACAGTGAAGATAGAGCTTTAACATGTCTTCCATATATTCTGCTGCAACAACTCTTCCCCTGCCCTGCTCTGTTTGAAAACCATCTCACAGAAGACAGAGGGTCTAAAGTAAAACAACAAAACCCAGCTCTCAGTGCACTATTTATATGAAAGAGGCGGCAGGAAATGGTGGGTAAAACGTGCCCGAGGCATTTGGCTTTGCAGGACAGCAAAAAATCCCAACCAACCGTGCTGGCATTCAGAGAAGGACGCAGCCACAGGCTGTCAGCACACAACTGATCACCAGAGGACTGTTGTATTGCTCAGCTTCTTTTGCATTCATACAGTGATAAATTAGCAGCAAATGGTGGCATCAGCTCTACCTCTTTTTAAAAGGGAATTTAAGGTGAAACTTGGGAAAAGGTAGGGGGTTGCTTTATTTATTTATTTGTATCCCCTCCCTGGTCCTGTTTGCTTTCTAGTCAAGAACTCTGCTTCTTCAAGTGTGCATTCACTATTAAATTGCCTCTTAGTGTACTAACAGGCAGACTTCTCTTGAAGAATATGCTCCAGCATCAAGAACTCACAGCATTCATCAAGGAGAAAAGGATTAAGTGAACAGGGACTCCAGACAAGTTTGCTTGAGGTTTTTTTTTTCCCCAGGTATTGGTAGATAAACTCCCCACATTGCCTGGATTGTTCATTTGTTTCTTTATCCTATAGCTGCAAAAGCACTTTTTTTGTGGACAAAACCATCTCAAGCTTTAATCTCAGCCACCCACAACACCAGCAGGATTCACCCAAGGTCACAGAGTCACAGGCAGGGAATCAGACTCCATCTCCCAGATTTCAGCCTTACAAATCTAGCAATGGACAGATTCTTTTTGTCAGGAATATCTTCAGTTCACAGTCCTAGAGCCAAACTGGAAAAGAATGAAACAGCACCTCGATGTTCAGAAAGAAAGGGCTTTGCCCCTGGACTTAAGATACAAGCACACTTCCAAGAAGGGCACCAGTGCAGGCACTGCTGACAGCACCTCCAGTGCTGAGCAGCACAAAGCCAGTTCTCAGCATTGAAGAAACGCATTTCTGATAGGGAAGGGAAGTATCTCCCAAGCCTACAAAGACTGTAATCTCTGGGGTCACCTTGTGATAAAGAGGGTATTTTCCTCCCTGTATTTCAGAGTCAGCAGTTGGGAACAGCTGCCTTCAAACTAAGTTTTTAGACACACATGAGCAGCATCCAGAGGGAGGGATAATGTGTGAATTCAAAAATACAACGCGCCCTTTGCAATCACTCTTCATGGCCTTGACTCCTTAAAACACTACAGGCTCCAGCAGTGTTCCATGGACAGTTCAATTGCTCTCCTGTAGCGCTCCACCGCCCACTTCCTGAGTTATGGAAGGGCTCAGCTATATTTCTAATGAGAACCACATTAGCCAGTGGAATGACCATAGCTGTAGGGATCCACATTAATACTGCTCATTGCCCAAGAGGTCAAGATCCTTGGGATGAGGGCAGAAGAGGGTCAATCTTCCTCTAAAACCAATGCTGAAGGAAAAGATCTGGCAAGCTAGATCCCGAATATCAAAGCAGAAATGGAGGAAGGATCTCCCTGCTCTGCAAAGGAGGCTCCTGCTTCCTCATCCATCCACAGAGTAAGGTTACCTGGAGGGCTGCAGAAGTCTGCAGAGGGAGGGGGATTGGTATTATGAAGACAAAATGCCTGCTTAAAGCACACCATCCCTCTGAACTAGGTCCCTCTTTTTTATCCAGGGATTTCTGCCCTCCCTGAGAGGGCAAAACAATGAAAGGGCTCCGTTTGGAAACCCTAAAACTGCCTGAAGGGAGAAACGGCACTGGAAAAGTCCAGATATGTTTATCCGCCCACATGTCATGTGGCTGCCCCTCCGGCAGGATAACAGCTAATCCTATGTATGAATCCCCCTTCCCACTGATCCAACAACATTGTGGCAAAAGCCTTCCCATTCCTATCCTCAGAGTAAGGAAAGCTTCAATCCCGATTAAAAAGCCTCCAAGGCAGCCCAGTTTCCCACCCAGCTTTTCCAGCAGCAAGGCAAATCCCAAGTGCTTTTAACTCCATTGCACTATAAACATGCAAGCACTAAACAGTCCTGAGAAGCACATTTCTGAGTGAGCCTCAGGGACCTTGGGCAAAGCAAATAAAGTGGCAGAAAGCCTTTCTAGAGGTTTCATAGCCTGTGATTTCCTCACCCAAAGGTCACAAGTACAGCAGCTGTCACTTAAGGCTCTCAGCAATTCACACATCCCAATCCGGCTCTTGCTGTTCAGTGTTTGAGAAACACTCAAAGCCATTTCTTCAATCATCTCCAGAGTAAATAACATAGCAGTATGACAACAAAATCAGAGGCTGTAAAGTCTTGAGAAGCAGTGGTAAGGTAAACTGCCTTGGCCAGTGCAAGGTGCATTAACTTACAGCCCCTTGTAAGTCATTTCACCCTGCCTAGAGTTTTTTGCTCAGAGCAGCTACCAGCTGAACAGAGCAAAGCGGACGGTGCTGCACTCAAAGGACAGAGCACTCAAGGGCCCATTAAGGGGATTTCTCCAGCCCAGAGAGAAGGAAAGCAGAGGTGACTCAAAGAGGAGTGCTGGAATAAAGGTCTGGACACATGCTTAACTGGTGGAATGTGACTGTGGAAGGAAGGACATCCAGACAAGTGGATAAGGAATGCAAAAACCTGCAAGCACAGATGGAGGAAGAGCATCAGTACCAAGACAAGGCCTTGATATACAGTAGAGGTAAAACAGGAAGAGGACTACAAAGTTCTAGGAAGGGATAAAGGAACTTCCAACAGAAGGGCAAATCAAGTGAAACAAAGGAAACAAGCAACACAGAGTGCCTGATTTCCACCATCATGGGCTGGTGGCAGGGAGTGATACTGCTTTTCAGGAGATCTAACCTGCTATTCTGTGCAGCACTTTGAGGGGGAGAAGGAAAAGTGAAGATAGAGAGGATTAAAGACAAGAAGCGAAGGAAGCCAAAGAAGGCAAGAAACCAAAAGCAAAAGGCTCCAAGGCATGCAGTGTTGTAAGGGAGCAGCTAGGCTGGAGGCAGGCAGCTGGGATCCACATGGCATCAAAAAAAGATTGTTCTATGGTACCGGAGGTGTTGCATTTCAGTTGTCACAATAGCACAAACACGGCAGAAATAACTGGGTGACCCTGAACACCCAAGACACAGAACTAAGATCAAATAGCCTAGAATGGAAGAGGTTTTGGAACACACCACGTGCAAGCAACAAAGGATCTAGATGGGTTTGGAGACTCAGTCGTTCCCAGACCAGCCAAATGATGTGACAAGAGAAAAGTGTGAGAAAGGAGAGGCATTTCCACCAGAGAATGAGCAGCAGAGAAATCTCATCTCCTGTAGCCCAGCTGAAAGCCACAACACGCAGGCACAGAGGACCACCACGAGGATGTGCAGTGGAACACTGCACACATTGCCCCCAGTTCCTCCACTCTCTTCCCAGCCAGGCTGCCCAGAACCTGGAAAGCTGCACTGGCACAGCGCGAGGCCTGGCTCAACACACCTCCCCAGCAAATGGGCAAGAGGTTGAACTCTGGCAAAAGAGATGTGCCTTCAGTCATGCTTTGTGCCTGAGAAGCTTCTGGGCTCCTTCCCTAATGCAGACACATGGCAGAAAAAATTGCAGCATAAAAGTTGGGCTTTTAAAGAAAAAAGCTTTCTCTGCTATATCCATCATTACCCAACAATACAGAGTAGCTACTTAGAGTATCTCTAGGTTTGTTAAGAGACCTGATTTAAAAAGCCAGCCACTCTATCCAGGGTGCAATGTATCAAGTGCAAGCTGAATTGACACTTATGCAAGTCAAAGCAAATGTTTTTAAGAGGTGACAGCAGAGCCATTACTAGCTTCATATATTTCATTCTACTTTTGTGCACACAACCAAGCATATTATTGGCTTTTTATTTCCCTTCTCGTTTGCTTCAGGATTCTGATTAAAGCAGGGACATATTTCATGAACTGCCAGGTTGTGCTTAAACCATTAGGTCCATCTATGAGAAATATTTATTGGTTTAGGAAACGGGAGAAAAGGAAAGCTGCAGCCCTGGTGATACATCTCGTCCACTTAGAAAACAGAGCAAAAAGCTTTTCAGACTCTTGCTAGCCAAAGCTCGAGTTCGGGAGAGGCTGAACTTGGCTGCATATCAAAAGCTGGAATGGACAGATGATACAGAGCCCTGATCTGGTCTAAAGCTCCTGGATCTCTTCAGCTTTGTACTGAAAATGGTAATGATGATCACAGAATTTATGCTTGGTTAATGGCTTGTAATACAATCCCACAGGCCTCTGTGACAGTCCTTTTTACACTCTTCCCACTCCTGATGCTCTTTGGGGTCACTGTACATGACTGCATGGCCCCTTAACCTTCAGACTGAAGCACTGAGTCTTCTTTGCCATGAGCCAGTGGTGTTTTACTGCTAGCACTGCTAAAAAATGCTTGCTTTACCTGACATGAGATGGCAGAAGGGCAAGCAAGGTCCCAGAGCCACAACCATCTGTGGTTTGTAGTACAAACGCAAGCAGATTTGGGTGCAAGTGCTTGACCTGAAGGAGCTCCAGGGAAAAAGAGAGCAGACAGTGCAGCAGTCCAATTCCAAATGATACTTGCAGAGCAGCCCATCCCATGCAGGTACCACAAAGATCTTGTGCAGTGCTGTTCTGAAGCTCTGAAGAGGGGTCACCTGTGAGCCAGGGACTCCCAGCAGGCCCTAGGCAGCACCAGAGCAATGTGCCCCATCTCCAAGAGCACGGTTGCAGGGGAAAGCAAAAGGCAGAACCAGTAGATACTGGTTCTGGATCAAGAAGTCCCACCACGCAAAGGTACCCAGTATGATTCAAGATGGGGTGAGGTGCAGCATGCCAAAGGCCTGTGTCAACACACAGCCACTACTGTACCACCTTGCAGTGGCTGTGCAACTGCTTTATTCGTACCCACATCCAGGTCAACTGACATTACAACCTGAAAGACTTGTCCTCTAGAAAGCTTAGCTAAGCAGAAGTGGGGAATATGCACATTCTCTCATTGGCAGATGTGAAATAAAGCAGAGAAAGGAGGCACATCATTTCTAGACTTGCTTGGGATAACGACACTCTGCTGGGTTCTTTTCCAGCCGTGCTTGAATACAAGCCTGCAGAGTTTCACTGCATCTTAAAGCTGGGTGCAGTTTAAAACTTGAATAGCCACAATCAACATAACCAGCTCAAGAGCAGGGAAATCCCAACCTTCCCTTTTCATTCTGTAGGGCACAGCAGAAGCTGTTCTGCAGTGAAGCTGGTGGATATCAGTGCATGAAGTTTCTGTTGTTCAAGCTTCCCCAGGAGTGAGAGGGGAGTCAGGGCTGAGGTTCCAGCATCTCCAGGGCAGGAACAGAGCTGAATGAGAAATGGACGGGGGGCAGAAGAGGAGGTGATTTATTTCAGAGGTTTCTAAACCAGTTCCCTGACCTTCTGACCGTGACTTAATCAGCACAAAACATTGTCTTGATTTGTCACCAGGGAACAGCAAAATATTCTCGGAAGAGCATCATATTTTATCTTACGAACTATTTCCATCAAGAAGGTTAAGACACAGCTTTAACCGCTCATATAGCGTAACCTTTGGAGCACAATCAGATTCGCTGTTCTGAAGAAACGCTAACTGGGAACAAAGTCTTTCTTGTCTTGACTCGTATCTGCTTTTCCACAAAGCAAAAAGCTCTGTGTTGCATCATTTTTATTCATGAAGATAAAGCCACTGTGTATTTTTCAAATGATCTCTTAAGTCTGCAATTTGCACCATTTTACAGCACTAAAAGTTAGAGATGCAGTAAGCCATGTATTTAATGCTGGTAACTTAATAGAAATAGCATTAACTACTATTTCAGACTTTTAGTTATGTCCCCCCCCATCCTTTGTAATTACCTTGTTACTTACCAGCAGCATCAGCAATTTTATTGATGTGCTTTTAGCACAGGCTACTACCAGAGGACAAGCGTGCTGGAGTATGGTACAGACTCCAGAGGAAGTTTTATCTCCTACTCTTCCTAAAAATATGAATTACCACCCTTACATATCTGCATGCACCACCCACGCCTGCTTCACAGGCAGTTTTAGCCAGGCATTTTCTAAAAGATAAAAGATCCCTTTTGTTCCCCAAATCAGAACCCATGTTATCCCAAGAGATAATATCCTCTAATAAGCCTGGCTTTCTCATTTCTCTGGTAACCTTTTGGGGTGAGGGATGGGGGAATTCTGCAACCCCATTACGAGCAAGACTAATTCAGGATGCAAGTCCTTTTGGCTAGACGAAAAGAAGTAAAGAAAAGCTTAACAAAAAGATCATTGCGATCCTTCACGTATATCTGGCCTGGGTGATAGATGCCTGTGAACCCCAAAATGGCCCATGCTCACTCGCCCTGCTCCTCAGATGAAGGCTCTGTGGGACCACACGTGAGCCTCCCACTCAGTGGCCAGGCCTCTTAACCAAGGAGACACTACACCCACCAACAGCCCATGCCTATCAGCACATGCCAGCACTCCTGCTCTGCTTATTTGCCTTCTCAGCCTGATGAGGCTGACTTACAAACCAAATAATTCCACATCTGGCAGTGTCCAACCAGCATCCACCTTCATTACCACATTTTCTGTACTTCCCCACAGCTGCTAGGGAGAACAAACACTGTTTTCTATCAGGCTTTATGTGACTGGCAACAGATCTGGGGAGCTGTATCCACTATTCTATTGTGCACTTTGTCCTGTACACATGCAGCAGGAGAAGACAAAAGGTATAGCACAGAGCTTATCAGCGTATGGCAGGCATTTGAAGCCATCTAGCAAAGAAAAAAAAAAACATTGTACATGTAAAAGAAGGAAATCCCTAATTGGAAACACAACTGTCTTGTAAGAAAGACTCCAAAATCAACAGCCACTCCAATTTATGTGGTGTTTTATCAAGCCAAATAGCCCCCAAGAGCTTTGAAAGATGAGACTCTAATAAGGCTTATAAAACTAACCCTCTATTATAGAGGCTGGGGCGTGGAAGGAAGAAGTTAAAGGCCTGGGAATTGTAACAGGAATGTAAGCCTGTCAAATCTTCAGCTAATAGAGGCTGGAGGAGGTTCAGTGGGGATACGCAATAGTTTCAAATGCAGAGGTTCATAGGAACAGGTAGAGCAGCTGGGATCCAGCCACCTGGACTGGGCAGCCAGGGCAGGCTCTGATGTGGGACCAGGCACAGCTCTCAGCTGTGTGACAGTCACTGGGTAGGTCAGTGCCATGCGTGCAGGGCACTCACATTCCACAGGTCATAGCATTGCTGGATCAGCTCAGCAGACACCCCTGTGAGGGGGTGAGAGATGTCCTGCCTCAACAGCACCAGCTTTCCCCATGGGCTCTAAAAAGAAGCCATGGCCTTCATCCCAGGCACCAAGACATTTCACAGGAGAATGCGATTTTATGTCTTTTTTTATTTCCTCTTTCCCCCTCCACCCCTGTAATATAAGAGAGGCTGAAGGAAAAAGAGGGGACATTTTTATTTGAGCCTTTATTGTGCATCTGGAAGGCAATGAAATATTGCAGCAGTGAGTGTGTGCTAAGGAACATGAACGAGATGAGGAGGACCAACTGTGAAATGTGTATGTAACATCAACGGCAGGAGCACATCCTCTGAGTACCACTGCTCCATCATCACTGCCCTATCCAAGTGATAATACACAAGTCAAACAAAGCAAAACCAGGCTGCATACAAGTCACACTTCACTGCACACTTCTGCAAATGACACTAAAAAACCCTCAGAGGAAAGAACCATTGCACAAGTAGTTTCAAGTCTATTTTGAGTTGCACACTGGGGTTGTCAATACCTTGTTTCTGGCAGGTCTACAGTGGTTTACAGAAACATAAGATTAGCCATAGAAAGCCCAAGACATAAATTTGTTACAGAAAGAAACGTCTCCATTTTGCAACAGAGAGAACAAGTGCTTTAATTTGGTTTACATTTTCTGGTTGATGCTGTTTTGTGATCAAGTCTGTAATGGCAGCCCTCTGTTTTGTGGTGATGATTGAAGGAGGATGTATCCTGCCCAGCTGTGAAGGTTGCACATGGCCTGGTTTCTAACCAACACGTGTCTGCCACTCAGCTAACAGATTGAGTGAGGCTGTCACTAGTTTCAATGTCTTTAAGATCATCTTGCTGAAGTCGGTGGGGAGGCAAGATGAATCAGCTTTAACATTGCATTAGAGTTATAAAGAAGTGGTACATGAAAATCACTGTGGTTCCAAGGCTACAAAGCATACCCGTCCATAGGGAGATAGGACTCCCCACAGCTCAAGATTGACTTCCAGACCTTGGCAGAGACTCTGACCAGCCGACAGAAGCAACTTGCGTCACCAGACCTGCCCAACTGTTCTTGCTGAGGTACTGTGAGACTGCAGTGCATGGCAGGAAGGCCATACTCTGCTTGTCCCACTGTCACCCTCAGCTCCCTGCTCATTCTCCCTTGCTGCTCCCTGACAAGAAAAGCCTGCAGTTATGCCTGGAGTTAGTAACATCAGCATTAGAAAGGAACAGAAGCAGCCAGACAGGCAAGTAACTGGCCTAAATAGGAGACCAGCTTCCTCTGAAAAACACAACTCAGGTATGACTAATGCACTAGAAAGCTCATGTCTCAAGTAATCCCCTGCTTAAGACTTTATCAATAATGCAAAATTGGATTGTGGAATACAAAACCCTTGAAACTTAACACAAGAACTGGCTTAAGCACCACGTTAACATCATTGAAATTGATGAGTAAGGAGAGACAGTTACAAACAAATTACACCTTAGAGCCAGATAAAACCTTATCTCCAGGAGACTGGATGAAAGACAAGGAGCTCAGAGTAGCTGTTCTCACATCCAGAGTGTAGAGACTCTGAGTGGAAAACAAAGGGTATAAGAATTAAACACACTTCCCAACCAGATTCTTCAGAACTGAAGGGTTATAAATTGAAGGAGGGGGTGGTGTCTGTCTAATGCTATTTTAGACATTCCAGTAATTGGCAAAATTCACCCAAACACAGGGGTGGGGATGTTGGTGCTATGCTTGCATTGTGAAAGTCCCTGGAAGGGCCACAAATGTGGGTGTCTTGCACCCAGGTCAGTTTCTCTTCACAGCTGTAGATGCCTGTGCTGAAGTCTTTCTGCACAAACACCTTGGGGCTGTCCTGGCACAGGCATGTGCTCAGTGTTGTCATGAAGGCAGCAATAGGGTCAGCCACAGCCCCCAGACAGGCTTAGTCTGGCCCTGGAACAGGCAAAGCTGCTGTAGGAGAACAGATTCGGGGGAAAACTGGATAAAATCAGCACAGAGGCAGCAGTCACATGGGCTGAGAGAACAAGGAATGGACAATGGGTACTGTTCAGAGGGGAGCCAGAACTTCTGGACCAACTGTGGATGGTGCAGAAAGGAGGGAAGAAAAGTTGACAACGAACTTACAAAAACCTGAAACGAACACACGCCATCGATTCATGCAGACTGTGCAAGCAGTGAACTGCAGAGGTAGTGTGCATACTACACCACAAGACCTGCCACCCAAAATCACAGTTTCTAAGGCTTATTCTGAACCTGACCTTTGGATTAGATTTGTGCTGGATTCTCTGCTACCATTTCAGTGAGAGGCTTCTTCAGTGAATACCAGCTCCCTGGCTCACTGAAGGCCAGGGCTAATGTTTAGGTTGCATGTTCCTCATAGGAGCCACCTTGCACCCTTCCTTCTGACTCACAGAGCCCCTCCTGAGGTTGTACAGTGTTCTACAGTGTCCTCAGAAGACAGCGAAGGCATCAGCACTTCACATCACATCAGCACCCACAACTGGCATGCAGCAAGCTCCAACAGTACAAGCAGAGCACCAGAGGAGCCTGTCAGGAGGAATTAGCCCCACACGCCTCCCCCTGCTCAGGCATAGGCTAACAGGACAGCACAGACAAGCCCAGCAGTTCTCATGAACACTTTACACACAGCAATCCAGGGAGAGAACATCTAGTCTGGAGCCAGGCTCCAACCAGCTCCAAGTACCAACCACAGGGAGTATTTGAAATTACAGGAACGCGATCTCAATATCCTCATAGAGGTAAATGTGCTCAGTTGCCTCAAGGCCTCTCTAATCATTAATTATTAACTTAATGTCTGTCTTCCCTGAGGTATCCATTATCCTGTGTATTAATGGCCCTTCCAATACGGCAGGGGGTAAACAGCTTGCAGATTACCTGAGAGTATTAATGAAAGCTTGCAAATTGATTTGGTTGGATTAGAAAGTGTTTGGCAGTTAACTGATCCCAGGATTTGGAAAAACAGCACTGTACAATGCAAGACACTTTCTTTCCTCTCAGCTTTATCTGCTCAGAAAAGAGGAGCCAGGCACGACAGTGCTGGCTGTTCTTTTGGATGCTTCTCTTTCCTGTCCCCCATTCAAAGTGTAATTAAGGGAAGCCTCAGGCAGAAAACTCAGCTGTAGCAAAAGGTAAAACTAATGCTGTCATGTTCTAAATGCCTCTTCACGGAAGTTAACTCAATCTTATTCCTAAAACCCAGGCATTTTCTCCAGGCTGCCATATTTTCACTGCCAAGCTATGGGACGGGCCTGAGGGGTGAGATTCACAATAGGATTTTAGTGAACAAATTCCAATGCAGTCCAAAACTGAGATCCTCAGAGCTGCCTAATCCTTTAAATAACTCCAGATCCACAAACACAGAGTGAGGTAAGGGCAACAGGCTGGGTGTACAGGCATTCACAGTTAGCACTTTCTTCTTGCATAAGCTGCTGCTCATCTTATTTCTGACTCCCAGAAAGCTGCTTTTATAACCCCCTGAAACATCTCATTTAACCAAAGGAGTATTTGTTTATGAGCGCTCCTTGCAGCAGGATGCACGTCAGTGTGGGAGTTCAATCCCTGAGGGTATGACAAGACAATTCATACACATAGACTCTTGAGATGCTTCTGTTGCAAGTTCACAGCTCAGCTCTCACCCCAGTTCTGTGGGCTGCCACCTCCACCCTGGTCAAGGTATCACAGTCAATTCACAAGCAGGACAAGCACATCTGAAGGCTGGTCAAGATAAGACTGACCAGCATGCCCCCTTCAAAACATAAGGCAAGCTTGAGCTTATTACCAGTGCTGTTTCTCATCCAGAATACCATATGCTTTTAACAGCCACATGCACAACAAGCAGCAGGCATATTTTCAATCTGCCAGGCACATTGCTGGGCCCCTTCTGCTTGAAGAGAGATCTGTATCCTCTGATTCTATCTGAATGTCAGGGAGTGATTTAAAGTGAGAACAAGTAATTGACTTCTATTATAGATTTTTGGGTACGTTGCAGTTTGCTGGTTAGTCAGGTAGCATCTGTTTTTCAAGCACAGAAACATGATACTGCTCTTTCATGTAAATTTATGGAAGAAGATATGATTTTATCCTATATCCTAATAAGGATTCAGACTCAGTTTTTAAAAGGAGAACCTTGTTTGTGCTGGAGTTTTGTGCCTGTTATTTTATCATAATTTAAAATCAAACTAGTCAGACACTAAATTATTTCCTGCTGAGAAATGTGCAAAAGCTCCTTTTATTCCTATGTCCTCTTTACCGCTGGCATCTTGTATTTATAGAGTGTAGATGGAGAACTTAACATCCATGTTTTCTCCTTTTAAAGTCTCTCCTTTGATCTAGCCATCCATCCAGGAGATTGCTTTGATCCTTGCAGTTTTGCTAATTCCAAATATGCAATTATGCTTATCTCGTCCTGAAGGATCTGGATGTTTAAAGCTGTTCCTCATACAGTGCAGTTTACCAATACACCACAGCTGTAATCAAAAAGAACTTGTTCTTGCCCAGAGCACTGCAGGCTACAAACTGCTCATGTGCCATCCTGGAAAACCTGGGAGAGCAGGTTCTTCCTTGACTGCCTACATCACAGGGTAACAGGCCTCTTTATGGAAAACAAGATGGAGAACTGGCTGACCTGCTGCCCATGAGGGCATCTCATCATGCTGACAACTGAGGTTGATGAGCAAGAAAAAGAGTCCCAAAATAAATGGTCATCATGAGGAACAGAGTTCTCGGCTCTCAAGACAGCTGCACCAGCAGGAAGCCTGTAAGGATCACCCTGTCCTTCCCTCTCTCTTCCATCGCTTTTCAGTCATTCAAAAGTCATCACTTACATCTGATGCCAGGAACCAGGGGTATGTGAGGAACTGGACACCATAGCTCATGAAGGAACTGAAGTTAGCAGGGAAGGCAGCAAAAACAGCTCAGGAACAGTTCTCCAAAAAGACAACCATACTCCCCCTCCCATCAACCACAATGAGAGTGGGCTGAGACTCAGATTCCAACCTATTTATTGCTTGCTTCTAAATATCTTCTCTCTTACAATATCATTATGCCACATGAATGAAAACTATGGTTATCTAAAACTGCCTGATCCCAGGGGAGCAGGGAGGGAAGCAGAAGAGAAGGAATGCCATTATTTCATGATGGGATTTGAAGTAGTAGGAGATTTCCTTTCAGGTTCCAGAGGACTGAAACAAACTGAGATGTATCATCCTAATGATTCATTGCTCAGTATTTTGACTCTACATTGCTGCTTAGCACCTGAAACTGATCTGACGGCAGACGCGACCACAGCCATGCTTCCCTCTACAACTAATTTCTTGCGTGCCATTCCCCATTCTCCAAAAGAAATAGAAATATTTTCTAACATGTTAAAAAGTGATAGGAAAAAACTAAAAAAAGGAAGGAGAAAACAATGTGAAGGGACAGCGAGTGGCCACAACCAAGGTATAGCATTTAAACAATCTTCTTATGTGAGTCCAGTCAAGCCTGCTGGAACTGCATATTCCTCCCATCAGAAGATAAATGCAGGTTCCCTTCTCTTTCCTCCTTACACAAAGGTTAATATTTCTGTTCTTGCAAACTGAAGGTTGAAGTGGCAGTTTCTGTGCAAAAGTTTCTCCTACCAACAGCACACGGAAGGAAAATTACCTCCTATGGCTTAGCACCACCCTGGCACTACCAGCAGCTTTTCAAGTGGCAGATAACACATGGAAGGTAGGGAGGCAAGCTGCTAAATCACCCTCTTCTATTCAGCAACCCGTCAGCATCAAGGCAAAGCACATTTTTCAGGCTTTGCTTCAAAGACTGACAACACCAGAGCAGCCCCAACAACACCCTGTGTTTAATAAATCAGCTGGGAGAGTAAAGAGGACTTTATTTGCCAGTCCTCCCTAATGAGAACTACTTCTCAGCAGTTCTAGTAGTTCAGACAGGTACGTGACTGAGGCCCAGTGTCTGCCCTTGCAGAGTGAATCCTGATGCCACAACAGAGTGCAAAAGAGAGGCTTGCAGCTGGGAGAAAACAACTGTTAAGTAATGCTGTGTGCCCAATCCTGATACACTGCTCTAGAGAAAACCCTTCCAGGCAAGTTGGGGAAGCAGAAAATGAAAGTAGGTGGCTGATGATGGAGCTCTTCTGAAGTCATCTTGCCTTGTGCACTGCAAAGCTCTCGTGCAGGCAGAGTTTGCTGCCTCCAGAACTTCCGCAGCCACCATCACCTGAAGCTCCAGGCAGGGTCACTGAAATCACTCAGCAGAGTTGGGTTTTGCAGACTCACCACTTGAAAATTGCAGCCTTCTTAACCAGCTCTTCCAAGCTGAATTTCCTGCCTGACATTTGACAAATCTCAGTGAACTCCCTTTCTTTGTCAGGGAAAACCTCTAAAACTCATTCTTCCTTTTTCTTACAGAAATTCCCATTTAGGCCTCCTCCAGAAAAGCTTAACACTGTTTATGCTGCAACAGGGCTTCCTACCCCAGCATATTTTAGACTATCAGGTTCATCTTACTCTGATGAAAGACCACGCACCAGGTGATACCACAGACATTGATCTGGAACATATTTAAAACCTGGAATTCTAGTACCTCGCTTTTCTGTCCTCAAAACATCTGTCTGCATAGGTGTTTCACCTCTGGTGGCATGGGGTGAAAGGAGAGAAAAATGGGAGTACGTGGAGGTCATACATCTTGGAAAGAGTAAGGAGAAGAAAGAATTGTTCAAATCTCATTAATTTGCATTTAATGTAACCATCAGCTATGTAACATAACATGGTCCCAACTACATGCAGGCACCTAACACACTCCATCTGCACAAGCAGCAAACAATCCAACTGTATCTTGGACGATAGATGTAGGATTGGCACTATTTATCACTTCACTATTCAGAGATTGATTATCAGATAAGCAAGGAGACTGTTAAACAGCATCTGCTTCACAGCACAGAAATTTAGAAGCTCATGTTCTGGAAGCTGCCCAGATTTGAAACCTGCTCCATTTGATTTTCATGCCTGTTTTACACTTAAAAGAGAGAAGGCTCAAAGACACCTGACATTTGTACTAGGAAGCCAGAGCAAACAGACAAAGCTGGATTAGGGCTCCTCTGCTATGTGTGCTAACAAAGGAATGGACAAATATGTCAAGTCAAAAGCCAGAAGCTCTGGGAAGACTGTTGGACAAGGCTGCATCTCTTCACAGATCCAGAGTGAGGGGCTGTAATAGTTTGAAGTGCAGTGTGACAGTAGCAGTGAAGCAATTCTCATGGTTGCAGATGCCATTGGTTAAGACACCTCCTGTTTTAAGGAGGGATGTCTCTGAGGGGTGAGGGATGGCTCTGGAGGAAAAGGACCATACAGTAATAGAGGGAAAAGTGGAAACTCAGCCTTCTAGAGCATCTGCTTGCCGTGTGAGGATGTGATGTGATCCACACAGCCGCTCTACGCACAGTTACCCTCCTACCAGCTCAGCAGCTTCCAACCTTGGTTAGACTGCAGAGCTGGATAGCTTGGGGTTTACATTACACATCAGAGGCTTCTCACAGCTGGTTTAAAAATCAGTCTGACCTCTGTTCTAAAGCACTTTAGGGAATCTTTGTCCCAGAGCTTGAGAAAAAGGTTGAGCTATAAATTAAAATTGCATTAGGAGTTGCTTTGGTGGTCCGCAGAGCACGAAGGAGAGCAGGAGGGAAATACTTTTTGCATTTATAAAAAGTTATACCCCAAAATTAGATGCAGTGCTTCAGCACAGCATCACAAACCCACTCAACAGCAAAAATAAAGCACTGTATTGCTCAACAGAGAGGAAATGGCACCACTGAATGACCAAGTGCATTCACTCCCGTATCTAATGTTCTCGTAACCCTCTGTGTCTTTGATATCTACATAAAAACACAATCTCTCATTTTTTCTGAAATAATTCTTTCTGTGCAGTTTTATATACATGAAATGTACAAAACTTGGACACTTTTACTTGCAGTTTGCTCTATTTCCAGGTGATTTCTTGTTTGCGCTTAAAGAACTTTGATCTACCTTTAGCTAAAACTCAAGTTAGATTCCACACATTGATTTCATACTTAAAGGGTAGTCTGAAATTAAACCACAGACATACTATTTTATTGCTTTTGCATTGTATTTCCTGTTTTAATGCTAGATTTTTTTGATGGAAGGTGGCAATCATTTAAACATTAAGAACAGTCATCCTGGGGACATAGTTGTCAGATTTAAGGATCAGAAATTATACAGGCAGCTATAAAAGGGTCGGAAGTGAATAGATCAATATTATGAGGTCCAGTAATTCTTTGAAGTATTAAAATGAAATGGGAGAACTGTTTGCAAGGACAAGTTAATGATTTAAGTTATGCAGCAACTCCAGGGGCAGATAAGAAAGCAGCAAGCAACCTCTGTAAGGTGTCCTGAAAGAGTTAAGGACATCTTTATCAGAAAGGTTTTCGCTCTGAAGCAAGGGCAGGCTAAGTCAGACTTACACTAAGGCCCCCACTTGGAAGGCTGAAAAACAGAAAGCCTTGACAATTTTAGTGCACACAACAGTGCTGGCAGCCACGTCATCTTCAGGAGAGTCACTGAGGGGCATTTATAGAGAACAGATCTCTAGCATTACAAACCCCCTTTAGAGCATCCTCTCAGCACCCTCCAGATTACTATTTACATGCAGAAAGCAAGCAAGCCATCATTGAATTAACCTTCCATTTCCATCACAGAGACAGTGAAGCATGTTTATGAGCAAAGCCCCGAGCATGCAGTAACATACTGATTGGTGCTGCCAATCCTAAAAGAATCTGGCATTGTTTGGCAGCATTTGGTCAATGAATTTTTAGTGCTGATTTTGCATGCATAGGAGGAGGAATGTCCCATCATATTAACTAGAACACAGGTTCCCTCTAAGGATGTGGGTATTTAAAAGAAAGGTAAGATACAGCAACCCCACCACTTTCAAGATCTACTCATGCAAATTCAGGAAGAGTTACACAGCTCACATGGAAACGCACAGTCAGAGGAAACCAAAGCTCAGTTAAAAAGTGACATACAAAGCTGGGTATCCTATTCCACTCTGAATTTCAACCACATACTTTTGAGTGTCATTTATTGTGTGGGAAAAGTGATCCAAGCCACTCATTATTCATCCCATCTGACTCTTAAGCATGCAGTACAGGTGAGTTAAACTCTTAATCTAAAATGACTTTATGCATTTCAGTGGGATTTCAAAATTCACCCTGCATGCCTAAGCACTTCAGATGGGTCCAAAAAGCAGCTACTTGATTTAGTGATTTTTCTAGGACACAGACATTTAAGACTGCAGCATGAAAGTTTGGAGCCTTTAGTAGTTTGGTGGCTCTCTGAACATGACAAAGCAATTCCCCTTGCTGTGCAAGTCCAAACCAATAATCCAGATGTCTCTTCCAATCCTATCTGAGGATAAATCTAGGGGAACCCCCCTTTTACCTGCCTTTAGAAGGTAACTTTCTATCAGGACAAAAAATAAAGATTATAACGAAAGCAACTGCCTGTGGATCATTTTCCTGGTCCTGTTATTTCCCAAAACTTTTCAAGTCTTTGTTGACACATCATAGCAGGGTTTGGCTTTGAAGAAGCAGCCAAAGTTTCAGCTCAGAGCACTCCTAAAAGGTGTTCCCAACCTGGCTCATTTGTACTGAGTAATGAGAGTACACTGGGAGATGGAAATCACTTTAAGTAACACACTTCTAGAGCCAACAGTCACCCTGGTTATCCCACTGAAGTACAAAGGCAGAATTATTCACCTCCTGGGTTTAGGCATGCTCCCTTCCAGGTGCATCTGAGATTCAAATTGGAAGCCTCTGATTTCAAGGTTTTGCCAATGACTTGGTCTGCAGTGGCATTAGCCCAAGATTTAAACAAAGATTAGCAATTCAAAATATCTCAAAGCAAGGACATGATCCTTACAGGGAGTGGAAATTCTCCTTTCCTGTATTTTCTAGCAGCAAAATGGTAGAACCCTAAATTAGCAAAACCTGGCCAAAGTGTGGAAGATTCCCATGAGAGAAAGGTTAACCATCTTGTTTCAGACTGCAGCACCAGGGTAACCTCAGTGCCTGTACTTTCTACGTAGTGAACTCAGCAACCATACCTGAATGACTCATTTCCAATAATAACTCTGCTCAAACACTGCATAATGAGGTCCCATCTATACACCCAGAAGTTGTTTAACCCTCAAAAGTGACTTATTCCAGGCTACCAGCCAAGCAAATGCTTAAGTAGAATATATGTAGTGATGATCTTCACAGGCTGGTATTCATCTTGTCCCAGAAATTGTTTAGGGCAGAGAGGTTAAGAAGAATAGAGTACAGGTTTAAAAAAGATTTGTTTCTAAGAGACACTTCACTAGATTCATTCAATTTAGTGAGGAAGCTAAGGTTAGAAGAATGCCTTAAAAACTATTGTCTCACAGTAATTTAATACATAGGTTTTCAGAAGCAGACAGAAAGCAGTTAAGAAATGGTACAGTTCTGTTTGATAAGAAGTTATCTCATTAGTATGGATTACATCTAAACACCTTAAGAAGAGCTGTCAGCCCCCTTACACAGCAAATCCTATACCACATCCTTTTAGACTCTACCAGCCAATCTACACAGAGATTTTAACCGGTCCTGTCATATCACAGACCAGTCTAAAAATATGCTGGAAATTAAGGAGTAAAAGATACTAACCTAGATAAAGCAATTACACCTGCTTTAAGGAAAATGCACAGATCAGACAGGCATAGTTCTCAACGAGTGTTACGAAGCACAGCATCTCCTATCATAAGGGGAAGGACTCTTTAGAAAGACAGAACAGAGAGTAAAACTCCTAGCTCCAAGCCTGAAGGCAGCCCACACATCTCTCTCCCCAGGCAAAGAACTAACAGAGCTCCTGCCTAGGGTTTTTATAACAGTGTGAGGCCAGTTAATTGGGTTTCATCTGCAGCAGGTGGGTGCTTCCAAAACTGGGGGCATCTGCTCAGACAGTTAATGTGACCTTGTGTGTAAAGATAATGGTGGAATTGCAGGCCTACTGGCTTTCTCCACAATACCAACAGCTGATGATAATGGAGATGGAAAAGGTTTTCTTAATGTTGTTTTAAATCTATTTGCTTCAGTGTGCAGGTGTTTTCACTCACTTTATTTCAATGAGAGTCTAGATTTCAGATAATGAAGGGGGCAAAAGTGGGAGCCAGGAAGGGACAGGCTAAGCCTGTGACCTGATTTGCTAGGCCCCAGCCCTGCAGAGAGGACCTGTGGCTCAGACAGCAAGAAAGAGAATATGGAGTTATTTGGCAGGAGAGACATAGAAGCTAAATGACAGCTCCTCAGCTCATCTTAAGTCATTTGCAAAGCCCTTCAGAAAGAAAGAAGAGTTGTATTTCATTGAACGGGAAGGGATAAGATATCCCAGGCAGCAATAAGCCCACATTCCCCAACATGCTCTCCAGATACACAGAAACAAATAGCCCCAGAAGCAGCATTTGCAGATAGGTCAGAGGTTTTCCATTTGCTCTGCCTTTGTTTTTATCCCATTTCCCATGCCCAAGGGTTCTGCAAGTCAAGCAAAGGTACTGTGACAACCCATTCCCTCTCCAGAGGGAAAAATGAGGTATTTGGCAATCATTACAATTCCCACTTTTCGGGCAGAAACCCCAAACCCCAAGTTCCAGCACTGGCATCTAGGTGCAGGATCTACGCAGATGAAGCAGCAGCAAACAGCCCATCCCTAGAGGGCTGTTCTCCGCATAAACAGCTGCATAAACAGCTCTGCAGTGGCAGCCACAATCTGGCTCTGGAGACTTTTATGTCTCCAGTTTCTAATGAGGACCAGTTGAATACTTTTTTTAACATCCTGACTCGCTACTGAAAGTCAGCTCCAGTGTGGAACTGACGCTAAGAATTGCAGTCCCCTGATCATAAATGCTTTCAAGAGATGTGGCATGGTGATCAAGGTGAAGGCTGGATTACAATTTGTACTGCAGCTTTGGGGGTGATACAAGTCACTAAATACACATAGAGCCCTCAGCACAGCAATGTGTAACACCACATACTACTTTAGGGAAGATTCAAAGAGAAATAAAGCAGTTTAGCATTAAAGTAAAAAAGTTCTCTGTAACATTAAACACCAGAATTTCCCTTTAAGCACAGGTCTGTCTATGCCTCCTTAGCAGGAGGCATCCTGAGGCTCTATTAAAGCCCAGAGAGAACAACTCCTACACTTGCTGAACAGCAGAGGCCAAGAGCTGGCCTTTGTCACTTTGTACTTGAAGTTCCATTTGCCTTCTGAAACATGGTCTTATTTCAGAAGACCTAAAGAAAGCCTGAAGAGTGGTAATACTTCATATAGCTAAAGATATCCCACAGCCTCCTTGGGCAGGACAAAACTCATTATTGGTACTCAGGTATCACAGTGAGTTTAGATCTGCAATCAGGCGTACTTAAGTCCCACATTGCTGGCAGCAGGGCACAATCTATACTGAATTTGTTTAGGAGTTTCTTTCATTTAACTGACTTTGCTTTGAATGTACGACACCCATATAGACCGGCTGTCAAGTACAGACTTGACAGATGTGGCTTGAAAGAACACAGGAAAGTGCACAGCAGCCTTGGGACTACTTTGTATTAAAGCAGAGAGCACAGATTACCTGAGATGCAAAAAGAAGTTAAAACTGCCTTGACCAAGCCTGTTCTCTATTCGTACACAACTGCCACTTAGTATAATGAAGAAACGGAGAAGAGAAATCGGGAATGGGAAACCTGCAAGATTCCTGGCTTTTAAGATAATGAGCACACTGTGCTTTTAACACAACCAGCGCAGCGCTGATGGGGACAATGAAAGGGAGGCACCGATTAAATTGCACCATTCTCTTTCTGGTCGCAAGTGTTACTTTGCAGGAGAACTATTCAGAAGTGTTTTAATAAAAAGCTGTTTGCATTCAAAACCAGCCTTTTTACCAGCAGCCTTAACGACTTTTCAAATGAAAAAATAAAAAAGAAGTTTGAACTTTTCCAGCCTTTCTTAAAAACATTCCTGGTTTTCTAAACTCAACTGAGATGTCTCAAAGAATGCAATCAAAATGATCTCCAGGTTTTAGCAACAGTGATTCCCTAACCAGATCAATGGCAACACCTTTCAGCCATGGCTTCAATCTCATTCTCAAGGATTTAAAACTAAAATTTTCCTTTAAAATTTTGGAAAAAAATCCTCCTCCAAGCATGCAGCAAAGATGAAGGAATTTGGGAAATGCTTTGAAACAAACAAACAAGAATTTGTCAAGCGATCTTCTTTCAGCTTTCCTTTGTTTTCCAAAAGTAGGTATCATCTCTCAATCAGCGGCAACATGTAGCATGAGATTCGTGTTCGCTATACCTGCATGGCTAATGATACCAGTATAATTTGCAGCAGATGCACATTTGGGGAGAAATCATTTTCCTCAGATTCTATTTGTGTGGGAGGATGAAGTATGGTTGCAATGAAGGTGCTGTGGGAGCTGAATGACTGCATCTCAAGTACAGGTGCACTTGGGTGTAACTTAAACATAGTTTGCAATCTCTCTAAATGGAGCATTTATAGCCAATTACACTTGTCATTCACCTTGCAAATACCTCTATCTAATTTAACAGCATATACAGTAAGCAGAAAAATAAAGGATATTCTATTAGCTGACAGCAGAATAGAGGTGTAGATATCAGCATCTGTATCTATCGCACATTCGGCAGATTTCTGAACCGAAATAGGATGGATTTAAATAGTACCTCCAATGCCCCTGTTCTCTCCTCATCAGAAGCCTCCTGTCAAATGTAATTTCCTCCAGGAAGACATATGTCTAGCTGAGACTTTCCAAAACACATCCAAGTGATTTGGATGCTCACTTCTCATTAGCATTAACAACAAATGGCCATAAGCAGCCTTTGGAAATCTCTGACGCGTTTTTTGTGGCCATTAAATGACTCTTCTGGGCAACCTGCACAAGACATGACAAATCCCACATTTGTTTCCCTGTGCTCACATATTCATAATGCCCATGTACCAAACGTCAGGATTTTCCCACAAAAAGACAGCTGAGATGGGATAAGAGAGAGGGAAGAGTCAGACTTTTGCTGTGTTTGGATTAAAGGACAAAGTTCACATTCCAGAACTGTCTCCTCATCTGAGGGCTGTATGTACTGACTTCAGGACACTACCACAGTCACTGTTATCTTTTTGTCACCGCCTGAGGCAGACACGTCACTGCAATGGGAACAGGGCTCCAGAGGAGTTACATGGCTGCATGTGTCATATGCACTGAATTACAAGCACCGCCCTGAAGCGTGCTAATGTGGAGGGAAAGGAAAGGTTAACTCCATCTGTACACCTTATAGTATGTCCCAAAGAAGGGAACAGCTACTCTTTTGAGAAACAAATTTTTAGCACTCTTCCTGTCCATAAGAAGGAAACATGAACTAAAATCAAGCAAGCTCACTTGTAAACTGGTAACAGATTATATTCTTCCCTTTCCCCACCAAACCAAGTGTCAGAGGGAAGAGATTTCATTCTTGTTATATCCAGCTTCCACTTTTCACACTCTAAGAAGCCAGAAAGCCTTGTAAGCCACTTCTCAAACCAATCCTTTCAGACTGAACTGCCATCTACCACTCTAAGCTTTACTTCACCATTAAGCTTGTAGTAGCTTTTCCTATCAAAACCCTAACAAAGTAAGCCTAACCAACAAATATATATGCAAATACAGGAGGAATATTGAGCTTTACAACTCTGTTCCCCGGCTTCTTGATGTTATTTAACTGACATCACTTCCCTTTTTTTCTAATGTATTTCATGTATATATGTCTGTTTTCTATAATCTTCTCCATTTCTCTTATCGCTTCTATTCTAATAAACCACATGTCCAGATTCAGTATCTTCTTTAAGCAGCCAGACAGAGAGATAGATTGTTCACTGCAGTTATTAAAATTCTAAGTATCTCCCTCCCTTTATTTGATTTTACTGAGATTCTGGACATTTTCTCAACACCAAGATGGGATTCATTGGAATCTAACTCTGAAAGGCGTCTTGCATTGAAACTTTAATTTTGGCTCAAAACCCTAGCTATTTAAGATATCCCCAGAAGATCTGAACAAGGTGAACCTTTTTATCTGGACTATTTGCAACACTATTTTAAGGAGAAGCAAAAAAAAATGTATTTAGTTTCATAACAGTAAGAAAAACCCACAAAGAAACCTTGAGATCATTATTTGGCTTTAATGTATATTTTAACTCCTGACAGCACTCCAGATGACCACTTTGCTTAAGCACAGACAGACTCAAACCTCTAAATCTGACTTTAGGGGCATTATCTTCCCTGTATTAGTGGAATAAACTACTTAATACAGAGTTCTGCACCAGTCTGTCGTTGATGACTTACACAGAGGGAGCATTACATTAAGAGGCTCATCTCAGCAATGCCAGTATTACCTACAAAGAGAGACACCAGCAGTGATTCCTTGTTGATCCTTCGAGAAACAGCAGTGACTTGTCTCCTCATTTTCTCCCACCTTTCTGTGAACCCAGTGTCCTGAGTTTTGTGGAGAGCCACTCACTGGAGAATACCACTCTATTCACAGCTGTTTAAAGGCACATCTTGGCTAAAGTGGGAGTTGGAGGAGTTTGTTCAAATAAAACTGTAAAACCTACAGTAATTTTCATTCCTCCCCTTGCAAGCGTAACTTCCCACCCAGAATAGGAAGTCCCACACTAGCTGAAACCTCTATCACTTCCTAATGTACTTTAAACCTGCCAGCCTCAAAAAGATCAGAAGATGCAGTTTCTACTTTCCACACATTCCCTTGGGGCCACAGAAGAAGGAAAGCAAAATAAATGCTCCAGGCTGAAGAGTCTTCAGTTATATTGATCAAGAGAGCTGGAACTAAGAGTGCCCCAGCTTTGCTGCTATTATTCCCAGGCCTTTCAAAAGCAACCATCACTTGTGTCAGTCTGTCACTGAAAAAAAAACAACCTGAAACTCACACGTGCATCCTGCATTTCATCACGGGTCAGGTCACCAGTCTCCGGCCTCAGCACAAGAGGGAAGCCCTTCATTTACCTGTCCATTTTAACACCCCCCGCACAGAAAAGAGCCAGAAAGCAATTCACCTCACCCTAACTGAAGACTCTGAAACGCCCTCTGCAGGTTCACAGAGGCATTATCATAGATGATAACAGCCTCATCTACATGATTTTGCTGACTTTTACCCAGTAAAAATTAGGGAAGCAAATCCTACCGCTGCGAGGCTGCTCAGCTGCCTCATTTAAATCCAGTAACGACACACTGCAGTGGGTGTCAGCCATTGAGTCTATCTTTCCACCTCTTTTACCAGGCTCAAACACACAATGAATGAGAGATCTCACTAAAGGCATGTTGTGAACACCCTGCTGTGCTCCCAGTGAGCTCTCCCTCAACATTACACCTTTTCCCGGGTTTCTTCATTTTCTTCCCCTGTAAGATGTCAGTGTTAATGCAAACTGGTGCACCAGGCACTGCTGGTTCTGTAAATAACTGCCTCAATGGGACATCTTTTCCAGGACAATCTGAACGATTAAGAATGTAACCGCATTAAACGCATACACCTACCTTTACACCCCGCCTGTCAGATGGACGGTCTTGGAGCTGGATGTACACAGCCTCTTGGATCAGCATTTTAAAACCGGAGCATAGGGCTGGTCTGGATACTTCCACATGAAGTCAACAGCAATCAAGAAATCCCTCATGAACTCCCTGAATCCTGCAGTTCCTCGTCTGTGACTCAAAGCCCCGGTTGGACTTGGTTGGGGGAGCTTGTTTCTGTTGTTTTGGGGTTTCCACCACTTCTGCGCCACAAGGGACAGGAAGGTGTGCTTCTGTTCTGGGATCATGGATTATTCAATTGTCCGAGAGCGAAGTACTGTAATGTAAAGTATTGCAAAGAAATGCAGACAGGTTACTTTACAGCCAAACCCTGTTGATCAGAAATGCTTATCTTGTGGCATTCATCCCAGTTTTGTGACCAGATGTGGTTGTGCTGCTCATCCGCAGCTCCAAATACTGTGGCTTCTGTAGCTGGAGTTTTATGTGCTGACAAAAGGCACTGTAGCTCGCCTTACAACTAGCTGAAGGCTAGCACAGAACAGGTACACACCCGGTGAATCAAATTCTGTATGTTATGCTTCATTCTATGCCTTAATGCCTCATACCCTGCCTCTGAGGTACAGCAAAGCAGGTCAGGGTCAGCCTGGCCATTACAACTCACACAGCATCCTTTTCTTGGCCAAAGGCAGGAACCCTGCAGGAACCACTGCAGCTCCCTCGGCAGCCTCCTAGCACAGCACAAGAGCACGTTCAGCAGAGGAACAGGGCAGGCTGCACCACACCAGAGCAGACAGCAGGGCTGCAGCGATGTGCCCACCTGTACTGGGATGAAGGGTGGGTCGGGGGGGGGCTGAGGTCTACATCAGCACTTCTGGGCTCCTGGAGGGCCTGTGCTGGGAGGCCGCGCTCACCTCAGCACCTCAGGCCCACACACACAGTGTAAGGCTCTCGGAAGCACAACGTGAGGAGGCAGAGCAGCGCCTCAGCCCTGTGCGGGGCCGTTCTGAAGCCCGGAGCACATGGCAGCACCTCAAACCTGCATCAACACGGCGCCGCTCCCTCGGGAAGGCCGATGCGGGGAAGCCAGAAGACATCAGTCCCGCCCACCCTTACCGCAGCCGGCTCCGGAGAGCGCGGCCGCGGCCTCGCCTCACGCACAGCAATGGCACCGCACCATCGCCTCAGACACGCCAAAGGCGGGAAAACGCTGCTCAGCGCCTGCGCACAGGCTTCCGAGGCGGGCGCCACCACGGGGCGGAAGGGGCGGGGCGCGGCCCGGAAGCTCCGCGAGCCGCGTTTGAAGGCGCCGCGGCGGCGGCTCCGGCCTAGCGGGAGGGCTGGGGAGGGAGCGGGAGAGGCTGCTCCCGCGGGCCGGAGCTGAGGGCGGGATGGCCGCGGTGTGAGAGCTCGGTGAGCGCTTCCTTCGCCATGGGCAGGGCCGGGGCCTGCGGGCTGCAGCGGTTGGGCCAGGGCGGGCAAGCGGCCTGTGGGGAGGCGGGGTTCGTGTGTGAGGGGTAACGAGCGGCTGTGAGGCGGGTGTGGAGGGGGATCGGGGCTGAGGGTGGTGAGGGCTGTGGGGAGGCAGCTATGGGGTGGGTCTGGGTAAGGGGGTGAGGGTTGGGGGCTCCGAGTGCCCCACACCGGACACTAGGCCCTTAGTGTGTCCTCTCGTTCGCAGCACACACGGAGCAGGCTGCATGCCCACAGGCAGCAGGACACTATCGCAGGCTGTCCGGGCGCTCGGCAGGGGCACAGAACTGGTCTTCCACACACAGGTGTCCTCGCCAAGACCCTTCCTTTGCTGTGCTGGCCTCCCCAGGGCGAGCCTCAGCTGCTGGTACCAGGTGCTGTTACAGCCTGTATCTCTCCGGTCTGCAGGCAGAAACCAGGGTAGTGCTGCTGAGGCTTTCTGCTTCTCCCCGCTTGTGAACGCTTGGCTTCGCCAGGCCTGCACGGCTGTAAAGGACATGGCAGAGCAGAGGTACTGCGTAGACTATGCCAAGCGTGGCACGGCAGGCTGCAAGAAGTGCAAGGAGAAGATTGTGAAGGGAATGGTGCGCATTGGGAAGATTGTTCCCAATCCTTTCACGGAGTCTGGCGGGGACATGAAGGAGTGGTACCATGTGAAGTGCATATTCGAGAAGCTGGATAAGGCTCGGGCCACCACCAAGAAAATAGAAGACATCACGGACTTGGAAGGGTGGGAAGAGCTACAAGATGCGGAGAAAGACTTGATCAACAAGCACATCTCAGGTGAGGTACTATCAACCCCTTGTTCACTTCTGTACTTCACTCATTCTTGAGGTGTGCCACCAATTGCCACACTTTTACCATGAAATCCTCACTGATGTGATGACATCAGTATGACAAAGTGCTGCTCAAATCTGTGTTTCAGCCATACAGGAAAGATAAGAATACTCAATTCTAAATTCGTTTGTCACAACTTTTTATGAAGAGTGTCTGAGTGATTTAATTCCTGGGCAGAGAAATCCCAGGAGCATGCATTGGTTATTTTTTATTTCCCCTTTCAGCTTTTTTCCGTGATCTTTACTTTTATCTTGAGATCTGAAAAAACGTGCATTTTTTGTCCTTCCTCACCAGTTTCAGACTTGCTTGTTGCAGTATGTCTTATGTAGTTTATTGAGTGATATATGAGGTTATTTCTGACTGCTGGTTTGAACCTCACTGTTTTACAGAAGCTAATTCCAAGGCTGGAAGTACACCGAAGAAAAAAGTGATAGTCCAAGCTAAGCTCACTGCCACAGGACAACTAACTACAAAAGATCCATTAGGTCTCAGCAGTCCATCACCAAAGAAGTTCTCTGGCTTCACAGGTAAAAAGAATGCGATTCTGGGAAATCCTTCTCTTCTAATACCAGCATCAGAGGTGTTTTAACTTGGCTCAGATAAGTAGTTTTTATCTATAGAAGACAGTTTAGTTTTAATACTGTTCTAAAATCTGTTTTGCCAGAAATGGTTAATGCTTTCTGAGGTTGGTAGTCTTGAGTTTGTAGCATTCCCAAGGGAACAAAGTTTATGCAGTAACCCACGTTCTCAGGCTGACTTAGTCCGTTGGTCAACTTCATCAGACTGTGAAAGTCCAGACTTAAACATACACCATGTGGAGCTCAAAATCTGTAAAAACTTGGTTGTGAGGGATTCCCAGTGGTGGTGTTCATGGAAGGCAAACCTGTTATTCCTCAGCAGCTGGTCCTGAGAAACCACTGTCAGCAAGACAATTGGTGTGCAAGCACTGCCTGACCTGACACAGATGTGTAGCTCTGAACCACCCACTTAGCTCCCTCTACACAGCCAGAGCTAGGAATGTGCAAGGGTTTTGGTATTATAACAGAAGAGGGGATGGGGACATTTTTTTCCCCATTTTAGAAATACCTTGGAAAACATCTTGCTGTGAAGGGCAGAGGCCTATAAAACAGAAAGAAGACAGAAGCATCTGCCAGCAGGAATTCCTTTTCACCAAGGATTAATCGTATTAGTTCAGTAGAGTTATGGTCCCGAAGATTCTGGTATACTGTGAAGATCAAACCTGATATAAAAATAGGTTAGGGTATGTTTTAAGTCACAAATTTTGGCATAGCACAGGTCATTCTTCAGCTCTGAAGCTTTGCCAGCACACCGGGGTTGTTCTTTTCAGCTTGCCAAGCAGAGGCCGCTACAACTGCAGAGTTTACATCCTACTGTGCTTGTTAAAAAGGTAACTTCTCTTTTTGTCTTTGCAGCCAAGCCAAAGAATTCAGATGATATCTCTGCAAACTCTTCCCACAAGTCCAGCCTATCTGCAAAACAATGTGATCCAAAGCACAAAGACTGCTTGCTGCGTGAGTTCAGGAAGCTCTGTGCCATGGTAGCTGAAAAGCCCAGCTATAATGTGAAAACACAGATAATCCAGGATTTTCTGAAGAAGGGTTCTGGAGGAGGTAAGATTCCTGCTTGGCATTTTCAGCATATGAAAACCTTCTCAAAATGAACCTCAAAGTATTACTTCAAAAGCAAGGGTGACATAAAACCTGCTTGCTATGTGTTGTGATGATTTCAGAACTATGGAGATAACATTTGCAAAGTGAACTGTTTATCCCCATAACAAATTCAGACAAGAATGTCTCAGTCTAGAATTGCTGAGAACATTCATCGGTGCTGCCAAACTTAGAGCTGGGGTCACATTTGGAGGGCAATTGTGAGTGTATCCCTTAAGGAATCTCTTACGTGAAGCAGAACAGCATGGTGAAAAGAGAAAGCCCTGGTTGAAGGGTTTGATTCCCAGGGCCATCCTCATGGGAGGATAACCAACCAGAGCCCATGTGTGAAAACAAACTGTGCCCATTTCCAATGCTGTGTGCTGTTTTCTTTCCCAGATGGCTTTCATGGGGATGTGTACCTGACCATTAAGCTGCTGTTACCAGGCGTCATTAAGGTTGTTTACAACCTGAACGATAAGCAGATTGTAAAGCTCTTCAGTAGAATTTTCAACTGCAACCAAGAAGAAATGATCCGTGACCTGGAGCAGGTGAGTACAGGCACCAGTTCTCTTCCCTCCCTTGGCATGGCAGTGCTGTAATAGGGTTTTTAACTTCTACCTAAAACACAGTTAGTTTGGCTGTTAGAATGGGAGTTAGTGATTTGGGGGTTTTTGGCTCCTTGCATAGCACTTTTTGCCATCTGGAACCTTTAGAAAAGAATGCTTGAACAGAAAACAACATGTGAATTCACCTGCCCCACTTTACAGAGCAAGACTGAAATATTTAGGCAGTTTGGGCTGCATCTGCTTTGTCTAAACTGCTTTGTCGAGCATATTCCTGCATAACTGATTTATATTACGCTTTTTGTAACATCACTTATCAAAACCTGTGATTCAATTAACAGATCTGTTCCTGTGAGCTTAATGTGGTTCATACAGTTAAGCTACACTCATACAATTGCAAGTGCTCATGTGTGTGTTTAACTCCTTTGCACAGGAGTTGGTAATGGACTCTGCACGCTTCTGATTCATTGCAAGATGGAGAAAATGGGTGAATTAATGAGGCTAGTATTACACCTCTTTATTGTCTTGGTATATACTGTCTTCTAGTGACATCACTACACTGTTTCAGATCCTTGGATTTACAAGTGGATTCATCCTGAGGAAATAAATGGTCTGTGATGCTGCAGCAGTGAAAAATAGAGCAATGAGATAATACTGGTACTGTTACTTACCTTTCTTTTGCAAATGAAACAGCTGAGCAGCTTTATTTTGTGTCATGGCAGCTTCTAATGTTTGATTCAATTCCTTCATGCAATCCTAGCATCATTCCTGTGGTTTATCCTACTTATTGGAGCCGTATTGAATCCCGAGTGACATCCCCATTCTGTAGCCATAGCCCTGATCCACACCCTTACTTTCTTTCTGGAGACAGGGAGATGTTTCCGAGACCATACGCCTCTTCTTTGAACAGAGCAAGTGTTGTCCTCCAGCAGCCAAAAGTCTCCTGACCATCCAAGAGGTAGATGAATTCCTCATCCAGCTATCAAAGCTCACTAAGGAAGATGACCAGCAAAGTGTGCTGCAACATATCACTCGCAGGTGAGCACAGTAAATGGCCTCTGAAGGTTTGCCCTAAAACTGGGAGTAGTTACCAACATATCACAAGCTGGAACAGGTGGAAAACTAAGCATACCCACAGAGACTGAACTTCATGTCTTCTGTTAAGACACTCTACCTGCTGACCAGCATTGGAGAACATGTTTGGCTCCTATTCATGCCAGAGAATTTCACCCTGGCCTGACAAGCCACTGTTCAGTCAATACTAAACAAATAGCTTGCAAAACTACCTTCATGGGACTTAGCTGTTAATGAAGTTGCTGTACTTATTTACGTTGGGAAAAAGCCTTCAAGCCATTTAGACAGGTTGAAGATTCTTGGTGTGGCTCAGTCTGTGTTGATGTGATTTGAGGATGTTCCTGTCGCTTCCTTCTGATGCATTAAGTGAATTTTGGAAGGTATGTCACCACTGAGGCAGAATTAATACAGGCATTCAAACACAGAGATGTTAAAAAGCTTTTTGGATATTCTTTTGTGCCTCTGAGGTGTCACTGGTAACGTGTCCTTATTTAATTTTAAACCCTGCAGAAGGGGAGGGCCTTTTTTGATCAGTTTCTTTTTTTCAGCTGGCAAGTAATTCAGTTAACTGTCTGCCACTTCTGAGTCTTCTCTCGCATTTCAGATGTACGGGCAACGACCTGAAATGCATCATCAGGCTAATTAAGCATGACTTGAAAATGAATGCTGGAGCAAAGCATGTGTAAGTCTTACCTTTTGTTGTGAGAAACCCACCAGAAGTGGGCATTAGCCTCATAAGCCAGGAGCAGCAGAGCTGAAGTTGATCCATGCTTCCCCCTCTCCTCAATCTTTTGAAGGTTGGATGCTTTGGATCCCAATGCTTACGAGGCGTTCAAAGCGTCACGCAACCTCCAGGACGTGGTAGAGCGAGTCCTGAAGAACCAGCAGGAGGCTGAGAAGATGCCAGGTCTGAAGCGGACCCTCAGTGTGCAGGCCTCCCTGATGACCCCTGTGCAGCCCATGCTGGTAAGGTTGGCTCCCCTGCAATGAGCACCTTCAGCTGCTCGAGACATGGGGTTCTCACATGCACTGTCAGACCCCTCACCTTTAACAAGCAGTAGATGGATAAATGACTGTAGTGTGAGCTAATAGAGCATGCAGTGCTGATTTAACACCACTTTAGAAAGTGTTTTCTACCAAGAGGCCAGTATTCAGTGTACATGCATCTTCAGTGCCACTGCAGAAGCTAGAATCTTGACTTGTTTTCAGTCCAGAAGTGACTTTTTTGTTTGCTGTCATTCCAGAAGTCCATTCTTTCTATAGAAATAGTGTGAGCTTTCAACTGCGTTAGAGATTCAAATAAGTTTGAGGTTTTATTTGAACAGATTGAGTTAAGCCTTTACTTACGGGCTAAGCACACTCCTGCTAAAGGCACAGTACTTACACCTCTAAGTATTTGGAGGAGATAAGCACTGAAAAGGATATGTGTAGATGATTCTAAGTAAATGAGTAATTAAGGAAAGGAAAACTTGGACTGGATATTAGAGACCCTGGACAAAAAGCTACAAAGCATTGTTAGCTCATGAACTTTACTAAAAGGAACTTAATCTTTTAACCTATAATCTGAGTGAGTTTGGATGTCTCTCTCCACCTTCCTAAGGCTGAAGCCTGCAAGTCCATTGAGTATGCCATGAAGAAGTGCCCCAACGGCATGTACGCAGAGATCAAATACGATGGCGAGCGGGTGCAGGTCCATAAAAATGGAGACCATTTCAGCTACTTCAGCAGAAGCCTCAAGCCTGTCCTCCCACATAAAGTAAGCACCTATCAACCACCTCTCCTCTCTCCTCTTGCACTGGCTCCTCTAGAAACATGACTGCATTTCGCAACCCTTTCTGTAAGCAAGGGGAATACCTCTTGTTGTAGACTTTCCTAATTTATGTAGACATATGGAATCTGGAAAAGCAACCCTTGATAGAGTTGTAATCAGTTAGTTTTGGTGGACATCCAGAGCTTGAAACTAACGTTAAGCTCTCTGCTTTAGAGTCCTCTTACACACTGCATTGTGGGAGGCCTGATACCAGCTGCGTGACTTGGTTATCTTTGTTCAAGACTCATTTTTCTCTTTGTACAGTGTATACCACAGTAGAAAGCAAAGCTAGTGCAGATATGCCTACACGTGCCTCAGACATGCTTCTGGGAGAACCATCTGCACTGGGGTGAGTCCTTCTCTTCAGCCAGTAGATCTATTTTTCCTTCCTTTTCTCCAAGGTGGCCCATTTTAAGGACTTCATCCCTCAGGCCTTCCCTGGTGGGCAAAGCATGATCCTGGATTCAGAAGTTCTTCTGATTGACAACAAAACTGGCAAGCCCCTTCCTTTTGGGACTCTTGGCGTGCACAAGGTAAAGAAACTTTGCTGTGCTTGGAAGCTGTTCCTCTGCTGACTTCAACACACCAGCATGTGATCTGTTATCCCAGGGAAGAGACTGGGGAAAAAACAAGATCCCTGAGAAGGCTGATATCAAAGAAAAGGGACTGCTCTAATACACCAGATTTGATATTAATCTTGCAGAACAGCAAGAACATTTCAGCTCAAGATAAATATTAAAACCCCTTAGAAAACCCTGCAGTTCTGTCATTCTTTGAGCAATGTGTGGCAGGCTGGAACACCACAGTATGTTAAGAGCGTTTAGTCCATGTGAATGTTGTATAGTGTCTATATCTAGACTAAATGGTGGAGAGGAAGAGGACAGTAACATGAAAATTAAGCTCTAAGGGCTTTAACTTAAAGTAGCCATTAATCTGAAGTCTGGAATGGTGGTTGGGTTTTTGTTGCAGCAGCAGTGATGGATGGATGGATGCCTGAAGTCATTACTATTTGTAGTGGTGTTTCCCTGTCACTAGGAAATGAGCATGTTTTAGTTTCTTTCTCTGTGCTTTGACACGTTCAGTCTAAATCTTAATTCTTGGAATAATTCTGTCTTTTAGTAGAGGCCTAAACTGCTTATAACTAAAAGATTATGGAGATAAAAATACATCCTTGTGTTTCTGTCATCTTTCTAAACCTGCCTCTTGCTGCTTGCTATGACTGTGGATTTCTTTTAATTGCTCTTAATTGTCTTGCAGAAAGCTGCTTTCCAAGATGCCAACGTTTGCTTGTTTGTGTTTGACTGCATCTACTTCAACGATGTCAGCCTGATGGACAGGTATGTGTCTGGCACAGTGTGAGAGTAGCCTGACCAGTTTCCCTGTATGAACTTGCCGCAGAGGGAGAGGTTGATATGGGCTGTTGAGCCTAGAAAATCCAGACAGCATGGGAGGGTCCTTGCTGTGCTGAGAAGTTTCACTGTGGAGCTCTATCTTGCTTTGCAGTTCCAAAATACCAGGTTTGACTCTATTTCAGTGAGCGTGATTCAGTGCCCAGCTCATCTCTGTCTGAAACAAAATGCATGCTTAACATGGAACTTCTATTTTATAACTGACTCCCTGGAGGAAAGCAAGAATTGACTGTCCTTTCTGGAGCTCTGTAGGATACATCATTTAATTCTCTAAATAGCTTTTCTCAGTGTGCACATGTCTGCCACTTGCTTGTCCTTCATTCTCCAAACCTTCCTTCAGGCCTCTGAGTGAGCGTCGCAAGTTCCTCCATGACAACATGGTTGAAATCCCCAACCGGATCCTCTTCTCGGAGATGAAGCACGTCACGGTGAGCTCAGTGTTCAGACTGCCTGGCTGGTGATCTCATTGCCTGCGCTCTGGACACCCCATTGCTCCTTTACCACAGGGCCTTCTGGCTAAGGGTGCAAAGCCAGCGATCCCCTGCCTGTCAGGATGGTTCTGCTGTCTGTACAGGACTCCTTGAGCGAGTGGTGGTCAAGAGCACTGTGCCTGTGCTCCCATCTTGAGCAGTGCAACCACTTTACATAGTTGAAACTTGCACATCCCTTTTTTCCTCTTGGCTTCTTAACGATTTTGTGCCCATCATAACTTTGTTGCTAGGAGGAGCTAAATCCTCTTGTAACTTAGCCTTTACTGTGCAATGCTGAGCTGTGGAGAAAGACTGGAATATGACTGAAGGGAGCTAGACTGCTTCTGGCAACTTCAAGTACCACACAGCCCACATACATCCCAAGTGCTAAAAGCTGCATTTACATAGCAGCACGCTTGGTTTTTCCTTTCATTGATATGCACAAGGCCTATCTCCCATTATTTCTCCCCACTGCTACTGATTTCAGTAGTATCTTGGTTTTGGTGGAGAATGCTTGGGCGTTTGGGGCAGAGGAAACATTTGGGGAAGAAGCAAAGAGGATAGGAACCAAGGCAGCTGGATAGAGCATTAAGCAGGCTGAGAAAATCTCATCTTGCAGCTATAGGACATACCTGGGGCACAACCAATGTGTGTCCTCATCTCTGAGGAGTATGTTTAACTAACCACCGCATCTCTTCCTGGGACATGTTACCATATTAGTTACTGGATGTGCAGCAAAGAGAACATGGTTTAGTGCACCACTCACTGCTCCACGTGGAAAGCCTGAAGACCACAGCCCTTTGACACTCCTGAGCTAACCATGATGCCTTTCCATTTCAGAAAGCTTCGGATCTGGCAGATATGATCACCCGAGTCATCCGTGAGGGCCTGGAAGGGCTGGTTTTGAAAGATATAAAGGCAGGCTCATCTTTACTCTTCACTGGGTATGCTGGGAGTTGGGGAATAACAGTGGACAGATCTGTGGATGAAGCACACAGAGCTGAGCATCCTGGAAATCTCTGGGTTCTTGCTGATGCTGACATCCAATCCAAGTTGCTCCTTAGAGATCTGAGCACTGCTGTGCTCTTGCAGTGTTAAGCTGGGTAAAAGCAAGGGCTGTTTGAGGGGACAGCTCTCAGATGATCTTTCTAACTGGGGGTTCTTGCCCTGTTCTGCACAGGGTAATTATGAACCAGGAAAGCGGCACTGGCTGAAAGTGAAGAAGGATTACCTAAACGAGGGTGCCATGGCTGACACAGCAGACCTGGTGGTGCTGGGAGCTTTCTATGGACAAGGCAGTAAAGGTAAGTCTGTGGGGCTGGCCTATGCTGATGCTGTGAAGCCGTCGCAAGCCCACAGTCCTTTGACACCCCAAGATGGAAAAGGGTTTTGGTTCATTACTTTGCTTTTTGGAAAGCTGTGGCATGTCCTGTAGAAGCTGTGAACCACCCTGCTCTCCCCTCCTGCAGGTGGGATGATGTCCATCTTCCTCATGGGCTGCTATGATCCCAAGAGTGAGAAATGGTGCACTGTGACCAAGTGTTCTGGTGGCCACGATGATGCCACCCTGGCACGTCTGCAAACAGAGCTGGATATGGTGAAGATCAGCAAGGTGAGAGGGGCTGTGGCATGGAGGTGATCAAGGACTGCTCAGCAAAGGGCTTGTAAAAGCCACCTTCCTGCTGAGCTACACCTGAGTGCTGGCTTCCTGCAGAACTCAAGTGCTCTGCTGGGAAGAGGCTTGATTAGTGGTAAAGCAGATGAATACCTCTGACAGCAGTGAGATGTAGGTGCAGCCACCTCCCGAGATGAGGCACTGCCTGAGATTAGGCACTGAGTGGGAAGCCAGACACCATCTGTTTTCCTCCCAAGACTGAGTTTTATCGGGAGGAGCAGAGCAAGTGCCTTGCCTTTATCACCTATTGCATTGGTGAAGACAGTCACTAGATGGAGCTGCAGGTGAGCAATGCAAGTCAGGCTGGTTTGTGGCCGGACAACGTGCCACGGTGGAGTTGAGGCTTGGTGTGAGTGAGGAATCTTTACTTTTCAAGACTTAACAAATAAACAGCTGAATTTTAGTATTTACTTGACACCTGAAGGCCTTTTAAATCTTGAAAAAGGGTGGTTTTATCTGAATGACAGTTGGAGCACCACTGTTACCGTTCCCATATGGAATGTCAGTAATCAAGAGCTGCTACAGATAGTCTGTGTGATTCCCTGCATAAGATAAACTGCTGCAGGTCAGTGCACCCTGCACTGCAGGCTGACAGATTTTCCCCATTACAAAGGCAATGTAATACCTGTGATAGACTAATCTACTACAGGGTTATCTTTCAGCACCTTCTTTTTGTAGAATTAGGTTCATATATGTGCATAACTGCTGTCATTTTGGGTTTGTGCTTTTTGTTAATAGGATCCCAGCAAAATTCCAAGGTGGCTAAAAATTAACAAAATCTACTACCCAGACTTCATTGTTCCAGATCCAAAGGTAAGTCACAGTCACTGAACTGTGTTCCAGCCCTGACGCAGCAATTGCTACGCTTCATTTAAATGTACAAACTGTCTCTATTACAATCAGTCTTCATAGCTGGAACAGGAAATTAAGTGTTTATTTCTGAATCTTGCAGGTGTGTTTGAGTCTAAGAGCTCCCTGAAGAGATGGTACCTGCAGCACTTCTGGTACTTTTATGCATTAAATCCCTTCCAGAAGTGAAAACCCTTTAAATTTGAGGCATGAAAAATCTGACTTAAAACATTTGAAGCACAAGTGTACCCCAAAAGTTGCTGGTTTACAGAATTTATCAGTATGCCTTGGGCCATGTATGGCTGATGGACAGAAAAGCTGCTGTTTAGAAGTTGGCATTCTGTGTTATGACTGTAGTGATAGGACAGGGGGTAATGGGTTAAAACTTAAACAGGGAAGATTTAGGTTAGATATAAGGCAGAAGCTCTTCCCTGTGAGGGTGCTGAGGCACTGGCACAGGGTGCCCAGAGAAGCTGTGGCTGCCCCATCCCTGGCAGTGCTCAAGGCCAGGTTGGACACAGGGGCTTGGAGCAAGCTGCTCCAGTGGAAGGGGTCCCTGCCCGTGGCAGGGGTTGGAGCTGGATGAGCTTTAAGGTCCCTTCCAAGCCAAACCAGCCTGGGATTCTATCATTAGTTGAGGTTCTTTGACTCACTGAAAAAAGTTTGTCAAATGAAGGTGACCAAGGTGAGTTTGTGGGTATGGAACTGTGTGCTGGGGTGGGGAAGCAGGGTTGTGGCAGGGGAAGAAGAACACAGACACATCAAGTTAGTTCATGAGAGAGCACAGGAATGTGACCCGGCTTCCTCAATCCTGTGTTTAGAAAGCCCCAGTGTGGGAGATCACAGGGGCCGAGTTCTCTAAAGCTGAAGCCCACACTGCAGACGGGATCTCCATTCGCTTCCCTCGCTGTACCCGCATTCGAGATGACAAAGACTGGAAGACAGCCACCAACCTCCAGCAGCTAAAGGTGAGTTCATGCAGTGTGTCTGCAACGTGTTAGAGAAGAAGTTCTGACTCAAAAGACACATTTGGGTAGCAGGGTGTGTAGTGAAGATGTCTGCTGGCTGGTACCTGTTTAATCTAGGCTCAGCCTGCTTGCTGGGTTATTTTGATGTGGGTTTTATTCTTTCAATGGGGCCTCTCGAGTTGTGTTGTGCAGTTTCAGGGAAGTCAGTGCTGGCAGCTGGTTGTATCAGCTCTTGTAACAGCCTTCATAGTGAGGCATTTCCTTCCTGAAAGAGGTGACCTTTATTCTCTTGTTTATGGTCATTCGGTCTCCCATTAATTGCTGAGATTGAGGGAGGCATCTGGGAAGTGACATGGGGGAAACCGGCCAAGTTCCAGGGCACAGGGGCCACGTGGTGGGCAGCCAGGCCCCCTGTACTGCATTCACCCATGCAGCTTCCATACCTCCCGCACTGGGAAGCGGGCTGGCCTGCTGCCACCCCAGCTGCTCCTGAGCTCTGGTCTTAGGTCTCAGCCTAGTTATTGTCATTTGGGCTGTCTTCACGCCGCCTACAGGGGTCCTGGCAGCAGACTGAAGCACTTGTTATGCCATTGAAGCAAGGAGGGATTCTGGCTCCCTATGCAGGTGAAGGAAAAGTAAAATACCTTCTTCAGACAGACTGTTCCTTGTGTGAGCAGTGGGCCTTTTTCAGGCTAGGAGCCAGGCTCTGAAGAGGTACTCTTGTCTTGCTCTGTAGCAGATGTGAATAGCATTTGGTAGTATGGCTTCCCTTAACGCCAAGTAGCTGGGTGGAAAGCAGAGAGCTTGGACAGAGTAGACAAGGAAATGGCTACAAGAGGAAGAACAAGTATTTGAGCAAACATATCAAACTCGAGAAGACCACACGTTACATCTCTGATCTAATGTCAGAGGTTTCCCTGTGGTTAAAGGCAGTGCTTTATTCCTGGTGGGACAGGAGCTGTACCAACTCTCCAAAGAGAAGGCTGATTTCAATGTTACTGCTGGGGAGGAAGATGAGTCCACGGCTGGCAGCAGTGGAGAGAATGAGGGCAATTCCAGGTCTTCCACACCACACAGCACTATTAAGACTCCCCCAAGCAAGTCACCTGCAAAAGCCCAGAAGCCAGAAGGTAAGATGGTGCTTTGGGGAGAGGAACTGCAGGGTGTGCTCTGTGCCTTTGGAGAGGCTGCCTTCTGTCAGGTGCTTGAAGATCCTGTGGCAGCTTCCATGTGTATGTCAGGGGTCACGAGCAAAGCTGTGTTTACATAGAATCATAGAATGGTTTGGGTTGGAAAGGACCTTAAGATCATCCAGTTCCAACCCCCTGCCATGGGCAGGGACACCTCACACTAAACCATGGCACCCAAGGCTTCGTCCAACCTGGCCTTGAACACTGCCAGGGATGGAGCATTCACAGCCTCCTTGGGCAACCCATTCCAGTGCTTCAGCACCCTAACAGGAAAGAATTTCCTCCTTATATCCAATCTAAACTTCCCCTGTTTAAGTTTGAACCCGTTACCCCTTGTCCTACCATTACAGTCCCTAATGAAGAGTCCCTCCCCAGCATCCCTATAGGCCCCCTTCAGATACTGGAAGGCTGCTATGAGGTCTCCACGCAGCCTTCTCTTCTCCAGGCTGAGCAGCCCCAGCTTTCTCAGCCTGTCTTCATACAGGAGGTGCTCCAGTCCCCTGATCATCCTCGTTGCCCTCCTCTGGACTTGTTCCAACAGTTCCATGTCCTTTTTATGTTTGGCCTGTGTTGCTTGAGCACAGACTGAACAGCCACAGCTCTGAGCTGGGAGCAAGAAAAGATGGGAACAGCACTGACGATGCTGTTTAGGCAACTCACTTGGACAATAAAAGCTCTCTGGGATTATATGCTGCTTGGAAGTGGGTATCTTGAACCTAGCAGTCTGTTATAATTCATACCAAAACTGCTTTGGAGTGATTCCTCTGGGGCTGCAGTCCCTTTAATCTTGACTAGCTCCAGGTCCTTAGCAGAAGGTGTAAGACTGATCTGAACAGCAGACCTGCTGCTCCTGTTCCTGCAGATCTCATGCTCTCTGGTTAGATGTTTTTTGGCCATGAACCAGTATTTAGTTTTATTGGCTCAAGTTCATGCATGTAACAGGGCACCTGGATGGAGGGGATTTCCAGGTTGCAGAGCTGTGACATGAGTTTGCCTCACCAGCACTTTGCCACTGGAGAGGAACTGAGGCAGTGCAGTGACAGCCAGCAGGGAAGCTCAGCAGCTCCATGAGGGCAGGAACATGCCCCACACCATTGGCAGTACTAACTCTTACTTAGTTACATTCTAATACACAGGTTTTCCAAAAAGGGGGAGGAACTTTTTCCTTTTCCTCTCCTTCATTCCTCCCCCCTTTTAATGCACAACCCGTATCTGGACAGAGAGCACAAATGAGACAAGGTTTTTGTTTCTAGAGAGCAAAGCAGTCATTGGATCCCCTCAAAAATCAGAAGAGAAACGAGGTGAGAAGAGGAAAGCATCCGAGATGGAAGACAATGGCAAAAAGGTATGGTCAACTGGGCAGCAGCCACTTTGGGTGGGAAGGAGCTGAGGCACCTTTGGTTCTCTTCTCCTCTGCCTTCCATCAGGAGAGCTGGAAATCCTACAGCAGCACCCTAAGTTAAAAAGACACGTAAAGGCAGAAATAGCATCAAGTCCCCTGGTAAAGGCAGCAGATGGCTGGCCTCTCCAGTTTGTAGAGCTGATGTAACTGGGTTTGTCGTGCTAAAGGCCAATGTTCTCCTCACCCACTGACAATGTCCTGCTCTGTGAAGCATTGAGACTGCTGAGTGGCTGCTTTTCCTGAGTGCTGCATATGGCAGAGCTGGGAGGTATAGGAGAGAGCTGTCCTTTCTAGCCCATTGTGCAGCAAACTGTGGGAGTGTGATAAGAGTCACTGAGTCCTGATGAGCCTGGAGCAGTTATTGTGATATAAACACCAAGTTCTCCCCCGGGGTTGTTATGTTTTCCTACTTTAACTAAGAAGCATCAGCTTGTAAAGACAGACATTAAGATCATGGTTACTGGACCACATCAGCATCATCACTACAGGGAGGAATGGGATAATAAGTCTCTTTAGCTGGGACAGTGCCGTTCAGCTGGAACATCTGGCTTGCAGAGGACCCATGTGGGTGCTGCTTCTGTGTATGATTTAACAGTAGTCCCATTATTAGGTGTGGGATTAGAATGAGAACCGTGGGAACTGCAAACAGACTCGCTCATGCCTTCAAAGCTCTTTAGTGTCATTTCCAGACACTTCCAGGCTTTTCCAACCTGTGCTTCTCTCTCACAATCTGCAGATACTGCTGGACATATTCACTGGTGTGAAGCTCTATCTGTCGCCCTCTGTGAAGGACTATGACAAAATCCAGCGGTACTTTATAGCATATGATGGGGACCTTGTGACAGAGTCTGACACAGCCTCAGCAACCCATGTTATAGGGGACATCAATGATAATCCTGGTGCTAAGCGTGTGTCTCCCAAGTGGATCTGGGAGTGCATCCGGAAGCAGAGGCTGGTAGCCCCATGCTAGCAATGGGGGGCAGCTGAGCAGTCCTGACACAAGAACAGCTGAGAAGTAGGTAGGTGGAAGAAACAGTGAGGTTCCTCTGTGGAGACGTGGATAGAAATGAAGTGCCCACGACCATCCGAGGTAGTTCTAAAGATCCATATGGAATCAATTAAAACAGCTCTGTGAGGAAGTGTCACTGCTGACTCTCTTTTTCTGCCCATACTGTAGGCTGCTGCACTTACCCTGGTGCTGCTTTAGTTTCTGGGTTTTTAAAGTCTGGGTATTTTTATAGATAAATAAAACTGAAGCAGTTGCTCCTTTGCTGTCAGGACTTATTTCCCAACAGTTACTCTCTGCTGGGCCAGGAACACAGCCCATCAGCCCTGGGAAACCACCAGCTGTGGACTGCTGCATGGCTACAACTCACATGAAGGACACGTGTCCTGCTCCTGCTTTGACTTTGCTTTCCTAACACTCAGCACAGGTCTGTATCTGGTGGCAGTGTGCACCTCTGCGGTAGGTTTCATACCAAAACTGGGGCACCAAATGATCTTCCATTGCAGCAACTGCTGTAGCATTCTCTGAGCATCCCCTTGGGGGGTTTCTTCTCTAGAATATGCTGCTCTTGTTTCACCAAGGAAAAGTCGAGGCAAGAAGAATTCTACCACCTCAGTAGTTGCAACACCTTATCTGAAGCTGTTCACAGCTACTGCAAGTACTTGAATATTAAGGAAATAAGGAAGATGGGGTTTAGGAACAGGGGTCCATTTTAACTGTTAGGCAAATACCACTGTGACTCTGCATGACATACTCGTGACTGCATGAGCAGGGCGGGTGCATGTGTACATGATGGAAGGAAAGTCAAGTTGACCAGTTTACTGGTTTCTTTAACCTCAAGGGTGCTCTCCCCTTTGTAATCTCCCCCCCATTAAGACTGCACTGCTGAAAGTTAATGTGTGTTTGTTACCTTCTTTCCTTCAACCTCTCCTGTACTTGTCCCCCACCTACTGCTGCTATTTAAGCGCCTGCTCTCCCAAGCCTTTCCAGGTTGAAGTTCAGAAGCAGCTGTAGGAGCTCTGCTTTCTCCTGGCCTGGTGGCAGCAGTCAGAAACCAAGGTTAACTAAATCACAGTTCGACTTTATTATAAAATTATAAACCAAGCTTATGTACCAAAACTAGGAAGTTTCACCATCATCGTACCAAGAGGATTTGACACGCCAGTTCAAGAAGAATATCAACTTTTAAAGTATTTAAAGTATGTACAGTGGACATAAAGCACATAAATATTACCATTTATTAGTTCAGATCATTATATTTAGTCAGTTTCCTCCACATTTTGATTTTCCTTTAAAAACAACTCAGCCACAAGTAGAAAATCATTTTTGCAAGGGAAACTCTGTAGCCAGGAGACAAAAACAGAACCTCCTCCCTTCAGAAAGCACGTTTCGGGGGGGGGGCCCATATTCTCATTCCTAAGGTTTCAAGCATTGATCCACAATCTGATTTATCTGCTGTAGAAAATAAGTCTACCCTCTCCAGGTACATCTGTCTGCAGGGGAATCCTCATCTTCCTGCTTCCCCCCAGCCCTGAGTTTACTGAAAACTATGACAACATGAGTTTTCACAGTGAGTTTATGAATGAGGCTGTTCAGCACTTTGTGTGTGTATTCCTGTACCTCTGAGAGGTCCCTGTGAACCTCCTGAACAGTAAATGCAATGACTGCTTACCTGCCCTTTCTTTAACGTGGTGCATGGAATTGTACCGGTGCTCATCTCCTGCTGGAAGCTGTTAAACCTTAAGCCTAATATTAAAGAACAACCTGAACACAGAAAGAGGGAAAGCTCTGAATTCTTAGTTCAGTAAACCTCAGTAGTGCAGCAGTTCTGCTACCAACTGACAGATATCTTCAGCTTAAGTGCTTTGTTAACACTCATAGAGACCCTCCACTCCATGCCAGTTGAGGAGTTCCTACTCATGCAATACTGCATGTTAAAGATGACACCAGTTTAATTCCCTGTTAACATACATTACCACTTACTGCAAAAGTAGATGTCTTTGGTGATGGTTTCTGTAACTGCACTTCTGCTGCTCCAGGAGCTGTAAGTGGACACTTGCTTTTGTGCTGTTGTTTGCTGGCAGCTGTGCAGGGACGCAGCTTGAACACTAAGTGATCACTCCCCATGAAGGGAACAAACCTGCAGCAGAAGCTCCTCAGCAAATGACTTAAAACGAGTGTACAATCCTATGGTGGCTGAGAACTTAAGGCATCAAGATTCTGAAACTCAGGGAGAAGTATGCCAGCTACAGCTCTCTCTAGCAAGGCTTCCAAATGAACATGCTGCTCCTGAGGGCTTGCACTTGTCATGAATCAGACCAGAACCTCCTGTCCACCCTCACAAGCAGGAGTGAAAATCAACTGCTTTGATAAGCAGTCTGCATGTACAGGAGTAAGAGTGAGCAAAGGGGAGGATGGAGGAAGCTGTTTACTAAGCAGAAGCATCTGTAATGGTTTGAGGGAGATAAAGCTTCCTTTCATATCTCCTCTCTAGAAAGAGTCACCTGCACTTAAGCATGATTGTGTAACATCAGAACCCTTACTGCTCTGTAGCTGTGTCTTGGCCCCACTAAACCCTCAAACACTCAAGCCTTAGATTTGTAGCTCCTTAATCAAGTGAAATGAGTTCAGGTTTGAAACTGAAAGTCAAAGGGATCTCCCTGGTGTGTAAAGCAACCCGCCACACGAGGTCAGGCTCCATGGGCCAGAGTCTCACTCCTGTTCTGGGTTTCAATACTACAAAGTCCACCTTCAAATAAAAGCATACAATTGTACACCGTTGCACTAGGCTAGACGTGTTTATTGTGCTATGGGGGGGGAGGCTGGCTGCCTGTCCTGCAAGCATAGGAGTTTAACATTACATTAAAGGTAAGAATTAACAAGTACAATAAATTTTCATCTTTGAAAATAAAAGTTGGTGCTGGGTGTTGAGCCTAAGCAGCAAAACAAAGGTCACCCTCTGAGATCCCACTGCGCTTGTATTTACTAGTCAGGGGAAAATATGAAGCCTCTGCATCTCAGCTTTGTGGTGGGAAGCCAAACATCCCTGGATCCCCACCTCTAACGGATCAAGTTATCCTAGAACGTAGGTGAACAGTTTGTGTGTTTGCTGCTGGCAATGAGCTCCAAGGAGTCCAGGCACTGTGGTGTAAAGCACTATCATGGGAAGAGCACAGCCAGGCATGGCTTGGGTAAGAACAAGTTTTCTCAGGCTTCATCCCTCACCTCCAGCTTCCAGTGGGGTCCATGTGATAACCTCTGACCTAACTAGTAGCTATTTTGACCATTTCTCTCACAGCAGATGAGGCTTTAAGGCATTCCCAGTCTTCCTTCCACACACTCAGGACTTAAAGACATGGACGGCCCTTATCACATACTGCCGGCAGATGGGACACTCGCTCATCTGCTTCCCGCACTTGGTGCAAGTGACCATGTGGCCACATTCCAGCAGGATACAGTCAATGGGGGCATCCATGCAGATTTTGCAGAGGTTTTCCTCCGTGCCCAGGCGCCCAGCGCCACCTGAGTAAACAAGAGAGCAGGGTTGGCATGAGACAAGGGAACAGAAGGCAGGTACGTTGTCTCTGAGCAGTGTGCGAGTTGGCTTTACCCAGCTTCTCTGATGGACTTGTGCACACTGAGGGTATGAAAAAGAAATGCTTGTGCCTGACTAAACTGATGTGGAGGTATCTGCTCCAGCGAGGGGCAGGAAGTTTTAGCTTTTAGAGTCCTCTGTGCGATGGAAACAGAGATACCACTGAGATTCTTAGCAATGAGGCAACATGGATCTCTCTTCACTAAGTGACAAGCAATAGGACAAGAGAAAATGGCCTCAAGTTCTGCCAGGGGAGGTTTAAATTGGATGTTAGGAAAACTGTGTTCCCCAAAAGGGTTGTCAAGCACTGGAACAGGCTGCTAGGGAAGTGATGGAGTTACCATCCCTGGAGGTATTTGACAGACATGTAGCTGTGGCACATGGGGACATGGTTTTGGCAGTGCTGGGTTAACAGTGGGACTTGAACTGAAAGGTCTTTTTCAGCTCACAGTTCCAGGATTAAGAATATCACTTACCAGTTTGATCATCAGTGTCAGAAACTGCAACAGAAGAAGAGACACTTATTTAGTGAGAATAATGGAAGCTGGGGGAAAAAAACCATGTTTCTCAAGCAGTATTATTAACAGGACGAAAGCCTTGAAGGGAGATCACTTACACCAAACCTGCCTTTTGCTGATCCCCATGCAGGGGCTAAAGCTGAGGCTCTGATCAGGATAGGCTCAACTGACCAGAACTTTCTCTTCTGCTGTGCTTGCACAACAGCCAATGCTTCACAAAGCTCAGCAGCCACCTACAGTGATGTGTCAATGCTTAACACAGAATCAGTGCAGTGCTTGGTTTCCAAGAACTACACTTTCAGTTCCTTTGGTGTTTCACAATGTCGCCAATATTGCTGAGCTCAGCCAAGACAGGCAACAGGGATTGAGAGAAAAGGGCAAGTGCTGTCAAAAGCACAAGATCCAATGAAAGAAGAATATAAACCCAAAGCAGTTGTCTTAAATCTTGTTAGCATTCACAGAGGACAAAGCTTAGTTTTTAAGACAACAAAGCTACACTGGACAAACAGAAACAATCCATTTCTCTTGGAAGCCATTTACAAGTGTGTCTCTTTTAACCTTAGAATTGCAGACTGGCACCTGCAAGTCAAGCCAGGCACGTTCTCTATGACCTCTAGCACACCACCATCCAACCCTGGTCAGTGTGCAGGCCTGGCAGTGCACTAGAGGAATGCTCTTGTGACCAAGAGTCAAAGCACAGCTCCCTATGGCTGGGCAGCAGTGGGCACCTGCCTGCTCTGAAGTGCCTGGCTGCCTTTGGGTGGCATTTTCCTGCTCACTTTGCCAGTCACCATGAGTTGACAGATCAGAGCTCACACTCATCCCTCTGCAGTCACACATCAGCCGTTCAGTGGGTGATGCAGTGACTGCACGATCTGCCACAGAGGAAGGGTGCAGAGCTCTCCTTTGTTGCTAACAGAGGGAAGCCACTCTCCAGAGCTACCATACTGCTCTCCTCTTAAACAAGTACAAGCAGTGGTGAATAAAAGTTTAGCTGCTTTCACTCTAACCTATGTAGCACTTTCTCCTCCCTTGCACAAAACAGAGATGTTAAGTTCTAGTTCCTTCTGCAACTGTCCGTCAAAAGGGAAAAGCTGGAAAACAGGCACATGTTTGCTCAGTTCCTTACCTAGATGTTGAAGGTCTTTCTCTTTATAAAGACGAGTCACCCTCTCCAGCAGCTCCCACTTTTCACAGCAGCCTTTGTAGTTGACAAAGTTGCGAGCAAGGATTTCCTTCAGCTGTCGCACGGAGAGCGCGTTGATGTCTCCAATGCTTGTCAGATCAGACAGAGAAGCCTTCCTCCCCTGCACGAGGTTATCTTCGGAGTCCGTAGACTGAAAGGGAACAAAGATGGAGTGACTCTTGCCCTCAACACATAGAGCTACAGCTTAAATCAGCTTTCAGTGTGTGCTAGCAGGGATGCATGTTTGGATATAAATACAACCCTGATTCCTCTGTGAATTCCCCCATCTACCAGAAACACAAGTTCTAGGATAAAAATAAATCATTTCCATTAGTATAGTGTCCAAGAACACCAGTTCTTTTCACATGAGGAGGACACGATGATGCCAAAGAAAGTGGTTGATAGGGTCTGCCTGTGGGCAGCCTGAGTTCCTGGTTAGCCCCCAGTCTCTCTGCAGTAATGATTCTCTGGCAGCAAACACAGCCTCGAAAGCCTGGTATTCCTGGTTATTAATCCCAGGACACACAAACCTGAGTCTCCTCCTCTGCTTGTGCTTCAGCTGCAATCTCAACTCCTGTCAAACCAACTTGGCTTGGAGGCACGTAACCATTTGCCTAGAAGAGGAAATAAAGCTTTCACTAACAGCATGTCTGTGTGTCCAAAGCAAAATAAACTCAATATTCAGCATGACCCTGCCCACAGCCAGGGGTTGGAACAAGATGATCTTTAAGGTCCCTTCCAACCCAAACCATTCAGTGATCCAATGATCATTCTGTAACTGCAAACGCTGCCCACTGGAAGCACAAACTGCAGCACAAAGTATAAGTGAGGCACACTCACAGGAAGCTTTTCCTTAGTGTGCATCACTTACAAAACCAAGTTTGGAATAAGTAAAACTCTGAAACTGAAATCACCATCTGACCATTTAAAGCCTCACTTTATTTAAGCCCTGACAGAGTATATGTACAGCAGGATCCCACATAAGGTTCTTATGAGGCTGGATCAGGAGCAGACCAAATTTATACACACACACACACACACACATATATATATATATATATATATGCGATCCTTCAGTGCAGTGTAGCAGTGTGCTGTGGTATGGTATGACAGCCCTGGTGGTACATTGCTGCCAGTACAAGGCTCTGTATAACACAGCTTAAAGCCAACAGGTCATCTTCAAGTAACCACAAACGCCTCCTCCGGTGGGTTCTGGACTGGACAAACAGGAGATACCACATGAAGGACCAGCAGCAGCAAAGCTGGAGATGAGGAGAAGCAGCTGCTTTGAGCACTTAAAGTGAAAGGAAGTGCAGTGTCATTCAAGCTGACTCCTCCCCAGCAGCTGCCGTTCCCTTCTGTGGTTTCCCTATGACAAAGGAGACTGTAACGTTACCATCCTACTTATCTAAGTGGGGAGTTGTTAATATTTACCAAGTAAGAGGATAACGATAACGATGAAAGAGCCTGAGCTGCAGCAGGATGCCACGCAAACGGAGACAAGCTGACATGTATCATGAGGGCAGTAAGGGAAGACAACAGAGCTGAATGTGCTGGTAAAAACTGGAATGGCAACAGCCAGAAACCAGTCTTTTAATGGTCTGTGAGAAGTGTCATCCCAGGAAAGCTCTTCTTTTGCACTACATACATCTGCTGAGGAAGCAGGAGATACATACACTTTCACAGCTTTGATCCATAGGGAACTAAATACACCTATTAGCCTCCTAATAGGACTAGGAGCAGATGTCAAACACGGAGTAAACTTTCCACAGCAGATAGCAGAAAGACAAACAAGGCAAAGTCAGTGAAAAATAATTAAGCTCCAATGCCCCTGCCATGGTTCATTACAGACTGCAGAGTGAATAACATCCTCAGCTTTGTCTTCTGTTGGTCTGAGTGCAGAAGGCACCAAAAACCTCACCAGTACTGCAATCATCTCTCATGAGTTTCAGTTCCAAAATGGATTTAAACTGTGCTTGTGTCTTGCACATGAATTAAACAATAGTAACCATTTCTTCTAACACCTACAGACAACTGTCAGAAAGCCGTCGACATCAACACACCAGACAGATCTGTGCACTGACACAGCCATCGGGTACCACAGCAATCAGCTACAGAGGATCTAGTGGCAATGGCGTATTTGCACCAGAGCACCAGAGGAAATGCATCTCAAAACAGTGGTGGAGTTCTCCGAGTGAAGGTTCAATATACTCAGCACTGCCCACCAAATTCCATACTGTAGAATGGGAATAGCACATCAAAGCTGGTGGTGGCATGTTGAGCTTTTGGCTGGGATAGAGGTAATTTTCTTCCCAACAGCTGGTGCAGTGCTGTGGTTTGGATTTAGTGTGAGACCAATGCTGATAACACACTGATGTTTTAGTTGTTGCTACGTAGCGCTTACCCAAAATCAAGGACTTTCCAGTCTCTCCTGCTCTGCCAGTGAGGAGCTGCACAAGAAGCCAGGAGGGAGCAGAGCCAGGACTGCTGACCTGAACTAGCCAAAGGGATATTCCATACTATAGAACATCAGACTCAATACAGAAACTGTGGGGAGTTGGCTGGGGGCTGATCACTGCCTGGGGACAAGCTGGGCATCAGTCAGTGTGTGGTGAGCAATCGTATTGTGCATCACTTGTCTGTCATGGGTTTTATTCCTCTCTTTCTTATTATCATTGTTATTACATTCTACTTTATTCCAACCATTAAACTGTGCTTATCTCAACCTGCAGGTTTTACCTTGTTCTTATTCTCCTCCCCATCCCACCAGGGAGGGGCAGGGGACAGTGAGTGAGCAGCTGCTGGTACTTAGTTGCCAGCTGGGATTAAACCACATCACAGCAAGTAGGTTTTACACACAGCAAGGCAGTGCAATCTAACTCATCTTGCTTCCTAATCACTCTGTAAGAAACTGAAGTTCTCACTGCAAAATCAAAACCAAACCCAAGTATAAAACACGACTGAAGTATTCTGTCATCTGTTCTATACAGAACCCTCCTTGCTTTTTAAGCAGGTATAACATAACACTTAACATAACACTTTTCTTGGCACGTATCTACTTGGAAAACCTCATGCACCCTCAGTAGCTAATTCAAAACCAGAGAGGAATGAGTCTGCAAAAGATGCTTCTGGCTGGAGACTGTACCTGTTCATGTTCCTGAGCTAGTGAACTTGAGACGGGATCTGCAGACCCTGGAGATGCATCATGTGAGGTAGAAGATGCGGGGCCGGTTGGTGGGAGAATCACAAAGCCTTGCTGTCCAGAGGCACTAGTATGAAATGGATTTGTTCTTATCTGATCTTCTTGGGTAATTACCGGCTGCTGGCCAAGAATCAGCAGTACCAGGTCCTCCTTTTCATGACACAACTCTGTGGATACCTCGTGGAGTGCCAAATAGTCTCGCAGATCCTTCACCTTCATCTTCATCAACTCCTCCCGCTGAAAAGCTGTGGCTTGGAACCGCTGGCAGAGGTGGCAGAGGAGGGGACCACCGTCAGCCTGGCTGGAGCAGGACGTACAGAAGTTCTTCTTGCAGTCCAAGCAGACGTGCTGGCAATGAGAAGGGAACAAAATCAAACCCATCCATGACCTGCAACAGAGGCACACAACGGCTGCGGGCAGCGTTCCCCTACCACCTGAAAGGCAAAGGAAGCAAAAGCCTCTGATAAAGCATCACCAAAACCTCCTGCTTTATGAAGTGTCAAGTTTGTTACTTGTGTTCCTAGATCAGGAAAACCCCCATTTACCCAGAATGAAAAGTTAGATTCTTAGCCTCTTCCCTCAGACAACAGGCATATTCTGCACCTTATTCAGGACCTGTTCATGCAGTTTAAGCCACAGGTGAAATCAGGAGATACCTGTGAGGCGGCAGACTTTGAAGTAAATTACACCTAGTTGTGCACTGCTTCATAAAACAACCAAACCCCTGCAAATTAAGAAAGCCCTGGCACTGGAGGGAGCTACTTAAAACCCTTTCTCCATCAATGAGTGACCTTCCCCCTTGGTTTTTCTTTCCTCCATTTGCTGCAATCACTGAATCAATCTTTATTTTTTGCCATAAGAGGGAAAGGAAACAGCAATGCTGAGTGTCTGACAGACATCAAAGAATCCAACATTTATTTATGCAACAAAAATAGCCAGCTTCTGCTGAAAATACCAGGCAGGCCATGTGCCAGTTAGGTGCTAGGCAGAAAGTGTTGGAAGGTTTGGAAACAGCAGGCACCAGATGTTGAAATCTCTACAGATTCAGTTCTGTTGGTCAAAGTCTCTATTTTATCCTGTTCTGGTCTCCTCACTCAGGGCTCCATTTTCAAGCACTCCCAGTCCATGGTGACTTCTGCAGAAACTTGGCTATTCAGGTGGGAAGTCAAATCCTATGTTTTCCAATAGGAAGAGCAGCAGAACAGCCCCATTGCATGGCTTTTTAAAAAGTCCAGAGGGAAGAAAGAACTGGTTCAGCACTGGAGAAGACAAGCACCCCTATGAAATGCTGACACCCTGAGCCTTTGGAGCCACGCAAGGAGAAACACACGTGTGTATTGTGTGTGAGTGGAGAAGCAACAAATACAAACTCAGGGACAAAAATATTGCTTCTCCTGATTAAAGAACATTTTTAACTTCACAGTCCAAAGCAAGCAGATGTTCCTAATGGTGGAAATGCACTGCTTGCTTACATGAGCTCCTTCTGATCCCCTGGCAGCCCCCTTGTCCCACACATCCTTTACATTTATAACCAACATGCTTCTCATTTAGACCCTGTAATACACTTACAGTGACAGTGGAAAGAATCCCCACTTCCTGCCTAAGCACTTTAAGACATGAAAGTTTCTACCACAGAGAGAACCTCTGGTCACACAAGCTTGAAACCTCATCTCCGAATCGCTGTTTGGGGGCCTGCCAAGTAGAAGTGGCTTTCATCAATGACACAGCAGGGAAGGAAGGGAAATTTCCACATACCTGTTTTGAGAAGTTTTCCTTCACTTGGTCATTAGAATAGAACCCCATTAGTATTTGCCTGTCTTCTTCTGACCTTACAATTGCAGGAGCACTCAGGGTATACTGGTTGTGCGCATGTCTAGAGCAGGGGAACAAACATTCCACAAAGGCAGAGGAATGGGAAATAACCCCATTGACAACACTCACTCTCTCTCAACCATCCATCTGTGACAAGGGAGCAATCAGAACTGAGGAAGAAAACAACCAAACCCCAAACAGTCCTGCTTTGCTCTGGGCAGGGGGAAGCCTCCACCACACTCCAAAGGGAACCATTGTATGGCCAAGGACCTTCCAGCCAGAGAACTCCTACTTATTTACATGGTTAGACATCACATAAGCAAGCCCAGCACAAGGGCTGCATTATCCAACGTGGGTTTTGGAAGCAATTAACAGTAATAACACAAGCCTGCCTTAGTTATCAAATGATACAGTTGAGGAGTCAAAATAAACCCAGGCCTGTCTCTGGCTTATCAGTTCAGCACTAGGATTTATCTTCAGAGAAAAAAAGCTCCCCAGCCTGTATCTAAGCATCAAGTATTTAAACATGCACAGAAGCTGTCTGGAACCATCTCAGCATTAAGCAGCTTTTACAGCTCTGAGATATTTGCTGAACTTTAAGGACACCAGTCTCTTCAGAATGATTACTTTCAAATGTTGCTGTAAATGAAAACCTGTTCCGAAAAGGTCAGGCCACTTCTGACTGATGCTCACTGACAGTCACAGCGTGGGCAAACACAAGGGAAATGCTTCAAATCAGCAGCCTGTCCAGAGTGGAAGCTGCTCCTGGTTGTTTGCTCTCACAGCCAGTCTCCCAGAGATACCAGGATGGGGCTTTGATACACTTGGCTCTTGTCTGTATGCAGGATAAAATGAAGGAATGCCAACATTCAAGCTCTCACTACAGCTACTGTTGTTCAGGGGTTTTTTAACCTTACAGTCCAGCTTGCCAGAGCTTTTCCTGCAAGTATGCAAAGAAAAGCATCTTCCTGAAAATGTCAGCCAATTGAGGGCACTGAAATCAGAAAATGGGGAGGAAGGAATAACAATATGACACATCCACTGAGAATTCCTGCCACAGCCTTCTATCAGCAGAGAGGGAAATGAAGGATGCTCAGTTTACATTGAAAAGATTTTGGGGAAGCGGTCTGCTGCAGAAAACTAAGATCAAAAGTCATCAAAGAGAAGGAAAACACCAAAAACTTAAGAGATTTTTGCCCCCACAATTAAGTTTTACATTCTTTAAAGATGCTCCAACAGTTACTTATAAGTGTCTCATAAGTACAATCAAATGTCCCCTACCCTGACCCTTTTAGTAGGTGCCATGCTGTACAGTAATTCCAATACAATTAGGATAAAAGGCCAGGTTCTCCACATGCCACCATCCTGCTTTGGGGCTGCGGGTTGGTTGTTGGTTTGGGGTTGTGGGTTCTTTTTAGGGAATCTAGGTTATCCTTATGGTCACCAGAGCAGAAGGAATTCATTTCTGTCCATTGTATTCCAGTAGAAACATTAACTGGACACTAGAGTTCAAAGGTATTGACTCTCCTGGGAGAGAATGCAGAGTTTTCCATGCTCTTGTTGCAGCAGAGTGAGATCTCACACACTTCCCAGTCCGGATCAACAGCATTCGAGAATTAACATGGCCACAAGCATGTCAGTGTTCTGTAAGCTCTGTATTCAGTTCCCTGCTGGAGACCAGGGAGTGGTGGATGAGCTCTAGCAGACTTCCCAGCAGCTGTTAAAGCTTTGCCACCCAGCTCAAGTCAGTCCCAGAGATCTGCTGGTTGTGGTGGCAGAAGGAAGGTGGAATGAAGGTTCAGGAGCCTCCCTTCTCTACACTGAATCTAAGCCTCAAACTCCTTTTCATTGGTAGCCTGCACTGAATGGGAGCAGCTGAGACACAAGCACACATTGTACTCTGCTGCCCCAGTTATGCTGTCAGCCAAGTTGCACAGAACAGCGTCTGCTGGCGGCAGAATGTCTTGAACTGCTTCAGCAGATCCTCTACCACGTACATTTGTGCACCAGAGCTTTAGCTAGCCCCAATCAGTCAGAATGGTTTTGCATATCTAGAGCAGTAGTGATTGCTCCTATAAAAGACATTGCTTCAAAGACAGCTTACACAGAACATAGAATTTAGAAGATAAAGGAAAAATGGGACTATGGTTCCAGCACTGCTGCTGTGTAATTCATACTTAACTGGGTGAACTGTTTTCATTTCAAAAGCAGAATCCTCTACATCCACTATTTGCTACTATGCTCAACCGGAAGCACTGGATCCAGAGTAACTCCCTCCACAAGTGTTTGTGAAGGCACATCACATTAATGAGGACAATGTTGAAGATGACACAGTGTGTGGAGTGATATGCAGTGATTGCACTATTCTAGCTGCCCCAGAACATGCCTACTGTCAGAAAAAGCCTAAGCATCCTTACACACCCAAAATACATGATTGTATATGTAAGACACTTAAACCACAGAGTATGGACACTGAACAACTTTACACATAAAAACGTTTTTCAAGCAGCATTATAGAAACCACCATGGCCAAATAATGCCCTAGACAGGGTCTGCTGCCCAACTAAAAGTCCTGTGGCAACAATTGTTTTGGTATCTATATGCTCATAAATGAACTTTACAAGCAAGATAAAATGGATTTGGTCTTTTATAACTTTCTTCTACACACAGCCTCAATAAGCCTCTATGCTTTTTAGTTTAAGCAGCAATAGTCTGGAAAAGAGAACTGTAGGTCCTCCTTTACTGGAAGCACAAACGGAGGACTGAAATTCTGGCCACAACTAATTGAAAGGACATCAGTGCTTTTAAATCTATTTCAAAACTCAAGTTCAACTCATGCTCCTTCAAAGGGTCATAAGCAGTTTGGCTTTCTTCTTTCAGAGCCTGGGAAAGCCAAGTGTACTGAAGGTTAACTACCACATTTCCAGTTATCTTTAACTATGCCTGCTAAGGATGAAAGAATGAGTAAAGACAGAAGCAAAGGCAAGCTCTCTTTTCCCATATGGAATGTCCTCAAATCAGAGGCCACTAATGTGCACTCTTCAAAGTGGCTCTGTTGTTAAGTGGAAGTCACATATCATTCTGGCAAGGAAGACATTTGCAACTCACCTTCCTGGAGGAGCTGTTGAAGCACACCCCACAGGCTTTGCAGCTCTGTTCCGAAGTGGTTGGAGATGGGTAGGAGCTGTATCCAGGGTTGGAATAGGCTTGGGCTCTGGCTCCCTGCTCTGGCTGGGGCTGCATCTCTTCAGGGGAGCCATCCAGACAAAACCAATTACAGCAGCTTGCCCACATAGTAACTGAAAGAGGGAAAGATTCACATTAGAAGGGACATGGGAAACAACCTGTCAGCTAAAGGGAGAGCAAAGCATAAAATGCCTGTTTGAATTTGCCACCATCAATTCACTTCTGACAGTGTGTTTGTAAGTTTTGATCTTTAACTTTCAAGCACATGCAAAAACCACACACCCAGTCCAGCATGGAAAGCCTTTGGTGAGAAAGGACAAATAAAGTTCAGGAATTATCACTGGAATTCCTTAGGGTTAAGAGATTACAGTGAAGATATGATCAATTTTATGTTCCAGTTGGCTGTATGAGACTATGATCCAGTTTGCTGTAACAGGCTGTGCCTACTCCACGTAAACCTCATATACTGACTTTGGTTTTTGCGCATTGGGAAAAGCAAGCAGAAGTTGTGTCTCATCCATTGTTTAAATAAGAACAGCAGCAAGATCATAGACAGTGTTCAGTTTTATTCTAAATTCTCTCCAGATTTACAGATGAAACCTAAAAGGATAAGAGACAAGGACAGTGGAGCCGCTGATTTAATATATGCCAGTTCTCAACTGAATCTGCAGCATTACAAGGCTAAACCATCAGACAGCAAGTAAATGTCAGTAACATAAGAAAATCAAACACCAGCTTCTGGTAACATACTTGGGAAAACAATTGCATTTGAGATGGAATCACTTGGGGGTTTATTGCAAGTCAAATAATGAGAGAGAGACAGAAAGATACACACTTACCTAACCCTACCAGTCCAGTGCAAAGTGCAGTTCTGTAGTGTTGGAAGACCACCCATGCAGCAGTATTCCAGAAATACACCGCTGCAAACTTGCTTTTGGGAGTTTACAAAGAAATCAGAATGCATCTGGGCATTCAGTTTCTAGAGCATACCCCATGTGTCATCACTTACTGGTAAAGAGAATACAAACCGCCTCCTCTGCGTTTCTGTATTCACACTGCTGTTCCTGGACCACGTTTCTTTTATGTCTTGAAAATGAGCTCCACCACTGATAGCGTTCAGCAACTGCTTCATTTTATAAACTTCTGGAAATGAAACATCTCTCAGCTACACAGCCAATTCATTTCTTTCCCCTCACTAAGTATTGCCACTGTAAAACTCCAGCTTCCTAAGGGATTGGGGCTGGTATGAGTCCTAAAGGTTATTTGATATAATATAGCAACATACTGTTCTGTTGGTTTCTCCTTTTTAAGCTGTGTTAAGTCTTTTGGGTTGATGGAGTTGAATTGGGAAGGTTTTGCAGTTTGGTGCTGTTCCAGTGTCTGTAGCTTTAGTGGCATCTTTAATCCTTTCAAAATGCAGCTGAATTTGGCTCGTCAAAGTTGCTGCTGTCATGGGAGTGGACATATGCCTTTGAAAGCCCACAATGGTGAGCTTACCAATGAAGTCTACCCTGCAGGCTCAGCACATTTTAATGTTGAAGTGAAACTCTACAGATTCATGACACGAAAAACAATTCTTCGTGTAACTGATGAGCGCAGTGCTGCAGTATAATCTGCACTTAGACTGGCAACTAGAGCTTAATACGTGGAGAGAAGCGTTCCATGAACAGAAATAACCTCTCATGCATTTGCTTTCACTCTGCACTGCCATCAAAACACGTACTTTAGATATCATACAGAAAAGAATGACTCCTTTTCCTTCTGCACATTCATTTTCAAGCTGTCGCTCCCCACTCAGAACTTAATATGCCCTTTCTATTGCAGAGATCCTGAATTTCTATTTAAAACTATGCTGTTTGGAGGTTTAATTTGTTCCTAGGAATTGCAAATCTAAACAACATGAAAGCTGCACAGTCAAGTATTCCCAGCCTCCCCAGCAGTGGAAAACTGCATCCACAGTGAAGTTGCCTTCCTGTTTCAAGGACCCCTACAAACTGAAGACCACCCACGATAACAGAATACGTAAATGCTGCTGCCTGCCTCTAAAACTTTGTTTTCCTAAAAAAAAGACAGCCCAGTAATTCACTCTGGAACATTGCAACATGACAAACATTGGGAAGAAAAACACAAGGGAGCACACAGACCAGGATAAAAGAAGACAGAGCTCAGCATTCAGATGGAGTTGTAGTTTTGTGTAATTGCCAGGAAACGAAAAGGTTGACAAAAGGCTCAGAGGTTGCTTTAGAAGAACCTTAATCCTGCTCAGCTACAAAGGCATGGAAGGAAAATGTCCATAAATAAACAACGAATAACCAGGCCTGGCCTCTGCTCTGTAATGTTTTCCCAAAGGTATCTCCCATCTTTAAGAGAAAGGAGCACGTGGAAACATGAACAGCCATTCATACAACTCAGGCATGCCACCTCAGCCTGTGCCTGGGTGCATCACTTCTGGTTATTTGAGGACCTCTGCATACAGATGTACGTTTCAGTTAGGGAAATGCAGCACTTACACTGACAAAGATGCTCCACTGACAACTGCCTTGTGCTGACACTGACAGCCACACAGAAGCAAAGAGCTCTCGCTTCTCCAGCAGCAGCTCAGGATGGTGGGTTCCTGCTGAGCACATCCTTTGCGCTGGGAGCAGGCATCCCACACTCCTTTTGTGCCACCACCAGCTCCTACACAAAGTGGGAATCTCCTCCAGGCACATGGAAGGGTACCTGCCAGCCAAGGTGAGTGACCATCATCTCTCACCATGGCACACACTGTGCCCCAGCTTAGACTAGAAAGAAAGCTCATATACATACCTCTGCCTATACACGGCCATTGTGCTCTGCCTTTGATTTTGTAGGTATCTGCTACCGTCCCCTAAATCCCAGGAGACTATAATGGCTGAAAAGCAACAATTACACACTGACACCAGCACAACATGCAGTAGATGCTACATGGGAACTTAAAATGCTGCCACCAGATCAGCAAAGCTTTGCTAACTGCCAGCTATGCTACTAAGCAGGTACAGCTGAGGCTTAAGATGCTAAAACATCTCTGTATCTACCTGCACTGCAGCTGCACTAAGACAACAAGAAGAAATGCAGGCAAGATTCAGCAGCTGCTTCAAGAGCAATTCTGTACAGAATCAGTTTTAGATCTGAGGAAATAAGCACTGGTAGGGTGGAATTTCCTAGACATCTCTACAATGTTTGCTATGGCCTAATTATTCCCTTATTTATTTTGTTACCCATTCAGAGCTATGTGGGCAGCACCGTCCAGAAGTTGATAACTGCTGTAAGCAATGCTTTGACAGATGGGTGGTTGTTGTTACAGATGCAGCAGAGTTTGAGCATCATGAGAAAGCACCTCCCTGTGTAAAGCCTGTCAGTCTTTTGCAGATGAACAGAGCCAGGAGCTCCATAATCACGCTGAAGTGACAAATAAATGCCCAGCCAAAACAGTTTATCAGCAGAAAGAGCTACTTCTTTGTTGTGCTCCAAGAGTTACCTGACTATTACTAACATGTTGGTTTGGAAAAGTTAACACCACCAGAGACTTCAGGAATTCTCAAGCAACTTCCTGAATAAAAGATGTTGACTTAGTGGTACGACTTAATGTTACAGGCATCACTGGTATCAGAAGTCTTCATTATTCTTGGATATCCTGCTCATACTGGCCAACAGGAGCCACAGAAAATCACTGTCCTAACTCTGGAGCTGAACATGGGTTTGGGAAGCTGAAAGCTCTATGGCAGGCACTCAGTAGATAATTTCTGGCAGCCAAAGAGTACCTGCCCTAAATCATAACTGCATGTTGTGCTTGGAGCATCTGCAAGAGCGAAGGGAGAAGGAGCTTCACCAAGGGTAGAGACAGGAGATCAAACACATCCACCCACATGGCAATCATCACACTGGGCTGGGGTTGGAGAAGCAAGACCGTTTTATCTTCTTACTGAGTCTCTTTAAGGAAAAGCCAGAAGAAATCCCATAAATACTTGACAAGGCCGGGAGCTGCTTGCCACAGTCTGTGGGCAAAGCAGTGCTAGCTCTCTATCATGCTCTGCTGCACTGCCTTTTTCCCCTTTATTTCCAGTAAGAAGCTTTGAATGCCATGACTCCCTCACTGATTTTAACAGAAGAGTGAAATTCATCTTACCACCCATTTATTACCATCTATACATCACCAAGAGCTTTGTATCCATTTGCAAGTATGATTTCATTCCGCAGGAAATACCAGTGATATCAAAGTTTTCCTGTTGAAGATGCTGTTCATAATGCAAGCTGGGAGTTTTAGACTTTCCATCTCCACTTTAAAAAGTCTTTGAACTCAGGTTCTCACTGCCTATGCAATATACAGTGAGAATAGCTGGAGTACCAAAGATTACTATCTACATACAGGATTTATTACACATGCTTTGTGCATTTCTATCAAAGGGAAGGCTTTGGCTCTATAGGAAAACTGTGGCTTATGTTTGGAAATAAAATTTCCCTTTATTTTCCCAAGAGTACAAACAATCAGGGAGTACAGCAAGCAACAGAACATCTCTCAATCACGGAGCTTCCAGCTCTGCCTAATAATACTCTCAAGGACTGGGTCTGGCTTCTTTTCATGACTGCTCAGGAATTTGGGGGCTGGAATGCAGTAGCACCAACAAGACACTTGAGTTAAGGGATCAAAAGGAACTGAGCTCCCACAGGCAGCTGGTTTTGCTTCTACATGAGGACAAGCCACAGCAACAAGTTCTCCTCCTCCTGAGAGGCCTTCTGGAACACCAGGGCTGATGACCCTTGAGGCAAATGGAGAAGGGTGCCAAAAAGGGAGGGAGATGCAAGACAAACAGCAGCTGTGCTAGGGCATGCTCCCCTACAATAATACTTGCTCATTAGCTCTATCAGCTGCCCTTGCACCTCCTAGTTTGGAGGAAGACTGTTCACCACAAGGAGCTTCTTTTCTATTAGCTCCCTGAACCATCACACTGCTCTTTCCATATCATGCCACTGGCCATCCTCTTTGACTACCTCCTTCTTACGTTTCAGAACGCCCCAATGATCCCAAACTGTCTTCTCCTTTTTCTCAGCAGCTTCCAGATTACTGCAGAATGTCTCGGTCTTCTCTCTTTCGTCAAACACCAGGCAACTGCCAACCTGCAGACTGCAGGGAGGTCTGTGTGCTTCAAATGCAGATGCTACACAACAGCCCATATCCAACCTGTTACCCACTGCGTGGCCTCCACAACAGCAAAACCACGGTCACTGGTAAGACACAACTTTCAAGGCAATACACTAAGGCTGGGATGAACACTCTTCACCAAAGCAGCAGTTTCTGCCATTTCTAGTAGCTAGAAGATCACTGAAATCTGTTCAGGAAGGCAGCAAAGGGCAGTGTGGCTTTAAAATACTTTTTGTCTTGCAAAAGCACATCTTAAATTATTGTTTTGCTATTATTAATGCATGTTGCATCCCTGCAAAGTTAATCAGATCAGACTTCCACTAATGCTGTTTTGAAATGGCTAAAGTATGAGTTAACCATCTTGGTGCCTCATTAATAGCACAAATGAGCGTAAATGCTCATTGCTCCAATTTACTTCTTTATTTATCAGTAAACCTGCACTGATAAGAAATGCCTTGCTAAAATTAGTTTCACTAATAACCTACTACTTCCAATTTGTAATCACAGCTTGTTTGGTCAGAAATTAGTATTTACTCAATAACAGGGCTATAATCTGCTCAAATGACATCTACGCATGCAGCATTATTTTTATCAGCCCATGTCACAGGCACACAGACCTGAGTTATGATAAATGGGAGCAACCATATGTCGGGACAGGTGGAAGTCAACAAATGAGCCACTTGTAAGAGGCGAGGGGAAGGAGGCAGGTTGCCAGTCTGAGCAGGACATTGGCACAGGTGACGTGTGAACCAGTCCAAAGCATGAGAATATGATGAGCAGGAATGAGCCGTGGCTGTTACAAAGCACATAAACCTCATTTGCTGTACTGAGCACATAAGGATTTTATCTAAGGATAGAAAAAACAATGTGTTTATGAGTAAAGGTACCAGTTCACATGTGCCTAAAGTGACAGCATGCACAGACTGAAAACAGTAAGCGAATAAATATCAGCACTGTATCACAGCTGGAAACATGAGTGAACAGGGGGGGAAAGAGAGATTGAAATTTTCCTTTGGAGGGAGGAGACATTTTGCCACTTTGTTTTGTGCCTTTGAGACATTTCATGTCTCTCACCATCTAAGTATGCAATACCAGTAATCTTTACAAAGACAAACACATGATTGCTCACCAGTCTGATCAGCAACTTGGATGCCAGTCTAAAGATTTTCAGGCGAGAAACTGGCCAGCTATGCAGGCAGAGGACAGGGCATCCGGGTAACCTGCACTGAGCTTAGTGAGAACCAGGTATCCAGGTTAGCTTCTGTGGCTTCTGAGCATCCAAAAGTGCCTATGCTATCAGGCACATCAGGGCGAGCAGCTGCACTTGAATAGCATCTCCAAGCTCACATCCACTGGCTCTTTCCAATGGACAGAGGAGGCTGACACGCATCCCATGCCCATACACTTAGACCTTCCCCGTTGCATGAAGATACTACGTGGCTCATAGTTCAGCTTGTGCCTTCCTGTAATCCATCTTCAGACCCTTTTTAACAGCATTATGTAGTTGCATCTGTGCTTCTCCACCTCAGAGATGCCTTCAAAAGCCTCTACATGCAGGCGCCAGGCATCCCAGAAGCCAGGAGCCGCAGTACATCCCAACACATCCAGATCCAGGAGCGTGGCACACAGCTGGATTCAGCAGTGTGTGCTGACGAGGTGCGCTGCTCCTCCAATCGTGCGAGCCCAAAGGGGAGAGCATTTGGCTGCACACCAGCATTTTAATCAAGGAAGTGACATCCATTTCCCACAGAGCAGAAAGTAAACAGCGTGGTCCGCTGGGGCAGGGTGCAAAGCAGCGCAGGGAAAAGCTGGAATGGGGCCACAGCAGTTCAGCCACACACAACTTCACTGAACTGCTCTCGCCTTAAATCACTGCTGATTCCAAGAGGAGTATCAAAAGTAACTTCAGTTATGTGGTACAGAGGAAACGATCATGTAGACAAAGATCCTTTTCTATTGCTAGAACCTGGTTGACATTGGAGTAAATCATTTACAAGGTGAGCCTTTAGAAAATGTGCTTAACTGAGAGGAAAATTAAGAACTGGAGTTCTTGAATACATGGGAAAAAAAATACAGTGGGTATTCCAGAACACTCTGCAGCTCTATCAGTGTTTATCAGCACACTGTTACAGTCATTTGCAAGCTTAGTCACAGCAACGCTTGCTGATGTTGTGTTTGTTGGAAGGTTTACACGCAGATCTTCAGTGAACTCACCTTTCCCCATCAGCAAATCCCACCAATGTTACAAGCACAAAGGATCTAAACTTCAACCCTTCTTTGAAACCAGAGAGCTGCAGTTTTCATTGTAAATCGGAGACAGTGGTCTCACAAAGCAGTGTGATTATAGAGTATTGGATGGGAAGCTCATTCCAAAGGCAGAGACCCCTTAATTCGACCCCCAGCCTCACACCTGAACTCAATACTCACCCACCTTCTCCTCTGTAGCACAGTAAAACCAAATGATTTTCCCCAATATCAACAAGAGAAGCTTGGAAATTCTTGTTTCAAACAGAGCTGGGCACCTGGCATATGCATTAGCTCAATATAAACAGTTTGGTTTCACCCCAAATTACACTTTATATATTGAGAAATATTTAGATATAACATTCTTCTGGCTATTAACTGTAATGAGGTCTGCAGGCATAGACAGAAATTCAACAACAGCCTTTTTCTTTTGCAAGTCAGCGATATTCTTCCAGCAAGTTAACCCAAACCAAAACATGGTTAATGAAATCAGGTGACCGGGTTTAGAAAATGATTCCTCTTACCCAGTCTCCCTTAATTCCTTATTCCCATGCCTCTTCCCAAATAATACGCTCTGACAGCAGACAGACAGACTATCATAGAACCACAGAATGGTTTGGATTGGAAGGGACCTTAAAGCTTACCCAGTTCCAACCCCCTGCCACGGGCAGGGACACCTTCCACTAAAAGCAGCTTGCTCCAAGCCCCTGTGTCCAACCTGGCCTTGAGCACTGCCAGGGATGGGGCAGCCACAGCTTCTCTGGGCACCCTGTGCCAGCGCCTCAGCACCCTCACAGGGAAGAGCTTCTTTCCAATAGTAACTTAAATCTACCCTCTTTCAGCTTAAAGCAATCCCCCCTTTTCCTGTCACTATCTCCCTTCCACTCTCTTGCTATGCTGAAAAGCAATTTAAAATCCCAGTGCATTCTTTTGCACTAGTGAGCTGCTCATCAGCTAGACAAAAATTACGTCAGGTGTAATACAGACCATGAACCAAGACAGAAAAAAGAAATCTCTGTAAAAATAAGATTCCAGAGTGTTCCATTTTATTACTATTCCTACCCTCCTAGCATCCTGTATGGGGGTGTGCGTGTCCCTGTCCCTCATCCTACACACTGAAGTGGCAGCTCTCTGTCAATACTTTAGCAATGACCGATGCAGGAACCCTGGACTATCACTGTCCATTTCAATCCTTCCTTTCCATTATGGGGAAAAAGGTCAATGCTGGCTTGCACCCAGAATTTCTTTCCCTGTGCAGTCACACCATCACAAGCCTCGCTGGGATTTACTTTCAGCCAGATTGCTTTTTCAAGCGGTAGGTAGCTGCTAAAATTATCATTTGATACATAGCAATAAAATGCTAAATTAAAACCTGAAAATTAAATCAGAATTTAAATAACATGTTGCTTCCTTAACGAGCTCTACTCGAGGGAGGCCGCCACTCCATCCTCTCCAGACTTCATCTCAAACCCCACCTAGAACATCCTACTGTGACAGCCACGTGGCAATAGCTGGGGGAGGTTAGCTGGATCCGTGCCCACCTGAAAGCCAGAAATGGTCTCCAAAGGTTCAACATAAGCTTTTCAGTGAGTCCTCCTCCTCGTAATGATACAAATGCCTCACTTTCTCTGCAAGTTCTACGTTGCCCAATGTATTTTATACATTATACATTGCTCAAAGTGAGTTTCTGCTCTGCTGCAAAGAGCTGCCATGAAGTAAATCACTTCAGCATTCAGATATTACAAACAAGCAGGAGCAGTTCCACAATTCCAGCAGGGACATCAAGGAACAGCTTTGAATTGCCTCAGCTTTCACCATGGAAGAAGGTAACCACTGTCAGATGGCTTTAATGATACTTTTCCCCTAAATAAGAGGAATGCAGGGAGCTGGAGAGAAAAGGTGAGGAGAAAGGATGTCAATTTGACATCACATCACTAGAGTTCCCATTTCAGATAAAAAGGAATCAAGATATTTCCATTTAAATCCTTGGCCCAAGAGGCCTATGAGACAGCTGCACATCTTGTTTCATTGTGACAGAAGGTTTCTCTCCAACTGGAAAACTTACATATTCAACAGCTCATCTTTGGAACGAAGCACAAGCATATGGGGCAGGTGAATGGAGGAGAAAGAGGCATTATCCCAGATACAGCTCCTCAAGCCTATAAAAACCCTTACCCCCAATCTACAGGGACTCAGGAAAACAGGAGGCATCTCAACACAGATTGCAGCAACGGGCACAGAAACTCCCTATCCCACCTGGTGTACAAGGATTCAGGGAGATGAAGCACTCTAAAGCATTTATTCCTAAAATAGAGGCAGTTCTAAATACAATCTTCAGTCTTGCAGTGTTACTCATCCAACAGCTGAGCTTGGGTTGGAGGTGGTACAGCATCAGTCAGAACCGCGTTCAGTTTGGATGCAATTGGGACTGCAGTTGGCACTAATGCTTTAAAGCTATCACTGTGTCTCAGACACCCAGAATTGAGTGTTTGCTGATAAGCTACACCACCAGTTGGAAATCCCATAAACTACTTCTTACGCCAAGCTTCAGGTTTATTTTTAAACAGTAAATTTCTACTTTTCCTTTTGCCTTCTATTTTCCCCCAGAAATCAAAGACAGCCTCAAAATTCCTCACAGACAAAGCCTGCTTCCCGCCCCCCCCCCCCCATTTCAGGAGGTAATCTAAAATTCAACCTAAACCCCATGGAATTCATGCACATGGGGAAGTGCACGTGCAGCAAAATTGCACACCACAAGGATGTGTGCAGACTGGTAGGCAACCTCTAACCTATTTAACTGCAGCCTGAAAAAAGGGTGTTTTTATTTGGCTAGATTGAAAAAAGATCTGAATGTATATAATTGAGGCACATCATAACAAGTACAAACACTGCAGACTCATTTCCTAGCTATGCCGATTCCAAATTAATCTGAATTCAAATCCAAACTAGGTGCTGAAATAGAATCAAATGCAACTGCATATCATCTCCTTTGGTAGGCATGTACAAAGACCAGCAGATACATCACATCGAAACAGTGTGGAAAGCTCTACTCTCCCAGACCACAGAAATACTCAGGGGTTTGTCAGCAGCTAAAGAAAGGTCTGGGATACTGAGTACAGCACTGAAAAGCAACAAACCTGAATACCAGTTTTGTTACTGAGACAAGAAAAGATATGAGAATAAAGAAGTCTGTTCATTTATGGCTTAATCACCTCATCTGAGGATGAGGAAAAATACCCCATCCTCGTTTGAGGTAAGTTGGTACAGGTGGAACTTTGAGAGACACTTTGAAGTTGCACTCTTAAACCATTTCCATAAATATTAACTATTACTTTTATGCCAATCTCCATTTAGCACAAAAGCATTTGAAATTCAAAATCACTTGCAAGCAGCCCTAGAAAAGAGCTGGAAAACCGAGGGAAAGTTCAAGCTTTGCCTTCTAGTGTCTGTCAGTAGGACTGGCATGAACTCCTTACAACATTCATAGGTTATGTTGTGGAAAAGTTCATTTCCAACCATCTACAGCGGTTGTTTCTAGGGAACAACGACTCTGAATTGATGGTTTTACCCCCACCTATGTTCAGTTGCCATGCCTCTTCTTCCAGCCTCAATCTCTACCGAACTTTAAGGACTAGTAAACCCAAGCCAAGGCAGGCTGGAATTTGGGCTGGGAATTTAAAGAGGGACATGAACAAACCCAACAGCCATCTTGTCCCAGATTTTTGGCTACTGAGTTGAATGGTAAGATCCCGAGGAGATTCTGCAGGAGCTCACACAGGAGCTTACCTACATCATCAGTACAAACTATACAAGTAAACATTTGTCTCTTGGAATGAAAACCATGACCTCCTACAAAGGTAGTTTTCCTCTATTGCCACATCTCTATACATATATTATGGCAGAATATTAGAATCCTTTGTCAAGCATTTTAAGCATGTGTGTGAATTGCCAACAGAGGCACAACAAGACATCACTGAAGGCGCAACTCACCTAAAACTGCTGCAGTTTATGGTGATCAAAGCAGAAAGTCAGGATTGATGAACATGCGGTCACTGTTGGAGCCAACCTGTACAAAACAGTTATTTTTTAGAGACTGAGAAGATACCGGGTAATGAAAGCTTCAAACCGCCCTTAAGGACCCACATCTTCTGGATTCCCCACCTTTGTCATGAAGAGGAAATTTCCCATATATGGCCCACACCAACAAGCAGACCAGGGTCACATTTCAGTTCACCGCTGTTGGCAAGCCCAAGCATTCAGACATGGTGAGTCAGAAATCATTGGGATTTGTAAACCAATAAATCTGTTTCATTTGGGGTGGTTTTAATTTGCTTGGGTTTGCTGATTGTTTTCTCTCAATGTCTGCCATACAGCAGCATCATCACCTTCTCATTTTGCTTCTCTGTATCTGGAAGGAGCACTTCTTTCCCTTTGGGTTTGTCTGCTTTGTAAGACGACAGATGAGATCTTTGTATTAGATTAAATCCTGGTGTTGAGGCATTAAGACAAAATTCCTACCAACTATCATGGAAGCTGGGAACAGACACTCTGCTGTCTTGTCCTTTAATAACAAAGAACACTCATTTTTTAAATAAAACCTCAAAACCTTTGGGATCTGTTCTTAGATCCCAAACAAGTAACTGCTTATCTGGCCTTCCAGCACAAGCAGACATGAGTTCTGCTGCTGAGAAGCTCCCTGTGACACAATCTTTTCCACCATTAACATCAACATGAACTTGCTTCCATTCTGAGCTCTGCTTTTCTCAGTTCAATAGGTCAGCAGCAACTGCCCCAGGTTTGATTACACACACACATGCAATCACATACCAGTTATTGCTATTAATAAGAAAACAAAAAGACCTCAAGTTCACCAGAATCCATTGGGTAATTAATTTCAGATTAGTAATGGGATAAATAACGTGGCACAGCTGAGACTGAGGATTTTTGGTTTCAGTTTCTAGCTCTGCTACAGATGCCTTGTGCATCCAGCCAATTCAATTCTCTGTACCCCAGTTTTCCACCCGTAAAATACAGATAATACCTCATCAGGGAATGGAACTGGGTTACTATTTCCTTTCTTCAAAGCAGTACTGTAATCATAATGGTATTAAATACTTTCAGAGAGCTATCACAGCTCACATAAGTAAGTCACGTCAAACCTTCACAGTAAAGAACCTCCTTGCATGTTTGCAGAGCTTCCCGACATTTTAACATCACAAACCACATAGATGTATATAAATGAGGACAAGACAAGACGATTTTGAGGCCAACTTCAGGTTTCACACAAGTGCAAAAGACAATGCAAGTCCCATTAGGCTTTTTGTCCTTTTTTTGTTGGGCTTTGTTTGAACTCTTTAACCATTCACAGTGAAAGTTAAGGTAATGTGCTGAATAAAATGCTGCCCTGTACATTTGTTTTTACTTAATGAGGTATTTTAATGTTTTAAAGAAGTGCCCCTGCCAAATGTGGCCTTCTCAATAAAAAAGGCAATCTTGGTACCTGAGACAAGAATAAGGTCTGAAGGAGGCAGCACACTATCGCACTGCTGGTTAGAAAAGCATCTCGGATTTTAGATGTCAAGTCTTCAGTGGATGTTGTAAAAATGCCCTTCTTTCAAAGCTCAGAAGGTTCAGTGAGTATTTTTAGACTGTTTCCTCCATCATCAAGGATTGAAGCTGATCAGTCAAGCAGACAGTAACAGTTTACAGCCTTTTCCTCACATTTGCTTTGACTGGGGGAGTTTTTAGGAACTACTACCACATATCACGGATTTAGTTTCAAGCTTGCATCTGTTATTCCAGACAGAGCAAGGCCTGAACTTGCATTATAAAGAGCCACATCCAGAAGTAAAGGACCAAGCTTAGGCCTCCCTAACAATACCTTACCAAGTTACTTAGGTTTTGAGCAGCACGCCGATTGGAAAACACTGATGAAGAGACAGGCCTCGTTCCAAGAATGATCATCTTACTTCACTTAGACAAAGTAAAGCCTTTCATGAGCTCAGCTTGGGGTTGGCCTATGTTCTGTTGCATGAAAAGGCTTCATTATATGCAGTTGAGCATGTTTGAAAATGTGATCCAAATGGCATTTAACACAGCAAAAGGTGAACAAGATAAAAATGGTAAAACTGCATTAAATGTACTATATATTAGCTCTGAAATAGACACATTTGGAATACCCTGAAATAGGTTTTCACCCACAGAAGAGTTCAGAGATGGTATCAGCACCATTCATGACTATCAGATAAAGCTATTTGCAGGTTTGTCTCTGAAGGCAGATAACAAGAAATGCTGCAAGCACTTTGTTTTTAACTGCATTACTTTGCTAGATACAAGTAGTCATTTACTGGTGCTTTGAATTCCAATTGCATTCTCTAAGCACACTTTTGTCGGCACTGCAATGCACTCCTGAAGCTCCAGCAGCAAGCTGAGCAACATATTTCAACTCATTTCAGGAATTTCTTCCTTCCCGTAGGATGACACTCCTGATTTAGTTATTTCCATTGCACACTCTGTCTGTGATCTGTCTTCACATCAGAGAAGCAAGTAACAAGAAGTAAGAGTTAAAAATAACAACAGAAATAGAAAGAACAAGAAGTTTGTCAACAGGAAGGCTGAGGTTTGGGGCTTTTTAATCAAATACCTGCATTAACTCCCTCTCACTTCTGCGTAAGAGACAAGATCTAAACCGTCTCACCCAAAAGCCCTTTGCACAAAAGGATGCACAAGGACAGGCTCGATTTCACTAAGCCAACAAGGAAATGCACAATCACATTCAACAACTGATAAGCCTTTCAATCCGAGAAACATAAGGTAGGAATAATGCAAGTATCAGGCCTCTGACTGGAAGAAACCTGCATTTCAGGGAGCATAAATCAACCTCTATAGAAACACCAGCTTCTATTTCTACTTTTATTGTGATTAGACAGCCCAAAGGGCCTTTGAAATCTACACTTTATGTGGAATCTGAAAAATAAACTGTTTCCAAACTATTTTGCAGTGCTTGTGTAATGGCCTCAAGACAGGCAGTCACTTAGACAGCTGTGCAACTGACCACAGAAGCTGCATTCTAGAAATGCCCCTTCTTTGGAACAATCCAAACTTTCTCCAGGACGGAGTCTGCACACAGGGAGCAGTGTTTCCCTGCAAGCATACAACAGTTTCGTTATTGTTTAACCACCAAAAACCAGCTCCAACTATCTATCAGGCTTGACATTTAATCTGTCTCTGCTGCTAGCCAAGAATACAGGGCACACATAGGAAGAGGGTGCACGGATGCAGTCAGAAAAGTTTGTTCATCTAACCAGGCAAACATTTTCCTTCTTTTAATGATTAAGTTGCCATTTAAAAACCTGCTCAGCAAACCACGGGCCTGTTTGTCCTCCAGATTATCAAATCCAAGGATCTGTAAATAAATCTATGCCATCAGATTGTTATAAGAATTTTGCCTTGACCATGATCTGATTTAATTAATTTTTTATTACAATTGATTAAGATCGAGAGACAATAAGCAAACAGCGCTGGGTGCGCTGGGGAGTCTCTGCTCCACCCAAGACGCACAACGAGAGTTCTGGGGTACAGTCTCTTATACTCCTCGGTCTTGGGTTTCAGCCAATTCTGTCGTCTCCTTCACTCAAATACCCACATGATTCTTTTTTCATTGTTCTCCTCCTGTTGCTGGGATCTTATCTTTGGGTGATGAAACTTCTTAAAAAGTCATTGAATTCCTTGGCAATACATTAACAGGGAATGTCTGCCACAAGCTTAACCACCATCTTAGCCCCCTCAATTCCATTTCTTATATAGTTACATATTGAATATACAAGTTTCACCTCATTCCGTAACAGAATATAGCCCTTGATTACCTAACCCCCTTAAGGTATTCAAGCAGTTAAACAAAACACCCTCTGTAGTTAGCAAAGCATTTGAGACATTCAAGTAGTTAAACAAAGTAAAGTACCCCTTAAAGTAACAAAGACTTTGATTAGGAAGGATTATTCCTTTGTTCCTTCTTTTCATCATTGTATTTACAGGAACTCCCATCTTAATCTGATCATGATTTTCGATTCCTCCCAAAGTGCAATGATGACAAGGACTCCTAAGTTTCTGACACGAATCATTCCTATATACCTCACAAGATGAATCAACACTCTGTTTTAACTCTAAGGCAATCCTACGGAGAAGGGATTCCTCACTGCAGCAGAGCAGCAGCACCAGTTGCAGTTCCAGCCTAGCCATGGTTATTGTAACACCGGACTAGAGCAGAGGATTAACTTGCTGCTCTCCAGCCCTCCATTCCCAGGAACGCTACTGCTCAGCAGTTTTCCAAATGACTTTGGCTCAGGAAAAGTCCTAAGAAGCACCAACACGTTCATGGAAGAAAAGAGCTCAAAGTAACGGGTGACTGAAACATGGAAGTCAGTAGTAATGGCTTTCTGAGCAAGGTATTTTGACATCAACAAAAAGCAGAGGCACATCAGTTTCAGTCTGGAATTCCATGTTTCCAACTCTTTTGGGGAACACGCCAAACCAATACAAGCTCAGGCACACCGCAAGTGGCGTTGGTTCAGTGATGCCACTTGTGATACTGCAATTTGAAGTTACCCATGTGTGCATGTAGAATACATAATGCCAAAGGAACTATCCTTCTGCAGTAAAGGGTACTATGCAACAAGCTACTCCCAAAAGAGACTACTGTCAATTTGCCTGTTTAAAGTCTCACTTAACATCTGTCTAGAGGCTAAACTGAAAGATCCAAAGCACATGATGCTTAAATTTATTCTGATAAGCATATCCCACAACCTCCTGAATAGAAATAAAAAGGTGGCAGCATAAAAAGAGCTGATGTTAAATTAATATCCTAGTCTCCACTGAAATACAATGTGGAAATTCCTATTCTAAGACTATGTGGCAGAGAAGCTGGAGGGCATTCGAGGAAGAAGCCTAATTAATATTGTGGAGTAAAGTGAAAACCTCAAGAGCAATTAACATGGAGAATGCATAGATTTTATGGACACTCAGAAGAATAAACAGTGTCCCACAGAAAACAACAATTCCTTTTTAAAGGAAGTCCCTCATGGGAACATAAATTGAGAAAGGGCTTTCAGAGCCATCTCTCAGCTCTGAGCTCTGGCTGAGAAAGGGGAGAAACTAATAGTTTAAACTCTAGATCTGACAGACATACTCTGGCTTCTGAAAGAAAAGCATTGGTTTTCAACCTTGCAATGTTCTTTGGAGACTGAGTAATACATCTGGAGGGCCCATGCCATCAGGTGGGTTAGAAGACTTGGCAAGCAGGTGACTTCTGTTTCTGACATCAATTCAGTGCTGATGCGATTCTCCCCACCTGCGAATCAGAGACTGCACTTACTCACCCCTGCAAAGCATTCCATGCTCCCTGAATGCCAGCCAGTGTGGAGTTCCAAGTACTAATTTCTGGCTTCTCATAATGACAGTCTCTGGGAAGTGGAGGAAAATGAGCTCGATATGGGGAGACACTGATAGGTGCTACCAAGAATAATGACTGGAATTACCCTGGGGAGCAGGAGACTGGCTGGAATTTCACAATGGAAGTGGGCAGTCACAAGAGGGCTGGAGAAACACTGGCACCAGGTGAATACATATGGTGCAGGCAAATCACAGCAGCACAGACTTTACCATAGCACCGACTGTAACACTTAAATCAATACTCAAGTATTTAGCCCACACCAGCAGTATTCAGGTAGTTTAAAGCCATGCTATGCTTGTAGTCAGGGCTCAGGCTACAGAGAAATACTGAATTCCCTCAGGTTTTACTACCACATACCAAAAGGTCCTCTTGTCCTGGTCAGCACGGATTTATTCACACACAGTTGTGTCCAAAATAGTGCACACAACTAGTTGCATCTTACATTATGCTTCTGCTGCAAAGTGTTTTATTAAGCCCTGAGTTCTTGGTTGAATGTCCTTTCTAATTCCTTACCTCTGGAACAAGCTCTGTATCCCCCAGGAATGGTCAAAGGCTTTAGAGAAGAGACACTCTGAGATACCCTGTGTATGAAAGCTCACTCTTCCTACAAGGGATGGGAAAGTCACCTAAACCTAATTACACCCAGTTTTCCCTCCGTGTATTACAGCAAACACAACACACAGTAGATGGGGACAGCATTTTACCTGGCTGGATGTGAGGACACAGAGCTGCAGTACCAGGTCAGACACAGCCTGTCCAGCTCCACAACTGCCTCCAGCACACGTCCATGCAGTTCAGGGGCAGACACACTGCTATAGGAACACCACAGCAGATGACTGGCTGAAAATCTGCTTACACCCTTTCACCATTCAAAAGCTGGTCCAACGTCTAAAGCACAAGTTTTAATAACCCTGCTATATATAGAGCTGACAATTCAACTCAAATCCTGCTCTAGCAGGATGGAAGACTTTACAGTGCGAGTTGTTAGAAACAACAAACCCTGTATAGAAACAAATGAAAATGACACAAGCTAAAAACCGAATTGAAACACAACACTAAAGTCAACCCCAAGAAAGACAAAACTGAAGGCCTGGAGAAAAGAAGAGGGATTTCAGTCAGAAACACAACGGGTGACCGCCAGCCCCAAAATATAACTTAGATATATCGTTCCTTTGTGCTCTCACTGCAGAGTGTTGCATTCAGCTCTGAGTTTGACTCCCAAGAGCCCAATCACATGTACCTGCCAACAAGAATGACAAAGCCTCACTGAAAGCCTACTTTTTCTACAATTAAACGCAATACTTAAATGATGGCTTTAAAGCTAATCCAATCCAGCATAAACTTGAGTAATGAAGCATTAAGGCATGAACAGCAATTTCAAGGCAATCAGCTTTTAATTAAAAGCTCAACTGCCACCAGCTGAGTGGATGTGCAAACACCGAGTGCTGCAGCCGGGAGCCCTCCACCAGAGCTCCCACAGGCACAGAGAATTGTCCATAATGGAAAACACAGCAGCCACAGTAGATTATTTTGTTTCCTTAGACCCAAACGTTCTACCAAAAGCAATTATGTTTTCAAAGAATGCAAACAAGAGCCTGCTCCCCACCACTGGGAACACAAAATGTGCTGAGGAGATAGGAGGGTTTCACAGAATCCCAGACTGGTTTGGGTTGCAAGGGACCTTAAAGCTCATCCAGCTCCAATCCCTGCCACGGGCAGGGACACCTTCCACTGGAGCAGCTTGCTCCAAGCCCCTGTGTCCAACCTGGCTTTTTATTTCAGAGGTAGGTAAATACAAGGACCTGGAGTTCATAAGAAACTTTCCAAGATCCCAGCTTTCTGTTCCGCTTCTCAGCTCTGGAAAAACAAGGTAACAGTGGAAACAACAAAAGGTTAATACTCTTTTGGGCTTTGTTCCATGTACGTGCCTCAATGACCATTTATCTTAAAATGTGGGCTTCCAAGATTTGAAATACAACCCACTATGATGTAAACACACCAAACCCACTGACTTACAGCACTGTCACTTCCCATCCTAGTGAAACGGAGAACTGCACAAGCATTCCTCAAATCCACTAAGTTCTTTACCAACTCTATAATCAGGTTAGAAAGGCCAGAAAGCTGCCACGAAACAGCTCTCCCAAGGCTATGCTATCCATGGCAGACACATTCTGCACCACAGAGGAGGAAGTGAGCTCAAATGAAACACGTCCTTTCACATCTCACATTAAACATTACCCTGAACATATCTTAACCAAAGAACCATAAATATAAAACATCCCTATCAATGCTTTAATGTTATACTCACCTCCACAATATCTCAGCAAGCCAGACCAGCCCCACAGTGCTTGAAACACATGAAACTCCCAAGTGCAACACTATTTATCATACAGGCACTACATCAAGCACATTCATCCTTAGCTGCTTTGCCTGTGTATGAAAGCTCACTCTTCCTATAAGGGACGGGAAGGTAACCTAACCCTAATTACACCCAGTTTTCCCTCTGTGTATTACAGCAAACCCAACACACAGGAGCTGAGGACAGCATTTTACCTGGCGGGATGTGAGGACGCAGCGCTGCAGCACCAGCTCACACACAGCCTGTCTCACCCTGGACCATGCTCATGCTCTCGCTGCGGGGAGCTCACCGTCACCAACCTGAGCCAGGCACCCATGCCGTGCTGCGTCAACACCTCCACGGGAAGCACCCTGACCAGCTCACAGGACAAAGGGTCCCAAAACCACCCCAGTGCTTCTGTGTTCCCAGCTCCTTTTGCCTTGCACAGCTTCCACTTCGCTGTTCAACCCCCATCTCCAGCAGAAGCAGCTCCTCATGAAGGGAACGACTCGGGTCCTTGTCACCAAGGAGTCACCCACCCACTGCCACCAAGCACAGTACTTTAGACGCGCTGAAACGCGAAGAGACAGTGATTTAAGCCAAGGGCTCTGCTGACGGCTGGTGCTCATCCAGAACCCCTCCGTTCTCACAGCATTTCCAGCAGAATAACCTACTATGAACCTCGCAGTGCCTTTGGGAGCGTTACTTGGAGAAGGAACGAGTTTTTCAACTCCACTTTCTAAATCGGAGGAAAGACGCTGCACCCGAGTCTCACCGGCCCTCCATAGGGAACCCCTGCAAGTGCTTCCCATGAGGGAGCCCCTTTGCCTCATCTCCCCACCACCAAAATCCAGGTGCTTGCAGCCCCCTTCCAGCCTTTCCCAGTCCAAGTGGCCCCATTCTCCCCCAAACCCTGCCAAACGCCCCCTTACCAACACCCCCAATCCACAGCCGTTACCCAGAGCCCCTTCACAACCCTCAGGGGCGACTCCATCACCTCACGGGCCCCACATTCACCCGCACCCCTGCTGCTCGGACACCCCCACACCGGGGCAGCCCTCACTGAGGCCTCACCCCCCCCCAAGCCCCTCACCTGCCTCCTTCGACAGTCCCGTCCTGGTAGAGGCCGAAGGGGCCGGGCCGCGGGTGAGCCCCGAGCCCCCCGCTCGGCAGGGCGGCGGCGGCGCCACGGCAACGGCCGGCAACGGCCCGCAACGGCCGGCCACAGGGAGCCCGCCCAGGGCGGCGGCCATAGAGCCGCGAGCTAGAGAGCACCGGGCGGCCCGCCCCCCGAGGCCTCACTAGCGCCATCAGGAGGCCCAGAGGGTAGCGCCCACAGAGGGGCCGCGGGTTCGAGACCCCGTCCGGGCAGGGATGTGGGGGGGACTGTGGGGTTCTCTGTTCTCCGTAGGGTTTCTGCTATATTCACAGGGGCTTAGCTACATTAAACGGGAAACACACACAAGAACACCTATATAGAGAGAGACATACACACAGGCATATATACACAGACCCCCACACACGCATACCTATAGCACAGTACATATAAACATACACTTGTATTTTGTACATATGCACACATAGAAGTCCTCAGTGCCAAAAGGCACCCACATTCCTTGGGGCAAAGGGTGTCCTGTCAGCCCCGAGATGGGTTTTATCCCCCCTTTCTGGGCAATGGGAAGGAGCAGGGAGGGGGATGTCCCCATACAGCTTACAAGGCTGCAAAAGTGCCTGTCTGAGCACAGAGAAAGGCTGGATGAGGACATTTAGGTCTGAAACTCTTTCCAGGCTCATTTTACTATGCAAATTTAGGGCAAATGAGATGGGATAAGCAGTCAAGTTCTTCCAGATCAGGTAATGGGTTCCCACAGCCCAAACCCTTTCGCAGCACCCACACTGAGCAATGACCAGCACCCACAGCACAGCCACAATCCATCAGGACATCACTGTCACCATGCACACTGCCTCTCTGCCCACCTTCTGCAGCAAACCCTGGAGCCAAGGAGCCCTATCACAGCATCCTCCCCAACCTGTCCAGCTGCTTCCCAAGAGGGCACAAACCAGCTGATTGCCAAGGAGAAACTACCCCCAGGTCATGGCTGTGCCCCAAAGCCTGGCATGGGTGGCTCTGTTTGAGCACAGCCCACATGGCAGTGACTTTCCCCAGTCTCTTCCCCACAGAGCAGCACCATCCCCATTGAATCACAGCCCCCAGTGACCAACTGCATGAGCAAGTGATGCCTGTCGCTTCCTGATGCCATGGCAAAGATGCATGCTGGGCATGAAGGTGATGCAGGGTTCAGAGCAGGCTGCTCCACTTCTCATCCTCTTGCTAGCTAGGGGAAGGAAACAGCAAGAAATGCCCCTTGGTTCAAGTATAACAAAGAGGTTTCCCTTTAGCTCTTCCCCTGCTCCATGCCCCACCACGAGAGCTTTGCCTCCCCTACAGAACCTCAGGCAGAGAGAGGAAGTAGCAGCAGTTTTGGTTGAAATTGGTGTGAACCAGCTCTTTACACACAGCTTCAAGAGACATAAACCACATTCTCTGCTGGTGAAGACCAGCCATACCTGCTCCAGCAGATGGGAAATCCACCCTCCTCCTCCTCACCCCAGCCAGGCTGCCGTGGCTGCAGCCAAGCCTCCCCTCCCAAGCTCATAAATGCAGATCAGTGCACAGCTTTAAAATGCATTTATTCTTACTGAAACCTGTAGAATGGCACAGCCCACAGCTCCCATTGCTTTGGCACATTCCCCTCCTCAGGCAGCCCTTCCTGCAGCACCCCTTTTAGCGGCCCCTTCCCTCCAGCAGCTATTCGCTCAGCAATGCAGGGCTGTACACTGCTATATCTAACTCCGGAGAAATTAGCACCCAAACTGTGGCTAAATCAGCCTCCTCTTTGCCCAGCAGAGCTTTAGAAAGCTCCAGGAGCTCTACTGCTGTGTCAGTAGATTAATAAGTATGGCCTGATGACTCTCAGCCCCCACAGTCTACATCAGCAGCCTTGGAAGTGCAAGCCAGAGCTCAGCTCACCTGCCAAAGAGGCTTTTCATTAAGCAGGGGGATAAGAGTGTTTAAGATACCTGGGATCAAGAGGAGAGGCCACATTCCATTACAGCCTCCTGTCTCCTCCCCAGCACTGCACAAGCACCCAGGAGGTTGCCCAGAGCAGGCAAGAGCAGCTGGAAAGCACTGGAGCAAAGAGAGATTAAACTTCACAGCATGCAACTGAGTAGGAGCTTGAGCATGAGACAGGGCCAGCTGGTGCAGCCAGGACTCATCCACCCCAGCTGATGCACACCATAACCTTCAGCAGTTAACATCAATTCTTCCTGAAGCACAGCAGTGCCCCCAAAACACCAGCAGCTCTCTCCAGGGCCTGGTGTTAGTCTGGGGAGGAGGTCAGATGAAGCATCTGGTTATGTTCCTGCTCATCAGCAGCCCGTCCCACCCTAGTCCTGCTGGGGACTAACCCTAATTGTAATGGAAGTTAACAGCAGTTACCATTAACTGAACTCCAGCTCTCAACCACCACAGCAGTGTGCAGCACCTTTCATTTCTGAGCCAAGACCACTGCAGGCTGCTCCCAAGGACGATCAGAGCTCTGGGACCAGAAGGCAGGGAATTACGGGGGAAACAAAACCACCAGGAGCAGTCATGGGTTTGTATAGGAACACGCCAGCTGGTCCCAAGCCAATACCTGAGGACCGGGCTGGCTCTGCTGCTTGAAGACAGGCCTGCAGCAGGAGAGACAACCTGGTTGTTGTGCTGCTCACACAGCCCAGCCACTGCAGGCAGCATCTGCTGAGGCAAGATCTCCAGGAAGCCCCACACTCTTTCTCCCCAGTGCAGAAGACAAGAGCTTCTTCACATTGGTGCTTCCCAGGGCTGCAGGATTCAGTCAGTCTGTAAAGCCTCCAGTGTGCTGGTCTGCTTTTTTGCAGCTCTTCTGGAACCTGTCATTTGGTTTTCCACCCACATTAGAGCCTCTCCGTGGGTGTCACATCAGCACTTCCAATATCCAGCTCTGCCTGTATCCCAACTGGCTGCAAGGAGAAACAGAGAGGGGTTTAACCTCACTCTATTCATCACTCCATCACTGGCCCCAGAGCCAAAGATCCCCAAACACATCCCCTTGAGCATTGCCCTCTGCTGGTACCCTTCATTTTAACTGGGTCTGCTGAACACAGAGATACAGAGAATGCAATCTAGTAAAAAAAGAACGATTTGGCCTGAGATATCCCCAGACACACTTATTTAGCACATCCAGGATGCATTTTCTGCCCCACACACCACCACATCCAAACCCATTCAGATCAGGCAGCAGAGCAGGCTCAAAGCCAGGAGGCTCAGGCAGTGCTGTCTCATACTAGGTAGGATTCAAGCTAAAGTCACCTTTGCAGGTGTTGGAGCCGTTTCTGCAGGACTCCCACTGATCAGGAGAGCAGGAAAAGCCCAAGGAACACTGTGACCCACATTGGAAGTGGTGCCACTCATTTATCATGCCTATAAATACAAGCCCAGGCTGTTGCGAACAGATGCTCTTCTCTTCCACAGCACACAACCAAGCTGCATTTCCTCCCCTCCCATTGCCATGGGTCACCCACGAGACCTGATGCTGCCTGACCCGCAGCAGGAGCCTCACCCTGCTCCAAAGCCAGGTCCAAGTTGCACAGCATCACCTCCACACCTGAGGGACCAGCCCAGGGAGCCTCACCTGCCGGGGTGACTTAGCCAAGGAAGCGATGCGCTGGGTGGTGGCTTTCTCCAAGGTGACTTCTTTGCTCTCCAGCAGCACTCGGGTGCTGGGCACGAAACTCCAGGAGCGGCCAAGGGCTGGCTTTGGTGGACCGGTGCTGCTGTCCCTTGTCACCTGGTTGGTCACCTGCAGCACAAACAGGCTCAGCAGTGCCATGTGGTGTAATGGAACACCAGAGATTACCAGGAGATAACGGCCAGTCTGCTACTTCTGTAGTGCTTTTTCTTCTCCATCCTGTGCCCTCCCTTCTTGGCACACTCATGCCACCCCCTTTAAACACAGCCCATGCAACTGCCCCAGATGTATTCAGGTAGGAACCCACTTGTATCTGCAAGCTGCAGGGACTCCACATGCTGAAGGCACCTGCAAACTTTAAACTTGGAGCTTCCAAGCATCCTTCCAGACACCCCATCCTTGTCACTTCATTGCTAATCAAAGGGCAGGACTGTCTCAACACCTTCCAGTGTCAGGTTTAGCAGAACACTGTTTTCTGTTGTGGCCTTCCCAGTTCAAACACATTAATTATGGTCCCAGCAACCTGTCTGGGTGCACTGGAGCAAATGCAATTGCTGGGCCAAGCGCTGGGGAAGAGTACAGCAGAGCCCGTTCCAGTCCCTAGCTCCTTCTGCATGATGCAATGCCCAGCAGTTTCTCTAAGGTAACCGAGCAAGAGGTTACTTAGAAGCTGGCCAGTCCCTTAAATGACTAGTGTTATATCAAAAATAAATACAAACAACCTTTCTATCCATCTGTACTTAACCTTACCTTGCTCAATCAAGTTAATGCCTCACTGGCTGAGGACAGCGATAAGAGCAGGCAGTAAATCAGCCCTGTTCTTGCTCCACACTCACTGGAAGAAACTACAGAGCACTGTGGGTACAGGCCTTTTGCTCCTGCTTAGCTGGGATTGGGGTCCCCCCCTTCCCAGGACTCCTCACCATGGCACATGCCAGCATGTGAAGGGCAAAGCACAGCAACACGCACCACAACAGCAAGGCTGAACTCCCTGGCCAGCGTCTTCAGCTCCCTGGCTAGCTGCATCATGATGGCCAAACCTGGAGGAGGACAAAGGATTTGGGTGTTTCAGGAACAACCCTAAAAGCACTTCTTGGAAGCAGGTGACATCTATATTTGCATGAGCACAAGATTTAGTGCCAGTGCTAGTGCTCATAGACACTTACAACCCATTGCCATTATCAGCACCCACTGCACCTGCAACTACCAGGGCACTCTGGCCCAATGGATGTGGCATGGCCAGACCAATCCCAAAGTTGTCCCACCACCTCCTTCCCCATCCTAGAAGCCCTGAGGTCAAAAAACCCTACGAAAGCACCAGGAGATCCAAAGCTGGCCAGGCTGATTTAACAGGTACAGGGCCCATCTCTCCAGCTCACAGCTTCATTTCCTACAGCCCATGGCTCCTGTGATAGCCCTGCCTGCCACCCAGGTCTGCAATACCCTCTGGAAGGTGTATGAGGGGCCTCCTTGGCATCCCAGCCAGCAGGAAGCCCCTCACTCCTGATTTATGGTCCTTTTTGGCAGAAAGAGCCCCAGGGTTGCTTCGCGAACCACACCAGCAACCACAATGTACTTGCAACACTGTAAGTAGAGGTTTTAATCCGTGGCCTCCTCTGTCCCCTGGCTGGGTTTCAGACCACCCACATGAGCCTGCATGGCCACAGCCAGCTTGAATGTTTGCTGGTAACACCACAGACAGACTCCCCTTTATATGCAGTAGCAAAGGAAAAGCTGGGAGCTGTGGCACACACATCCGTCCTGCCCCATCACACATGGAAGATGCTCTTCAGGATGAGCAGAGATCTGCAACCTTACTGCACATCCCAACGAAGCAGCTCACCCTCTGACTGCTTCCCACCCAGCAGCGGGTAAATCACAGCCGAGACAGAATCGATCACCACGATCTTGAGAGGACCCATGGAGCTCACAACCTGAAAGGAGGAGGCACCATGTGGAGTAACACATCCAGCAGTTCTGGAGCTCATGAGCTGCACACAGGCTCAGACATCCCCAGGGCAGGGTGATGTGGTGTCACTCATCAGGCACACAAGCCCTGCTGCTCCCAGTGCAGCTCTGGGGAAGGGAGAGGGGCCCGGTCCCTTGCTCCTACCTGCTGGGAGAGGCGCTCCCGCAGCTCCTGCAAGGCGCTCAGCATCTCATAGATGTCAAACACACGGACCACCTGGATCCGCTGCAGAGCCTCCAGCTGCAGCACAAAGTGGCATCACCAACAGCCTCACCCCACCAGGATTTGTTAGAGTCCTCCTGTCCCAGCTGCTACCAGGAGCCAGGAACCCTTATTTCTTCCACATTTGCCTCCACCCCATGAATACTCTCATCCCCATGGCACTGACAGAAGCAGCAACACAGATTATGCTCATGGAGCAAAAGTGTAAGCAAGTACAGCAAGTCTTCTCCTTCTGCCTAAGAAAAGCATCTAAAGTACAGTGTCTGTGCCTGAGCACAGCACCCACCAAACCACGGGAGGAAGACTGTGGATCCAAAAAGCCCATGGGGATGACAAAGGCAGAGCTGGACAGACAAACCATCTCTGGGGGTTGTCTGCAGGCAAGAGCCAAGTGCGAGTGGAGGCCTCAGCTCAGGGGAACTTGCCTGCTCTTCCTCTTCCTCTGCCTGGGCTCGGAGCATCTGGTGGAGTCGAGAGGCAGTGAACCCCCCCGTGGAGTCGAGAAACAGGACGTGCTGCTTGAGGCCAAGAGACACGCTGGCTGCAATGCCCAGGCACACCTGGAGAGGCAGGGAGGTCAGCCAGCCCCCCCAGGCCCCTCTGCTTCACATGCCTGAAGGCATCATCTTCCTCCTACCTGTCCTCTCCTTCATCCCACTCACCTGCGTCTTCCCACTGCCCGGTGCCCCCATGAGCTCCGTCACTTCCCCTGTGTACAGCCCGGAGTCCAGCAGCTGGTCCAGGCTATGGGATGAACACAGGGTGGGATTATCAAATCCCCTTCAATGGCAGGAGCAGCAATCCCCGGGTGTCTGCCCCTAGAGCCTCCTTCCCAAATGCAGACGAGTGCCCCAGCCCCTGCTCCTTCCCAGCACATCACCACATTGCGATTCAAAGCCTGTGCTGGGGAACCATGGCCATCTGCAGCAAGCCCAGCCCTGGGCAGACCTGCTGGCTCACCAAGCAATCACCCACCTGGGGCTCCCGGTGGGCAGGATGGCCGTGGAGCTCTTGAGCTCCTCATAGAGGTCTGCTCCATTGGCGGGGAAGGCAGAGAACTGGGCCAGGAGCACCCGTCTCACCGCAACCAGTGCCTGGTGGGCAGAGAGATGCCTGGAAACAGGACTAAGGAAGTCTGGGGACAACACCATGCTGTAGGAGGTGCCCCCAGGAAAACCCATCCAAGTAGGAGCTGAGCAGCTCTGAGCTCCGCAGCAAACACAGCAGGACTTGGGAGTCACCCTTTACCTTGTAAGACAGGGAACACTTCTGGGCAACGTCCTCCAGGTCTGATGACACGAAGTCCACCACTGCAATAACATGAGGAATGAGAAGCTGGCAGCCAAACCTGGACACATCATGAACACTAAAAGATGGCCAGCAAGATAAACCTGCCTGCACCCACAGGCAAAACGTCTGCACCCTCTGGCAACGCTTCAAGTGGGTGAATTGGATGCCCTACACAACGTAAACCTGGAGATGGCCCCACTGCCCACTGCAAAACAGATCAGGGAGAGAAGATGGTAAAAACCCTGCCTCTTCTGCTCAAGAGCTGCCCAGCACCATTTGATAACTGGGGCCAGCCAAGAGACTCCCCTTCTGCCACAGCCTCAAGGGGCTACTGACTGACCCAAAGCGCCCGGAAGAGCTAAAGCCCCAGGGATTAGAGCTGGTGGCCCCATCTCTGCTCTCAGGAACCACTCCAAGATCGCTCTTTTCAGATAAATGTGTTTGTTATTGGTTTAAAACAAGTCAAAAGCAATTCTTAAAGGGAAAACAAGGGTTACAGCATCCAGGGCGCCAGCAGCCACGGGATCGCACAGGCTCCAAATAACAAGCACAGAACAGTGATTTCCCCAGCTCTAATCCAGTCTGAACAAGTCAAGAACTCACCCCAAATCTCTTCCTTCCCCCTAAGGGCAGGAGGTGCCCAGGGTGCAGCCTGCCAGCAGAATGGGCATTTTTCAGAGGGAAAAACACACAAACCCTCCTAAAATACCTTCCAAAAGCCTCTACAAGAGCCCTGCCACATCCTAACGCTCTCCTGCTTCTATGGACAAGTCCTGACTGCCCAGGCTGGCAGACGGGTCCTGCACAGGGGGAGGGCCTCCCCAACCCGAGACCCCACTGCCCCCCGTTACCCGTTTGGATGCTGTTCGCCCTGAGAAGCTGGATCATCTCCTCGGTGAGACCAGGGCAGAGCCCAGCCCGCAGGACCACCATGTCCTCAGGCACCCCAGCAGGGAGAGCCACGGGGCCAGGGAAGGAGAGACCTGCGGAGGAGATGGGAGAGGAGATTTGGCACCATCCTGACACTGAGCATACCCGCAGGCGCTGGGGAGATGCTGCCGAGGCTGTGTCTGGGATGGGTGAGCACAGCGAGTGTTCAGCATCCCTCAGCACGGAGCAGTGCGAGCTCCTCCAACCCCGAAGGTACCTCCCGAAGCAGGGCTCCCGCTCCCTGCCCGTTCCCCTTCCTGCTTCCTGCCGGCAGCGGAAGAGCCGGGCAAGGGATCCGGTTGCTTGCCCGTGTGTCGGCCCCACACCGGGGTCCTGTCTCCCGGTCCTCCCCTCGTCCTCCAGCCGCTGGTACCCAGGGATGCTCGTGGAAGCACACAGAGCGGTTTCCATTGGTACCGGCGGGGAGCAGAACGCGCTCAGAAACGGAGATAACAGGAACCAGAAATGGGAATTTCCCCTTATTTATTGCAGCTCCCCCTCTACCAGCTGCCTTTAAATGCCCTTAGCACAGGTGCTCGGCAATGCTGCAGCCCCTCAGGCTCTATAGGTAACAGCCCCACAGGCTGGTGTGGGTTGTTTGGGAAGCAGATGCTGTAGCTGCGGGGGATAAAGTAAGCTAGTTTATGAATGGAGCAAGGCAGAAGTAGGAGGAAGAGGTGAAGCTGCTTCAGCTTTCTCTCACAGAGCTCTGAGTGTGGTTTGTTTCACTTCTAAAGCCATAGTTTGTAGGTAGAGCTGGGCTCTGCTGCTGGTGTGCCTGAGCAGAGCCATGAGCCCTGCAGAGCTGGTGGGGACCGAGTCCTTGCTGTGAGAGCTGCTGATGTGAATGGGGAAAACAGCTTTCGTTATGATGTCTGTGCTTATTTCAGAGCTGAACCTGAGCTCTGTGCAAGCCACGAGTGGGTTTCCAGTGGGGCGGGCTCCCAAAGGCCCCGTGAGGAGGAGGTAGTGTGGGGGGTGAGCTGGCTTTCCATCCCAGGGTGTTCTGGAAGGTGCTGGTGCTGCTGCAGCTGCTGGCATGGGGCCGCTTGTTCCCGAGGCTCAGCTGTCTCATGCTTCCCTAAATAGAAAGGGAGAAGGGTCTGAGCACTGTGGTGGGGGTCAGCCCTCCCGGCTAAGGGCTTCTATGGCATGAACCCCCCCATTCCTGCTCCCCACACTCCGTGCAGCTCTGCAGGTAGAGGGAAGCTGGGGTTTGCTTGCAGAGGTGGCAGAGGATCCCCTCTCCTGTAGATAGGGGCTGCGTGCTTGCATGCAGGGCCCCCCCGAGCAGGGCTGCTGACAGGGGCCGTTCCCAGGCAATATATAGCACAGGGGGACAGGCTGTGGTGACAGGTGACATTGACAGGCAGCAGGAGCTGCCAGGTCCTGCCCAAACTCGGAGCGGGAGGCGAGCTCTTTGCTGGGACACATAGGCTCTCTGTGGCACCGGTGGGCTCCAGTTCTTGTTCTCTTATTAACTGAATCCTAAGGATCTACAGCCGTGGGATAAGCTGCTGTGAAGCTACAGCCTTGACCGTAGGTCTTCACTTTCAAAGCCCTTCAGCGTGGTAAGCTGCTTTTATTAATGTGGGTGTTCATTATGTGTCAGTGTTCTGGTGGGGTGGGCAGGCGGCCCCGGTGACACAGGCAGTTGGAGTGGGACACAAATCGATGCTTTTCCTTCAAGCTCTCCAAATGGAGGATCCCATCCAGCTGAAAGAGGAGGGCAATCAGTACTTTCAGGCCAATGACTACGAGAAAGCTGCTCAAAGCTACACTCAAGCCCTAAAGCTCAACAAGGACAAGGCGCTGCAGGCGGTGCTGTACAGGAACAGGGCAGCGTGTTTCCTCAAGAAGGTGAGGATTGCTCCTGGTTTGCCTGGGCTGTGCTCAAGGGGAGAAGAGCAGGGAGGCAGCCCAGGGTGCTCCCGTGCTGTGGGCTGTGTGTTTTGTCCATTGATTGAATAGCATGTTTCAACTGGTCTGAAGTGGTTTGTTCTGGGCTTATTCTGGAACTGTAAAGCTGCCTCCCTGCTTCAGTCCTGATGGTTCACGTCAGAGAGGGTCTCACATAATCACTTTGAAGCAAAAGCTGTTTGGCAGCCATGGGAGCACTGTAAGCCATGGGTTGGGATGTGGAGGCATTGTTCTTGCCATCCGTCCCAGAACAAAAGAAGCAAAAGTCAGTATTTAGCAAACTGAGTTATTGGTATCTGTACCAAAACTGCCTTGGCTCCCTGCAGCCAGCTTGTAGTGACCTGCTGTGGGGTTTTAGCAGATCTCTTGCATATGCTTGGGTTTACACTAACCCAGAAGAAACACCCACTCAGAACAAGCTGCAGACAGGCTGTTGTGAGTGTCCCCTCTGCCCTCACTGCCCACTATCTGCTGCTACAGCAGCATATGTTGTCTCACCTGCATCAGTCACCTTTTCCTCTTCCATCAGTGATGAGAAGGTACCCAAGCCCCCATCTTTCCTGCTGTAACTGCTGCTGGCTTCACTGAGGTGTTCTATGGGAACACAGAGGTCTCAGAGTGTGTCAGCAATGGGGACATGCCCTGCTATTCCAGTGCTAACAGATCTCTCTCTTGCTGGTTTAACAGGAGGAATATGCAAAGGCAGCCTCAGATGCATCTAGAGGTAAGGAGGGGGCTGTTTTGAGAAGGCAGAGCTGCATTGGTGGGTGTGCTTCAGCCAGCTCTCACATCTGGTTTTGGGGTTCTGTGGTCTTATTCCTTCATGTCCATTAACACCCAAGTGCTGAGGCCACAAGGGAATTAATGGAGGGGGTTGAAAAGAAGATGCACCGATTTGTTCTATTGGAGCTAATCCACAATAACTGCATCTCAAAGAGCTGTAGTCACTGTAAAGCAAATCACAGTTTACACAGGTTATTTCCATGGCTGGTGTTTTGGATCATTCTCCTAGCTATTGACATCAATTCCTCGGATATCAAAGCCTTGTACCGGCGCAGTCAAGCTCTGGAAAAACTGGGAAAATTGGACCAAGCATTCAAAGATGCTCAGAAATGTGCCACCATTGAACCCCGCAACAAAAACTTCCAGGAGACCCTGAGGCGACTGGGAGCCAACATCCAGGAGAAGGTAAATGCCAGGGAAGCAGTCCTGGGTTCACAGACCAGGCATGGAATGTTCTTGCTCTGGGTTGTATTAATAGAGTATTGATTGTACTGGAAACTCCTAACAATGTACAGGGTTAAATAGGCTGCATTTACTGGGAGTTCATATCTGGTGCATGTAAATCTGGGGGTCAGATTGAGTTGTTAAGTTAAAAAGCAGCTCACTCCTCAGGTTGGCCTGGTCCTGAGTGTTGTGGTAAGGTCCTGGCAAGGAACTGGACCAGCTTTGGGGCTGGATCTGGCAGCTCCCACTCTGACATCTTTACAGGGTGCTGTGAAGAAGTCCCTGCATCACTAGGGATGGTTAGGTCTCAGAAATGATGGGTATGGGCTGGCTCTGCTTGTGTCTACAAGTCTGAGATGGGCAATAGGTGCTGGTTGCTGAGAAGTGATGCCTGTTTTAAACTGTCCATGGCTTGAGGGGCTGTGATGTCCTTGAAGTGATAAAGGAAAACAAACCTGTGCCTCAGGATTCTGCCTCTGATGCTCCATGCACTCTCTGTTGGCACAGCTGCGCATTCAGTTCTCCACGGACTTGAGGGTGCAGAAGATGTTTGAAATCCTGCTGGATGAGAACAGTGACAAAGAAAAGCGGGAAAAGGTGAGAACTGTCCTGGACTTGACAGAATTGTTATTCAATGTCAGAGGTTGCTCTGAGGAGCAGGAAAATGCATTCCCTTTCCATCCTGCCCTAGATGGAGGATGAGGAAAGGAGCTGGGAGATGAGCTGTGCTTGGAGAGGGAAGTGTCTCAATGAGGCATCACCCCTGTGCTGAGGGGGAAGGTGAGCTCACCTCCCAGTATACCAAAGGTGGGATCAGACTGGACTTATCAGGCCTATCTCTGCCACCTTCCCCTATGTTCCTCTCCGAGCAGTGACCCACTTTAATGGGGCGGAGTGAAGCCAATCCCCAGATGTACCTGGAGAACTATGTGGTGCTGTCTGAGCTGGTTGTGTCTGTCACTGCGGGATGGCCACCATCCCAGAGCTGCACAGAGATGTTCTGCAGGGCTGTGCCACTGACCCCAGGTCTGTCTCCCCCTCCAGGCTGCAAACAACCTCATAATCCTGGGCCGGGAGGAAGCGGGTGCTGAGAGGATCTTCCAGAACAACGGGGTCAGCCTCCTGCTGCAGCTGATAGAAACCAAAAACCCGGAGCTGGTCCTGGCAGCCGTGAGGACGCTGTCAGAAATGTGCACGGGGCACAAGGCTCGGGTAAGCAGCCTTCACTGCTACTGCCTGGCACCGAGGGGAGTGGAAAACTGCCATGGTTTGATGCTTGTGGGCAAGTAAGACTTGTAACACGATTGAAAATGCCCCTGACCTCTAGGGGTGAAAGCTGTACCTGTTCCCTATGGAGCCTTCATGTGTGCTGGTGAAGTAGAAGTTAGGACAAGGTGGTGAGCGTGGTTGGGTCAAATCCATGTCCTTCATCACAGAAAAGCAACAAAGAACAACTAACTTTAGGAAAGCTTTGTCTAAGGCTTGCGAGCCTAGCAATGCTTTTAACATCCTCTTTGGAAATAGCCTGTTAATTACTGGCAACTCTACATGTTAGTTGTTGTCTTATTGTAGATGAAAATGAGGCTGAAGAGCAGAACTCTGCCTTGTACTGACTTGGGATTCACCCAGGAAAAGAGTTCCTTTGTCCAAGCTGAGCCTAAAGTATGCAGGAAGGAAAGGCTTTTGCTAACAGCTGCCCTGCTTTCTCCTTTCTGGTGCCAGGCCACTGCCATTCTCCATTACTTGGGCATTGACAGCATTTGTATGTGGATGTCTGTGGACAATGAAGAGATCTCCTTGGCTGTCTGCAGCCTCCTGCAAGCCATCACCGACTGCTTGCTGGGCCAGGGGAAAGAGGAGCATCACGGGAAGGAGGAGGCTGTAGTGCTCGGTAACACTGCATGACCTGATGGTTCTGTGGTTGTGCTGTCAAAGTGGGGTGAGCAGAGAGGACTCTGCTCCTGGGATGTCCACCTTATTCCTTGTTCTTTGGGGAAGTGGGGACTTTACCCTCCAGCTGTCCAGGATGACAGCCTGAACGCAGCTCTTATCCTTATGGTGTCAAACACCAATATTCCAGCCACGTAATGCATCTGAATGGTTTTCACCAAGTTTGTCTGCTTTTGAAGATAATGTCTTGTAACTGGCTGCTACTGGCTTGCTTCTGTGTAGATACTAAGAAAGATTTGAGGATGATCACAATGCGTTTGCTGGATATGTTGGTCAGCAAGAAAGTGTCTGGGCAAGGACGAGACAGAGCTCTCAACCTCCTCAACAAGAATATACCAAGGAAGGACCTGAAAGACCATGACAACAGCAGGACCATCTTTGTCATCGACAATGGTGAGTCCTTCCCTTCCTCCCTATTCTGGTCTGGGAGATGTGGAGCTGTGTATTCTTGCCTGAATACCTCTGGAATGGATCCTCTGTAGCTTTCTTTGGTGCATGCAAGCCTGGAGCGAGGTTAGATGTATTAGCAGGTAGCAGTATTAAGGTTAAGAGAGAAAAAAGCTGTGTATGAGAACAAGACCTTTTCAGTTTCTAGAGGACTGGCTTCTCTGGTTCATTTATTCCAACGTATTTGCTAACGTTAGGAGGATTTGGCTTGGATAACTTGCCTATCTTCAGATGAGATGAGCACCTGCTGAGCTTGCTGGATCCTTAAACTGGTCATTTCTAAAACTAGAAGGGGGTAAGAAGTTTGTGTGGGATGTGTTTTTATACTAATTCCAATGCATATGTGTGGTACCATTCTGGAAGGTATTAAATAACACTTCAGCAAAAGGAGGGTTAAGACATGCAGGAGCCCTTGGAAGTCACTGACTTTTCCTTAGTCAGAGCCTCCAGCCTTGGAAGTCAGTAGGTTTAAAGCCTCCTGACAAAAATAACTGATCCAGCCAGGGACCAATGCAGTTTTGCTTATCTCACTCAGAGCTGGATAAAAGCCTGATGCTGCAAACCTGCAATCTCAAGAGCAGAAGCTCTTCCCCAGTAAATATCTGATTGTCTTCTTTAGGACTTACGTGATTAGGCTGCAAAGTAATTGAAAACCATCCAAACTGGCTATTTCACTGCAAGGAACCAACAAGTAGTATCTTGAGCTGTGGACAGACCCCTCCCCTCTAACAGCCATACGACTCCATTGTTTCCAGGCTTAAAAAAGATACTGAAAGTGGTGGGCCAGATTCCTGAGCTGCCTGACTGCCTGCCACTGACAGAGAACACCCAGCTGAGTGCCTCGGTGCTCCTAAATAAGCTCTACGATGACCTGCGCTGCGACCCGGAGCGTGACAACTACCGGGTGATCTGCGAGGAGTACATCAAGTGAGTTGAGCTCAGAGGCACAAGAGTGTGAGGTCTTAAGGCTGTGGTGAAGTACTTGGAGTCCACTTAGATGCCAAACTGAGGACCTGGGAGATAATGACTGGGTTGAGATCCTGCTGGATCCTTCAGCTGGGATCCTACCTGCTGGATCACAGCCTTTGCCTGAGTTTAGGCTCAGCTGTGTCCCATGTACCCACCATCAGAGGAGGTCAGCTCTTGATCTGAGGGAGGATGCTCCCTACTCAAGGGAATTAGAACTTAAGCAACTGCTGTTCCACATGCTATTCCCTCTCTCTGTCCCATGCAGGAGCAAAGTTGACCCACAGGACATGGATAAAACACTCCATGCTATCCAGATGGTGTCTGGAGTTCTGCAAGGGCCCTTTGACTTGGGCAACAAGCTGCTTGGCATGAAGGGAGTCATGGAGATGATGGTGGCCCTGTGTGGGTCCGAGAGAGAGATTGACCAGCTGGTGGCTGTGGAAGCCCTCATCCATGCCTCCACCAAGCTGAGCCGGGCCACCTTCATCATCTCCAATGGGGTGGCGCTCCTGAAGGAGATCTACAAGAAGACCAAGAATGAGAAGATCAAAATCCGAGCCCTGGTGGTAAGGATGGCAGCCCCTGCCACACTCACGAGCTTAAACCCTGGACTTGGGAGAGAGGGAGGACCTGGGAATGTGTTGGATTCATTTCCTTCAGCTGGGAAATAGTTTATGGTGCTTTCCTTACAAGTAAGGGAGAGATTGTAAACCAGGAGAGAACAGGGAATATTGGTAACCTTGGTTCATCTTGCATTACGGACATGCAATAAGAGAACAAAACCTCAGCTTGCTGTGCTACAACCTGAACAGTCTACTGGGTATTTCTTTTACATACTGCTTGCTCTGTTGGAACTGACTTCAAACTTCAGAAATGGGATTAGGCTGTTGGGGGCAGCAATACTAGAGGATTAATGAACCTTTCTCACTGGTGTATCTTCTTCCTGCTCCTCAGGGTCTCTGCAAGCTGGGCTCAGCAGGAGGTACCGATTATGGACTGCGGCAGTTTGCTGAGGGGTCCACTGAGAAGTTAGCCAAGCAGTGCAGGAAGTGAGTGACCTTACTTTGTCCTTCTGTTGCTCTGTACCTTGTAAAATACAGTATGATCCTTTCCCAAGAGATCTTGCTCACATGTTGCCTTCATTTACTGGTGCTGCCTGAGAGCTGACAGGGCCCCCAGAGCCATTGCACTGGGACCTGGAGCTCTTATGGTCTGAAGTAACTGTATGTTCCTCCTGCCTCAGTATCCAGAGAAGCCTTTCTCCCTCGTTGATTTCCTATGAGAGACACCAGACATGGTGCTTCCCTCTTTGCCATAATGGTACAGACTAATTGAGTGCTATCTAGAATATGCACAAGTGTCTTTTGCAGGTGGATGACAGGAGGAGCTGGGATGAAGTTAGGAAGTGACTGAATGGGTGATCATTGCTCCTGACACTGGAGAGCAGGGCATCATGTGTTTGTGTGGTGGTGAAGGCAAAGCAGTGCTGAGTACCTGTCCTGGTCTGTCTTTTCCTGCAGCATTTAGATCCCTCAAGCTGGGCCATGGGAGGAAGGTCATGTCTCGAGGGAAGCATCCCACAGCCTTTAGGAGCTGCAGCAGAACCTGAGGACATGTTTGGGCCTGAAACAGTCTCAATGTTGTTCCTCCCTCTTCTCCTAGAGAAGCTATTCCTGGCTCCTGAGATAGAAACGTGGATGTTTTTCTGTCTTCCAGATGGTTGTGCAACACCAGCATTGATGTCCGCACGAGGAGATGGGCTGTGGAAGGGATGTCATATCTAACCCTTGATGCGGATGTGAAAGATGACTTTGTTGAAGATGGGCCAGCCCTGCAAGCTATGCTTGAATTAGCCAAGGTCTATCTCCTTATTTTGTTTCCTCATTCCTCTAGTAGCATCATGTTCTCCCAGGTTTCCAGCCCAACAGTGTCTCCCCATGCAGAAGGAGCTGTGACCCCAACCTCTCTCCTCTGTCTTAAAACTTCAGCTTAGCCTGTGCAATAGAGACACCTCAAGGCTGTCATCATCCTGCTCCTCTCCCAAGGCTGAGGAAGGTTGCTCTTGCCTTTACTGTCAGCAACGAAAATCAGAGGCATGAAGGTGCTGACAGCGTCTGATGATGTCAACACCCTGTTGGACCATAAAAACATTTGTTTTTCCCTGCCCTGGGCTATAAGGCTGGGGCTAAGCCTAAGAAGACTTCAGCTAGTGCAAACCACCACAGTGGCAGTCCTAAGGGACCTGTTTCCCTGCAGTGTTTTCCCTCACCCTCACATAAGCTTTCCTTTTTCTGTGCAGACAAGTGACAAGACTATCTTGTATTCTGTGGCTTCTGTGCTGGTGAACTGTACCAACAGCTATGACACCAAGGAGCTGGTCCCAGAGCTGGTGCAACTGGCAAAGTTCTCCAAGCAGCACGTACCTGAGGAGCATCCGAAGGTATCCCAGGGAGCTGGGAGGAGATGCTCGGATCTAAACACCTTCCCTGGTGTATCCATTGTCACAGACCTCAGGTCTCCTATCTCCAAGGCTGAAATTGCTTTGCTCTCCAACCAGGCTTGGCTGTAGTTAGCAGGATGGCAGCTGCTAAGGGGCTAATCCCTTTCCAATGTCCCCCCTCAGGACAAGAAGGATTTTGTGGTGAAGCGGGTGAAGCGGTTGCTGAAAGCTGGTGTTGTCTCTGCCCTGGCCTGCATGGTGAAGGCAGACAGTGCGGTGCTGACAGACCAGAGCAAGGAGCTCATTGCCAGGTACCTTCACTGCTGTCATAGGAGCTGGGAGCGCTGGCCAGCCCATGTGCCACTGAGATGGGCTCTTGGGCTGGCTCTCTGCTTGGTGGGGTGGTGCCTTCTGCCTATGGGGGAGGGATAAAAGGGAGAAGGAGAAAAGATTTAACACCAAATCCACATTCTGACCCCAAAGCTGAATTGCAGGCCTGCTTTGCTGGGCAGCATCTTGACTTTCCAGCCCTCTCTACTGGTTTTGACTAGAACAGAGTTCATCTTACAGGCCTGAGAACTTCTTATTGTGCCATTTGTGCTTTTCTCCTAGAGTTCTGTAGGGCACTGGGTTAAACATCTGGAATTAACTGGTGGATCTGGCCCCCTTGCAAAACCTTAGGCTCCTTCCCTGGGGGATGCTGGCTATTCCCTTCCCCTGTGGCTGTTTCACTAAATGATTCTGTGCTTCTGCAGGGTGTTTCTTGCCTTGTGTGAAGACCCCAAGGACCGGGGGACCATTGTTGCTGAAGGTGGTGGAAAGGTGATTACTCGTATGTCTGCAGCCCAACCTGATGTGCAGTTTGTCTGCAAAGTGTCTGCACTGAGGGAAGGTGCCAGAGAAGTGTGAGCTGTCTTGGTGTAGCCCCTGGGGCCCACACTGCCACTGCAGTCCTATCCCTGTGAGCCTCCAAACAAGTAGTCTTGAAACAACTGAATGAGCTACAGGCTCTGGTGTGATGAACTAAAGATATCACTCTGGGCCACAGTGCAGGCCTATTTCTTCAACAGACACATCTTTAGGCATTTTTAAACTTATTTTAGTATATTAAGGCAATCCTGTAAGTCTTCTCAAAGGCATCATATGCTTTCACATGTGTCACTAGGCCCTGATACCTCTGGCTCTGGAAGGCACAGAAGTTGGCAAGATAAAGGCTTCGCATGCTCTGGCAAAAATTGCTGCTATTTCCAATCCAGACATAGCATTCCCAGGGGAGAGGGTAAGCTTAAAAATACACCCAGAATTAATCTTGACATTTCCTTTAACAAATGAAAATTGCCAAGACCTTATAGCTGGAAAAGCAGAGACATCCCTTTTCTTCTTAGGTGTATGAGGTGGTGAGGCCCCTCATCAGCCTGCTGAACACAGAGAGAGATGGCCTTCAGAACTACGAGGCTCTGTTAGGTCTCACTAACTTTTCAGGAAGAAGTGATAAACTTCGGTGAGTTTAACTGGTTTCTGCCTTTCTGCCTTCCCCTGAGTACCCGTGAATGTCAGTCAAACTGGTCAGTTTGAAATACCTTTGGCAGAACTGTGAAAGTCTTGGAACTAAAAGTAACAGGAAGAGGAGAGTGGCACTTTTTCCTCTAGAAAGAGGAAAGATGTGAACATCGTAGCCTGCATTAGATAGGAAATGAATCACATCATGAGCTCCAGTGCTGCAGACACTGGTTGGTTTCAAGGCTTCCCCTTGTCTGCAGCTAATATGGTGTAAGTTGGTCATTGCTTGTCTCATGATAGATTTTATTTGACTGCTCTTCAACACAGGATGAAGATAGTCAAAGAGAAGGCCCTGCCAGATATTGAGAATTACATGTTTGAGAATCACGACCAACTTCGACAGGCAGCCACAGAGTGCATGTGCAACCTGGTGGTCAACAAGGAGGTAACTCACTGGGCAGCTCAAACTAGACTGTGTGCACTGGTTTGTGAGCCCCTGTGATGAGGCATTCCTGAATGTATTATCCCTGGATATCATGGGTTTGGGTGTTTTCAGGTTCAAGAGCGGTTTGTGGCTGATGGAAATGACCGGCTGAAGTTGGTAGTGTTACTGTGTGGTGAGGATGATGAAAAAGTCCAGGTTGCAGCAGCAGGAGCCCTGGCCATGCTTACAGCAGCACAAAAGAAGCTCTGCTCTAAAATGACTGAAGTGGTAAGACCCAAAGTCTGATTATTGGCAGTAGATATACCCTTGAAGGGGCCTGGCTCAGCCATGGAAACACCACTCAAAAGGAAGATGCAGTGCACCAGTTTGATAGTGAGGAACTTGGTGAAGTTGAGACCTGGCTGTGCATGCTTCTAGTTCATCCTTGCATGAGGTAAACCAGCCTACTTTATAGAAGACTTCATCTCAGAGCTGAAACATTTCTATATAGCCATTCCTCAAGCTAAGTCCATGATGCTAAATGTCAAGCAAGGTTAGGAATGCAGAATATTATTCTATAGGCTCTTAAAGCTTTTGATAAATAACCTGAGATCCAACCCTTGTTTCACTCAGACATGAGAAAAGCTTGATAGGTAACATATTAAGCTTTACAGATCCCCAAACATCTCAATTTCCTGCACAGGTCTGTAAGCCCTGAGGACTCAGACCCTGTGTGGTTGAGTACCTGTGAAGAGCTGTGGTTGAGAAATAATGAACTCTGTTGTGTCGATGTTGGACCTTGTTAGAATAAAAGTGATGAATCAAGCCACAGAAGGGGCTCAGGAAGATCAGTGCAGGGGGAATGGGAATGGGTGGTCTGCTTCAGTTATCATTGTGCCAATATTCTGATCAGAATATTTGCACAGAGATTAAGCAGTAACCTAAACATGAAACATGTTTTGTGTGGTGCCAGTGCCTTGGATTCATGTGCTTCCTTCTGCTAAGAAACGCCTTTCCAAACTCACATTCTTGGTTGAGGTGTTCTTCAGATCAATACTAATGACCTCTCTCTCCCTTGAAGACCACCCAATGGCTTGAAATCCTGCAGAGGCTGTGCTTGCACGAGAACATGGAAGTACAGCACCGAGGACTGGTCATCGCTTTCAACTTAATCAATGCTGACAAAGACCTAGCAAAGAAGCTGGTGGAGACGGAGCTCCTAGAGATCCTGACATACATCGGCAAGCAGGAAGACCCCAAGAAGCAGCACATCATTAACGTAGCACACGACTGCCTCACGAGGTGCATGGATTACGGGCTCATCAAACCCCTCTCTCAGGCATGAGGAAATGAAAAGCACCAAAGAGAATGTGGATAGGAAAAAAGCCACTGAGAAATGTGTAACAGTGAGAGCCATGAGGGAAATCTCATGCCATTGTTAAGGCATGGAATCATGTGGGGATGATTGTGGAAGATCAGAAACAATATGAGGAAAAGAGGGACTGGGAAAGTTGGGAAAGTGTCCATCTGAGTAACTGGTGTTAAACCCTTTCTGCCCCTTCGATGAAAGCTTCAAGGCCCAGCTGTAAACAGTCGGTTGTGTTGCAGATGCACTGTGGATTGCAGAAGGAAACTCAATTGAGCTGATATCTCTCCTGCAACCATCTACAGCTCGTGGTAGTTGTGGAATTCCTAGAAATGGTGGAACAGGAAGGGTTAAATGCCTTCTGTTCTGTAGTCAGAAAATGGGTTGGGTAATAGCTGTGTGCTTTGTTAAATTATGGTAGTTTTAGACAGCCTTAAGTGGTAGGTGAGCTCTTAATAAATTCACGTCTTTGTTCCATGTGCAATTCCTCTTCTGTTTTCATTAAGCAAATGGAGAGCTCCCACTTGCAGCCTTGTATTAGACCCAGGAGGTTGGAGAAATGGGTAGCACAGGCTGGATTCCCACCACTTGCAGCCTTACCCAGTGATGCTCAGATGAATGGGCCAAGTCACTGTGAGAGGCTGCAGGAGCTTAATGGCTTAAGCTGAGGTTCACACCAGGGAATGGTGTTTGGCTCAACAGGGAATGCTGAAAAGAGCTCATTGACGGAAGAAGCAGAACAAAGAGAGAACACACCAGTTGGTCATTACATTCAACTTTTCTATATAAATTTATATTGAAATCGTGTCCATATACAACTTGCAGCTGAAATAATGTCATGGCTTAACCTGCCTCATAAGTTTTCCCCATGAAAGTGATCCAGGCTGGGGATAACTCTGGAACATCCTCAGTGTCACCTCCCTCCTTGGAGCCAAATTCCAGCCAAGGCACTGAGACTAGAGCAGTAATGTGAGGACTGCTCGCAGCCCAGAAGCCAACCGTATCCTGGGCTGCATCAACAGGAGCGTGACCAGCAGGTCCAAGGAGGTGATCCTGCCCCTCTACTCTGCTCTTGTGAGACCTCACCTGGAGTACTGTGTGCAGTTCTGGTGTCCTCAACATAAAAAGGACATGGAACTGTTGGAACAAGTCCAGAGGAGGCCATGAGGATGATCAGGGACTGGAGCACCTCCCATATGAAGATAGGCTGAGAAAGTTGGGGCTGCTCAGCCTGGAGAAGGCTGCGTGGAGACCTCATAGCAGCCTTCCAGTATCTGAAGGGGGGCTATAGGGATGCTGGGGAGAGACTCTTCATTAGGAACTGTAGTGATAGGACAAGGGGTAATGGGTTAAAACTTAAACAGAAGTTTAGGTTGGCTATAAGGAGGAAATTATTTCCTGTTAGGGTGGTGAGGCACTGGAATGGGTTCCCAGGGAGGCTGTGAATGCTCCATCCCTGGCAGTGTTCAAGGCCAGGTTGGACAGAGCCTTGGGTGTCTTGGTTTAGTGTGAAGTGTCCCTGCCCATGGCAGGGGGGTTGGAGCTTGATGATCTTACAGTCCTTTCCAACCCTGACTGTTCTATGATTCTATGACTGAGAGCAGGGCCCTCCTTGCTTTGCGCTTTGTCTTCCTTTGCCTCTCTTCGTTCTGGTGCCCTGGGCTTTATTCCTTACATCTGGCCTTAAATACACATTTTATTCGAACTTGCACATTAAACCATGCTGGTTTTCCTTCCAAAGCACCTCAGTGATTGGAATATTTTTATTTATCTATTTTTATTTCTCCCTCATGGTTTATTACTTCCCTCCTCTCAACCGGTTCCGCGCTGCCCCTCTGTGGTGGAGCCGCCGCTACACAATATGCCACCGGGACAGCCAGGCTCTCGGGACTGGGCGGTGCTTGAGGCGGTGACGTATCACCGTCGCTTTGGCCCCGCAGCCGGCGCCACTGAAGAAACGGAGCACAACGTTAACGGGCAATGCAAACGCCGCTGCATCATCCCGCCCCTTCCCGTCCCCTCAGGCCTCCTCACAGGGCGGGAAACGCTCGCACCGCCCCGACCGCGGATAACGCGCCTTCCGATTGGTGCCCACCCGACCTCTCCGGCAGTGCCGCGCGCTGCCATTGGCTGTTGGGGACTGGGGGGGTGGCACAAAGGCGGGGACGCTTCGCCTCGGCGTGTCTGGGCCTGCGGGAGCGGCGTGAGGGGGACGCGGCGGCTGCGGGGTAGGCAACGAGGCGGGGGGATCGGAGTGCGGGCCGGAGAGGTGTGCAAGGGGCTGGGGAGGGGGGGAGAGCCGACTGAGGCGGGGGATCTGTGGCTGAACCGGCGTGGAGGTGAGCGGGACGGGGACGGGGGGGGGGCTGCAGGGGCCGACTGGGGAAGAGGCACTGGAGGGTGGTGGGTAGGGGTAGAGGAACAGGAGACTGAAGAGCTGCAAGGGTCTGAGGAGAGAGTGCAAGGAAGGAGGTGGGGAATGGGTGGTGTGAGGGTGGTTAGATCGAAATAGAGACCTGTGGACCCTCGCAGAGCTGCTGGGTTCGGCAGCGTTTGTAGGTACGGTGGGATTTTTCCTCTTGGTTTTGCCTGGTCCTAGCTGGCCTGACCATGGAATCCCAGCTCGTGACCTGTCTTCCCTAGCTCCAGGTCCATTCCATCAGCATGTCATCTTCCTCCCCTGCTAAATGTGCTTTCTCCCCTTATTACCTCTACCAGGAGGTCATGATAAGGAGAAAAACCACATCTTTAATTAATGGATGAGCTTAAGACTTTATCTGCTGCCTGCTTGCAGATCAGCTAGAGCTTTAATGAATGCTTATTTGGAGTTTCGTATGCGTTATGGGATGGCTTTGTGTATAAATGTGTCAGGAGGAAAGAGAGGAAGGATGCTGTTTTAGCTCATGGTGTTTGGGAAGGGGAAATAAAGGAGTTTTGCCAGTGTTACTCCACCAACACGGCTTTGTAATGTACAGGAGCTCTTCATGGAGAGACTACATCCATCCTGATGGTGCAGAGTACCACCTCCATCCTGCTGTGTCAAGGTAGAAATAGCAGCTTGGGGCTCAGTATCTTAAAACAGCCATGCCTGTCTCATCTCCCAAGGGTTGCTGTTAACTTACTGCAAACTCCATCCTGTAGAAAGCTGTGTGATCCTGAAAAGAATTAACCCAAACCCCAAGTTAATCTGTGTTTGGGTGCGGGGAGATGTGTGTGTGTGTGGTTTTCCTTCAGGGAAAACACCTTTTCTGTTCTAGTTTCCGAGTTGGGAGCAAGCTTCTTATGGAATGGAAATACAGTTGCCCGAAGCAATGATGAGCGAAGTATAGTCTGAACTGGTATTGCTGAGACTGTGTGTCTTTGCTCTGACCAGGGCATGATCATGTAATCTTCTCTCTGAGCTTATTTAGGCTGAGCTCATCTGGAGTAAATAACTTTGCTGCTTGAAACTTTTTGATGCACCCTAAAAAAACTGGGGGAAAAAAAAACCCCAACCAACCAACCCAAACCCTAAGAATCTTAACATGTAAAGTATTAAGAATTTGTAGCCATTTATTTTACTGGCAGAAAACAAAACCCTTGATTTGACAAGTGAGTAGTGCAAACACTTGTTTGGGTTTGTGCATCCTGCTGCAATGCTGGGTTTAGAACTGAGCTTGCAGCAAGGGAGGTTTCTTTTGTCTGTGTGCAGTATGGCACATGAAACTCCAGATGCTCTGCCACTGCATCTTCTCTGTTTGTAATTGCAGTGCATTTTACTCTGTAAAATGGAGTTTGTCCTGTAGGCACCTCATTAGCAGTTGGTTCAGCTGTACTCTCATCTAGTGATTGCTAGGAGGAATGTTTTTTGGAGAGAGTTGTGGTGTTGGGCCTGGCTCTGGTGCTCTGCTCTGGAGGAAGTGACAGGGGAAAGGCTGGGCTAATCAAGGAAGTACAGGAAGAGACCTGGAGCTATTCCCTAATCAAGTTTTTAATCTCTTCCAGGTCTTGATGATGGCTCTACATTCATTTCTCTTTTCCTGTCAAGAAGGAAGCTTCTACAGGGAGTATATACTGAGGAGTATAATTATGGTGGGTTTCTCATAACAGAAGCAATGTGATTTCTGTAAGGAAGTGAGGAAAGCAACTCAGTTGCTTATGCACTCATTTTCTAAGTGTCTGGATGAGTTGTGAATGTGGCTTAGCTTCATTAAATGTTTTTTAAAAGACTTCAGTCAAGTAACATATTGGGCAGCTCCAGTGCTGCTGTTAATGTTGATGTAATTGTATTAAGCCGTAGAACTCAGAACAAAGCATCCTGAATGTATACATATGTGCCTGCATAGAAGTCAGAAATCAGTATGTAAGTCTGAAGGATGGTTTAATAAAGTTGATATTCCCTAAAAAAGATCTCTGAGACTGTCATGGGATGTTTGAACAGTTAATAAAGGTGAGAGCCTTACCAGAATTCACAAGGGCAGCAAAACTGATGTATTGCCAAGTTCAGAGCATCTTTAGAGCTGACTGATGAGCTGTAGGTCCAAAGTCTTTTATGGGACACAGGGAGGGGAGAATTCAGGCTCAGTGCTACCCAGCTGCTAGGTGCAGGGATGGATCTCTCCTTTCAGCTCTCAGGAGAGTACAGTTTGACAAGATGCTGCAGCTCTGTGGCATAGCCTGTGATGGGGCAGTGCTGATGAGCCTTCACGTACCCGTATGCACAGCGGTAGCAGAAGACAAAGCCAGATGTGGACAGGGCTGTGGCGTTCACACGAGTTTTGTGGCACAGGGGACACACAGTCTTCAGTTTGGGTAGGAGAGTGGAGCTGGGATCGAGGTGCACAGGGGGCGGAGGAGTTGGGAGTGCAGTCAGAGATTTGATGGTCTCCTGGTTTTCTGAGGAGTACCACCAGTCCAGGAACTGGAGGAAGAACACGCTGATAGACAGCCCGGTGGACAGGGAGAAGGCGATGGTGCCCAGGGCTTTCCTCACTGCTGACTGCACCTGGGTTTTAATGCTGTAGCAGAGAGAAGGTATTAAGTATATTAATACATTATTATTATATATAAATGCATTATTATCATAAATCATATATAAATGTATTAAGGTATTATATAAGGAAAAACTTACTACTACATATATAAACCACAGCAGAAGGGATTGCTTTACACAGCTTCTTAACACTAAGTTGGTCAATGTATCCCATGTTTATAGTAAGGCATCTGCTAGGATGTTTCTCTTAGTATTTTAAGAAAGCTTCAAGTCCTGTTTTATCCAGAAATCTAAACTGGAGGAGTTTGGATTGAGCGCGCCTGGATCACAGAGCTTTTCACCCATGGATCATCATTTTACAGGACATTAAGTGTGGTCATGGCTAGCTGCTGCTCAGAGGAATCAAAGAGCTAAGTTTTAGTACTTTTAGCAATATAGTTGCAGTCTGGTTCGTTCCCTCGTTAGAAAAGTGCAGATGAAGACTGAACAGGATAAAGGCTGAAGTGCCAAAAAAGACCCTCATTTTATGACCACAAAATCTTGTGAAGCTGATCCCTGCTACTTGATTCCTCATTCACACTGACAATGCACCCTTTTGGAGCACATTTTGCCAGAGGTAAACTTCATCTCAATGAATTTACACAGTATCACAGTATCACAGTATGTTAGAGATTGGAAGGGACCTCAAAAGATCATCTAGTCCAATCCCCTGCCGGAGCAGGAACACCTAGATAAGGTTACACAGGAACGTGTCCAGGCGGGTTTTGAATGTCTCCAAGAAGGAGATTCCACAACCTCCCTGGGCAGCCTGTTCCATGTTCCGTCACCCTCACTGAGGAGAAGTTTCTTCTCAGGTTTAAGTGGAACCTCTTGTGCTCCAATTTGTACCCATTCCCCTTGTCTTTCATTGTTTGCCACTGAGAAGAGCCTGGCTCCATCCTCGTGACACTCCCCTTTATATATTTATATACACTAATAAGGTCACCCCTCAATCTCCTCTTCTCCAAACTATAGAGACCCAGCTCCCTCAGTCTTTCCTCATAAGGGAGATGCTCCACTCCCTTAATCATCTTAGTTGCCCTGGAAAAGTTTTCAGTTTCCTGGAAAAGTTTTCAGTTGCAGCATCAACTCTAAATTAAGACACCCACAGACCCCCCTTTGAGAGCAGCTAAGTCATGTTCTGACATACCTGGGTGCAGGATGTGAGGTGGTTCCCCCCAGTTTCTTCTCCAGGGCCAGGATATCCTCCGCAGTCAGTCTGACCAGGCGAACGCCAGCCAGGCGCAGCATGGGTGAATGATGCTGAGCCTTCCCCAGAATATAGCACAGTTGCTGGATGAGAAACCAGCCCTCCCAGGTCATGTTTACAAAGGGGTAGGCAGCCAGAAAGGCTCTGTAGAAGCGCTTCCATGATGATGAGGGAGGGTGGATGGAGTACTCATCCTCTTCCCTCAGGGTGGACACCAGTTTCTCCAGCTTTCCTTTCAGATAAGGAACAAGAACCAGCAAGAGAAGAGACTTCCAGTGCTGCCTCTTTGGCAGGCCAGCAGTGGCCAACGGTTGCTGTCTGCAGTATCCTATGGGGATCCTCTTTAAGCTGTAGAAGTTTTCAGAAAAGGAAGCACTACACCTAGCTAGGTAGTGCTGCTGGAGCAGCATGTCCAGAAGGACATAGATCTCATCAAACCAGTGCCAGAGGAAGCCGTATCGACCGGGATTGGACTCAGCAAGCACCTGTTGAAAGGGATACAAAACAGGAGGGCATAAAACAGAGTGGTGTTCTGAATAACAGGAACTAGCACAGAATAGTCTGGGTAGGAAGGGACCCTCACAGGTCATGGCCATGGCTCATAACACCATCTGGGCGGGTCAAAACTGTTGTAGTCGTTCATGTGTGGTAAATGCAAGTGATGAAGGGCTCAGCAACGCTGTGCAGTGTCCCCAGGGCCCCTCTGCAGCAGCTTCCCCACACAGCAGCCACCCTCAGGCACCGCTCACCTCAGCGCCCCGCTCCCTCAGGCCTGCGGTGATGAGGGACCGCCGGCCTTCGCTTCCCCCCCTCACCCCAGGCCTCGCACGTACCTTCACCAGGTGCTGCAGGGCGGGTTTCACGGCGGCCATCAGGCTGTCCTGGGCCACCGCCTCGAAGATGGAGGGCCGGTCATCACTGGCCGAAGCGGCCGTGAGGTGAGCGCCGACCTCCGCCATGACACCGACTGCACTGCGCTCCGCCCCGCCGCCAGGGGGAGCTCCCGCCTAAGACGCCGCGGAGCACCTCCTCCCGGAAGCGCAGCGCGGCCGGCGCTCTGTCGCCTCCCGCGCTACTCTATGGTGGCAGGGCGCGGCCGCTCTAGGCGGAGGAGGGTTTATTCTCGCTCCTCGCGAGTCCTCCCGGCCCCTCCGCTCCGCTTCCGGTTCCGCCGTCGCCCCCACAGCGGTGTGTCCGTCCCGCCGCCGTGAGTGGGGCGGCATTGGGAGCGGTGGGGGGGTACTGGTGAGGTACTGGGGGCGCGCTGGAGGGAGGTCTGGGAGGCGGTGGGGGCACTGGTGAGGCCTTGGTGGGGTGACTGGGATAGGATGGGAGGGGCACTGGGAGGACTGGGCAGGAGGGTGCTGGCCATAAGGACACGGGGGGTGGGGGGGGTGCTGGGAGGTGGGCTGGGAATGAGGTAAGTGAGGTACTGGGATACAGGAGGGACTGAGCAGGCACCGTGCGGGAGGCTGGGATCGGTGGGGGATGCTCCTGCAACCTGGGAGAGGTTTGGGGGATTCTGGTGAGGGGGAAGGCTGGTGGGCGGGGTGTCGAGGGATACGGGGGGTGTCCAAGGAGGGAGAAGGTGATAGGAAGCACAAGGCACTGGAGAATGGGGTGGGGATGGGAACAGTCACCTGCTCCTAGCACATGCTGTTAAGGCTGTGGGTTCAGAAGCTGAGGTGCTATTTTCCGCTTGACATCCATGTTTCATTCAGTCTCCTGATGCTCTGGGGGCCCTGAGCCATGCTTGGGCTATGGTGTGGCTACTCAGTCAAAATGGGTGCAGATAAGAAGGCGTGGCACCAGCTGGAGTGTTAACCAGGGATCACTTTAGAGATTTAGGGGTGCAACACTGAGTCATTTCAGTGCTGGGGAGTTTGGATCAATACTGAGGCCTTAAAGCTGTTGCCTTCCTCTTTACAGTGATGTGAAATCAGTGGTGGGAGCTGCTCAGGCTGTTGGAGTCATGCCTAGGGCAAAGCAGGTGTTGGTCAGACACAGGGTCCATTTTGCTGTGTGGTTTTGGGCTGAGGAAGCTTTATCTTTCAGGCTATGATGGTTCCTTATTCTTTTAATTTAATCATATTTTTGGTTCAGTCTCTGTTTAAATGTCAAGGCAATGCTTATAGCATTAAACATTGCCAGAGCTTCTGGAGAAATTCCTCTTCCTGTTTGCAGGGGTTGGAACAGGAGCCTTTTGCTGTCAGCTAAAACACCTCTTACCTGTTCCCACCTTGGACACAGAGCAATAGTGAGGGCCCAATCGGATGTGGATTTTCTCCTAAAAATACAAGGACGATCATGATGTTGTCAGAATTTATCTTGGCTCTCTTCAGTTTAGATTTGTGTGCAAGGGACTGGCATTTTCCTGAGTTACTTAAAACATTGCTGTTGTATATCTGGGCTGGTTTGGCCTTCATCTGGGACTTGCTGTAAACCAAGCTGGGTTTGCTTAGTGGATGAGATTATACCCATTGCTGTCACTGAACAATGTGCAAAGCAAGCTCTGACATTGTGAAGCAGCAATCTGAGTGCTCATGAGAAGAGCTCTCTCCAGTGTTGCACTTGGAATATGGTAGTTTGCTTATTGACCTGTCAGATGTCATTTACAGCAATCAAAACAGGGTGTAAAGACATGCACTGTGCTTAGCCTTGGCTGAGTGTGCCTAGGGTTCTTCATCTGAAGTTAGGAGAACAGCAGAATGTCCTGGTTTTGAGTTTAAAGATCATCTCTGAAATTCAGGAAGGTTTCTTCCTCCTCTGTGTAGCTTCATGCAACTGGGATGGATGATGTGTATGATGGTTTGTTGGGGTTTTCGCTCCTCAGTTTTCTCTCTTATCTGCTGCTCTGGCCACTGTTAAAACCAGTATCAGGGTAGCTCAGCTGAGAGGTGTGACCTGGGTTGATAAATCCACATACAGTGCAAACAAAGAACAGCAAGGTTATGTTCAATGACTTTTGCATAGCACTATACCAAACACTCTTGTAGAGGAAAGTATTTTAGGTCATCTTTTAAGCTGGGCTCAAGTCTGAAAGACTGCGTCAACAGTAGCATTGCAGCTGAGCATGGGGTCTGGTCTTAATCATAAACCAAGACCCACAACAGCTTCAGCTTTCAGGATGTTGTGATACTTTAGCTGGAAAGATTGCAGTGCTATAGTTTCTGTGGCTTTCAAAACCCAGCCTCTGTTTTGGAAGAAGGGCAAACCTCTCCTGCAGGAGGAATGTGCTTCCAGACCTGTCCCCAGGCACAGTTTTGCTCTCCAGCTTGGCAGGAGCAGAAAGATGAAAATCAAACCCAGTCATGCTGCCTCATTGGGATGAGATGGTAACCACACAGGCACAGGGCAGGCTGGAGCTCTGGGGAGCTGGGTGAAGCAACAGGTTGCTTCTCATCTGCCTGCTTGGCAGTGGGGCAAGATGACGACAGCTCTGCATGGCTATAGAGCACATTGAAGGTGGTAGAAATCGTGGCATTCCCCCTCAGTTGCTGCTGCTGGGAATTGAACAGCTGAGGAAATGAACTGGTCAAGGGGGATAAGGGTGGAAAAGAATGGCAGTGGTGTTGGGGTTGGTTAAAGGATGAGGAAGGAAAGTGTTAAGCAGCAAGCTGGTTGTGCTGCTGGTGGGCAGTGTCTTGGAGTTCAAAGCTGTGCTCGTCCTTCTGTGCTGAGCCAGCAAGAGCTGCAAGGTTTAGAGGCAGGACAGGCAGTGTTTAGGGAACAGATGACTTGCTGCTTTGCTGATAACATTTAAGGTCATGGGAGTATGTACAAGAGAAGAGGAACTGGAAAAGAATAAAAAGGAGGGAAGAAGTGGGAAAACCCTTTCCTTTGGGTAGTTTTAGAATCATAGATTCTTAGTACTGATGCACTGTTCCACCAAAAGCACTAAAACTGCCCGCTCCTTTGCTTGTTTTTCAGTTCGGCTGAAAATTGTTTGAGTCATGTTTGCCATGGAGCTGTCAGTTGTAAGGATAAAATGATGGCTATCCACGTACATTTGGGCAATCCCTGTATTCTAAAGTATTAATAATTCAGTTCTCTGAGACAAGGAAAGTACTGGTGGGACCATTCTCGTGGCTCTTAACCACTTGCTGGCCCAGCACCATTTGTCAGTCCTGTCCACAAACCTGAAGTGCAGCACTGAAATAATCAGCTTGTGTGTGTGTCAGAGTGGGATGTCAGCTCTTGGCAGAGAAAGATTTCAATTTCGGGCTTCGGAGAACAGAAAAGTAATGGCTTTTCATTGCAAACAACCACTTTGCATCTCTCGGGAACAAAAGGAGGGAAAGAAATGAAAGGGCCTCGGGGTGGGTGTTGCAAGTAGGGTTGATTGTTCCTTCCATCAAGATGCAACACAGGGAAGTATCGTTAGGGGGAGTTGACAGTTTCCTTTGTCTGCATCATGGACTTCTCACTTCCAGTCGAGATATTAAATGTGCAGTGGTTTTTACGGCAAACGAAATGGTGAACCCGTGGGAAAGGCAGCTGCAGAACATGTCAGGATTTGCTGATTATAAGGAGTTAAAAGCCCCTTTTCCCCTTCTGAGACTTGAGAGTTTGAAAACCTGGGCTGAGCATCCCTGCTTTCCCAGCCTGCCCACCTGAGGCTGTGGTGTTTTCACTGACATTGCTCATCTGAGCCCTTTAAATCCCTAGGTTTCCCAAGTAATAGCAGCTGCAGGTGCAGAATGAAGATTGTGAGACTTGTGCCTGTGGATATAAAGCATTTGCTGCTTCCCCTTATGTTACACACTCACCAGCCATCCTTCCTCTGAGTTCCTGCCTTCCAAACTGGCTGTTGTCAGCTCCCAGGGCTGTCTGACTGCTTCTTCCTGTGTTTATTCTTATTCAGGTGTTGTGAGGAACTGGAACCATGACGGACTCCAAATACTTCACGACCAATAAGAAAGGTTAGTGTTAAGCTGTTGTGGTGGATTGGAGGTGGTGGGTGGCTATTTTTACCCAGCTTTTTTAACTGCGTGCGGAAGAACTTGTGCTGTTCTGTTAGCTCTGTCCCTGTTTCTCATCTTAATCATCTAGGGAGGAACTTTGCAAGTAGGTCACATGGTGGCAGAAGACAAAACTGATGTACATACGGTTTTGTGATGCGCAAAATGACCCCAATTGCTGCTTTATCAAGGATCGGAGAGCAAAACATTGGGATTTGAGTGCAGATCTGGTTAAAGTTTTAGTTATGGGCTTACATGTTCAAGGCTGAGGGTGGTTTCTCTGTTGGGCATCACAGGATTAAGTTGATGACATTTAGTATATAAGGTATAAGTGTGTATCTCTGCATTGAGCTGTTGCAGATAAGGGGATTTCCTGTGACTGTTTCCTCCAAAGCTGCAGTGCTCTGACTTCTCCTTGGCTTTACTATAGGCATGGTGGTCTCCTCACTTCAGGACAATTGCCCTTAAGGAAGGGTAGCCTGTAAAGGATCTTTGAGGATGGTTTTACCCATCCACCTGTTCCAGAGCAGGGCTTGTTCTGCTGAATCTGTCCCAGGCAGACTTTTTCTTATAACCTGTTTCCAAACAGAACAATGTTGCTAACTGCAGTTTAAACCTGATGTAAACCATATGAAGACAGACCGAGAAAGTTGGGGCTGTTCAGCCTGGAGAAGAGAAGGCTGCGTGGAGACCTCATAGCAGCCTTCCAGTATCTGAAGGGGGCCTATAGGGGTGCTGGGGAGGGGATATTCATTAGGGACTGTAGTGATAGGACAAGGGGTAATGGGTTAAAACTTAAACAGGGGAAGTTTAGATTGGATATAAGGAAGAAGTTCTTTCCTGTAAGGGTGCTGAGGCACTGCAATGGGATGCCCAGGGAGGTTGTGAATGCTCCATTCCTGGCAGTGTTCAAGGCCAGGTTGGACAGAGCCCTGAGTGCCCTGGTTTAGTGTGAGGTGTCCCTGCCTATGGCAGGGGGGTTGGAACTGGATGATCTTAAGGTCCTTTCCAACCCTAACTATTCTGTGATTCTGTGTTGCTCATCCTTCTCCAGCAGATGTGGAAAATGGTTCACATTAAGCCCTACTTTTCAGAACAGCTCAGTTTCTGGTGAATGTTTGCCAGTGAAAAAGCTAGTGTTGATCAATTTATATTTCATTAAGCTTCAGAATGAACTCATAATTTAAGCAAATGCAGTTCACATCTTTCTAAGGAACAATCTGATCTGTAAGTTGAGTCCTAAAGGTGGGGTTTTCTGCCATGGCTGTAAGAGGCCAGCCTGCACTCTCTGAGCTTTAGTGGCACACTGCTGCTGGCTCAGCTCCGGCTGGGACTTGATCTCAGTGTGAGTAATGCGAGTATCTCTGGCAGGCAGGAGGTATGATGAGTGCCCACTGCACTGTGTTCTCCAGAACAGTAACTGTTCTCCTTTTCTGAGGTACCTGTTAGTCTTTTTTTGTCAGGCTCTTCAGTAATCAGTGCAGCTGATGTGACGAAAGTGCCATTGGTGTGTAGGAATGGAAGGTTAGGGGTTTGGATGGGTTTTGTCAGAGAGATTTTAGTATTTGTGTCTTCAGCCTGTGGCTTTCAGTGAGGAATACTGCTTACCATCCTTCTTGAGGAAAGCTGTGAGACAGAAGCATTAGCTTTCTTGCATCACTCTATCTAGAACAGGCCTCATAAGCAAAGTTTTGCATGCAAGCTTGCTTTGCTGCTTTCATGATCCAGCCTGAACTGACGTTCCACACACTAGCATCTGGAAGAATTAGTGTCATGGAAAAGGCAGCTTTGGCAACCTCAGAATCCAGAGAAGCTGTGTTACACCATTTTGTTAGTAGTAGCTCTTTCTAGCTTGGAAGAGATTTATTCCACTGGAATAAATTTGAGCATCCCTGTTTCTGCTGCTGTGTATCACAGCATTTGGGCTATACCACAGCCTGCTGTTCTCTCTTTGCGTTTGCTGGAAGCAGGTGATGATGAGCCAAAGTTGAAAGTCTGGGCAAAATTCCTAGCTTAGTTAGTTCTTGCAGGCACGAATCTGGTGTCTCCAAATATCTTTCCATCCCACTTATATAATAGTTGCCTCTGAGAAACAGACGCTGCAGTGATGTGATTTAATGTTCTGGAAGTGGGAGAGCTGCAACATGCAGCGTGGTTCTTGTTAACTGCTTTTTCCTTAGCAAGGTGTTAGCCCATATCATTATCTTGAGTGTTGCAGCTTTGCTTCTCATTGAAGCACATTCTCCATAAGGTCTGACAGATGCTGTGCTGGCTGTATGGGAACAAGATGCTGGGAAAGTAAAAAGTCAGTCTTGATTTATCCATGAACCAAGACCCTTTTCAGCTCCCAAAAGGCTCGGTCTATTTTGTCTTCTGCCAGGGGAGATTTTTGAACTGAAGGCTGAACTCAATAATGAGAAGAAAGAGAAGAGGAAAGAAGCTGTGAAGAAGGTTATTGCAGCCATGACCGTGGGGAAGGATGTCAGGTAAACCCAACTTTTCTTACACCTGTTAGCAGCTCTGGTTGTTCTGGGACTTGGTTGGGTGTAGCAACACGTCTCTGTGGGGCAGCTCTGAGCCTGTCATCTCAGTGGGGCTGGGTAGTGAGGCTGGCTGTGTCCTTGCCTGTGCTGTGCTTGAGCCACAGCTTCCTCAAGCTTCCTCCTGTTAACTGAGAACAAAAGAAACAGCTGTTTTCAGTGCTGGTTTAGCTGGGTGCCAGTAGCCCTTTTTATTTAAAAACTCATCCAGAATTCATCCATTTTGTGCATCACTTTAGATGATGTTTTCTCACTTCTTAGCTTGTGTTTTCGTGTTAGAAAGTCAATTCCAAGTGTTTTGCTTAGCCTTGCTTGTCATAGCATCAATTTAAGCTACATTCAACATAAGTGATTTTAAAACTGACCCTTTGCCTTGTGGCAACTCAAGAACATAGGAACACAGGCATTTACCTTCTGCAACACTGTCCCCAAGACTTTATCTGTCTTTGAGACAACCAGAAAAACTTGCTTCAGTCAATGCTTCTCCCTTCCAGCTTCTCCTGTTACTGGAGTCTGCCACAAAGTCACAGTAGCCCTGGATTCATGGCATTGTGCTCTGTTGCCACGGAAATAATATGAGGTTGCAAATTTAGCATCATGACTTCATTGTAGAATGAAGGGGCAGATAAACTGCAGGAAAGATAAAGTGATGGTTTTTGGCCAGCAGCACTTGCCCTTCACCTTTAGCTCTCTCCAGTGTACCCGAGAGCTGAGTTTTGCGTGCAGCTCAGCTTGGCAGTGTTGAAGCTCCAAATCTCTGTAGCGTTTAGCAGGCTGAGATTTGCAGGGTCTTTGCAAGTGTCCTGCATTACCAAAATGTTTTTAAGCATTTCTTTTCCTCGTGGGCTCATTACCAGGCCTGGCATGGCAGAATGTTGTTGTTTGGTGAGCTCCCCAGTTAAAACACCTTTGGGAAATTGCATTAGTTTTCACTTGTTCCAGAACTGACCCATGTTAAAGGCCTAGAAGAGATTAAATGATTATTATAAAAGCCATTGCAAACTGGTTGTTGACCTCTCATTACACAGCAGAATACTTAAAGTAGAACTCCAGTTTTCGCAGCTTCCTTGGTACTGTTGCTATCTATCCCCTTTGCATACCATACAACCTCACTGCTTTTCTTAGTTTTGGGTGGGAGTGTTGATCTGCTTGAGGGCAGGAAGGCTCTTAAGGGGGACCAAGGCAGGCTGGATTGATGGGTTGTGGTGTATTTGTACGAGGTTCACCAAGGCTTAGTGCTGCCCTTCAGTCACAACAGCCCCATATACCACTGCAGACTGATGGAAATGTCCTTGGGGTTTTGGTCAACAGACAGCTGAGGGTAAGCCAGGACTGTGCCCATGTGGCCAGGAAGGCAAAGAGCATCCTCGCTTGTGTCAGCACCAGTGTGACCAGCAGGATGGGGGCAGTGACCGTCCCCTGGACATTGGTGAGGCTGCACCTCGAATCCTGTGTTCAGTTTTGAGCTCTTCATTCCAAGAGAGACATGGAGGTGCTGGAGGGGGTCCAGAGAAGAGAATGAAGCTGGTGGAGGGTCTAGAACACAATGTGAGGTGCAGCTGGGGGTGTTTAGCCTGAAGAAAAGGAGGTTTGGGGGAGACCTTAAGGTGAGTCTCTTCTCCCAAGAGACAAGCCATGGGAAAAGAGGAAATGGCCTTAAGTTGTGTCAGGGGAGGTTTAGACCGGATATTAGGAAAAGTATCTTCAACAAAACAGTTGTCAAGCATTGGAACAGGCTGCTCAGGAAGTGATAGAGTTGCCATCCCTGCAGGTGTTTTAACAGATGTATGGCACTTCAATGACATGATTGTCATTAAACCATGGTGTTGGCAGTGCTGGGTTAATGGTTGGACTTGATAGTCTCTTCCAACATATGTTACTTTGATTCTATTCTTGCCTTCCCTTGTCTGTGCAGCTCACTCTTTCCTGATGTTGTGAACTGCATGCAGACTGACAACCTGGAGTTAAAGAAGCTGGTCTACCTTTACCTGATGAACTACGCCAAAAGTCAGCCAGATATGGCCATCATGGCTGTCAACAGCTTTGTGAAGGTAAAGTGTTGACACTAGTCTGCACTAGCTGAGCACTTCACATCAGTTCACAGTTCAAGGTGTTGAACGCACTGGTAAGATATGTCCCTTTGCTTGCATGCTTTGAAAGTGAAGGTGTGTTTTCAGCTGTAGGGAATGTAGATAGTGGAAGGTAAATGCACCTTGTGCTTTTGTAGGTCATTCTGCAGCCATCCTTTTCTAGGCTGTTTTGGAGGAGCGTTGCTCAGAGGTGTAGGTGGATTGGATGTATGGAAAATTGTGTAGCCTTGAAGCATGAAGCGTTACATTCCCTTCTGCTTTTTCTTTCTCCTCATTGGAAAAGCACCTCTAGGCTAGTCTTTGTGTACTGCTTCGTGTTTTGCAAACTTAAGGGATGCTTATGTCTAGAACTGATGGCCTATGAGAAATAGCCCTTAATGACTGTCGCATTGTGCTTAGTTGATTAATTTTCCCATAATCTTCTCTTGCTCCTTTAAACCAGTAAGGCTGGAAACCAGCGTATTACTTTGAAAGTTGCCTGTGGCTAGCTTTTGGGTGGTGAGAGCTAGCTCTCTAGCTTAGCTGTAGCTGCTAGATCGTGTGGAAAGAAGCTTTGTCTGAGAGAACCAAGGAACAGAGATCACAAATTTACAAGCTAACATAGCCTGAAACCATCTTGGGGTAGTGTAGAATGTTTCTGTGAACCTGCAAGCTCCACCTTTTATCCCTGATCTGAAATAATTGCCTTGTTTTAGCATGTAATCAGAGAGAATGCCTTTTGGTTTAAATAGGACCAGCCTGATTCTGGCTGCAGGGAAGGTATCAGGGGCTAGTGCTGCAGATTTGCTTACTGTATTTCTGTCGTGTTGCAGGACTGTGAAGACCCAAACCCTCTCATCCGTGCCCTGGCCGTACGTACAATGGGATGCATCAGGGTGGACAAGATCACAGAGTACTTGTGTGAGCCTCTTCGCAAGTGTCTGAAGGATGAAGACCCTTATGTACGGAAGACTGCAGCTGTCTGTGTGGCGAAGCTGCATGACATCAATGCCCAGATGGTGGAGGACCAAGGATTTCTGGATTCCCTGCGTGACCTGATTGCAGACTCCAATCCCATGGTAATGTACATGTTCCTTCAGTGTGTTGCTTGAGTTCACAATGGGCAGATAATAAGAAATGTGAAGTCTTTTTTTGTTGCAACCGATACACCGTGATGTATGTGCTGGTTAGTGACCACTTGTTGCCTCAAAAACCAGGAAATACCTTATCTTTTATCTCTAGGCTTTTGCCTGAATGCTGCAGTGACTGTTTAACTTCCTGGTCAGATAGTCAGAAGAGCAAGAAATACTTCATGCTGCTACCTTGGTGACAGCTCATAGTGATTGCTTTCCTGCAGGCTTTGGCTCTTCTTGGAGTAAGATTCGATGGATTAATTCATTCACTAATGCAGATAAATCCAGGGGCCTGTAATGAGTGGAGAAAAATCAATGCTCATGTGTTTAATAGAGTTGAATGAGTCATGAGAGGTGGAGATCAAGACCAGGAATTTCACAGGAGTAAATTACCTACTAAATCAGTACTTCTTTGTGGTTGAGGAAGGGTCCATTTCCGTGCCAGGCATCTTCCACTATTACTTTGTAACTATAAGGTGATGGCCAATGTATTAAAGTGCATTACTGCATAATCCTGTCATTCATTACGTTTTTCCTGTGATCTACTGGAATCTGGTGAGCATACTGATACTGCTATGAGTCCTAGCAGGGACTAAAACTTCTGCATCTCAGTTTAACTCAGTTTAGGCATGTGACTGCTTTTTTAGCTCCTTTAGAGCACAGATCTAAAGGAGCTAGAAGACTCCTTAAAGACATCATTTCACACTATTGGGCAGGTCTGACCGCTCTTTGTGGTGCATGAATCAAACCACAGAAAACAAATTACTATCCTGTTATAGCTGTCTTTGGGCAGGTTTGAGTGCATCAAGTGCAGGTGGTAAGGTGCCATCCCCTTTAACAGGAGAGAGAAGGGTGCTGACTGCTTTTCTTGCAGCTTTCTAGAGACAGGAAAACTAAAGGTGTCTGACTTCACAGGCACAAGTCTGTGAGCACTGGTATCTGTCAGAAGATACAGGCGCCTGTTGCCTCTGATACCTAGCCCTTTCCTGTTCTTTTTGAATGCCTCCCTGATGGTTTTCTGTGCCAGGTTTCTGCATGAATATTGATGACTACTTGAAGATGCTCTCTGTGGCTATGCAATTTAGAGGCTAATAGGGGAACACCTGCTTTTTCAATTCAGTGTTGATGTCCTTGCAGCCTTTGAAAGCGTTTGATGGGACTGAAGGCTGCTTCAGTGCTGCTTCAGTTCTGCTTAAATGCTGGCCCCTGACATTCACTGGCTCTAAGGCAGCAATGGTGTGTGCTCTGGACACGGATATAACCTACTCTTCTCCTGGCCTTGGTTCCAGCTGTTTAATTTTCTTCTGCTGATTACAGCCACATGGAGACGAGCAGAGGAGCTCAGGCTGAAAAGATGTGGTTCTTAAGGGAAATTAATATGGTTTTGGTTGGCTCCTTCTGCTCGTTGATCTCTATGGAACTAACTTTTTGCAAATGAACAGTTTGCTGTTAGGAGAGCACCAATATCAAAAGTACATTAACTTCATACTGACTTAAATGAGAAGAAATATCAAAGGAGAAGAGGAGAAATATCAAAGGGCAGTGTATGCTCTGTTGGCTAAATAAACCACCCATGGTAGCATAGGGATTCCTAATAAAACAGCAGTGCAACTAATGAGCTCCTTGGTGGGAATGAGGATGGGCTGGGATAGCAAAAGCTTTGCAGCTCTACAGCTGCTGAAGCTGTGGGGGACCACAGTACCTGTCCGACATTGTACTTGTCTGCTCTTCCCAAAGCTGAGGATTCCCAGCCAGGAACATGCAGTTTGGAGGAGTGATAGTGACAGAGGGGCCTGTGGTGTGGTTTTAGATCAAGATTTGAGAGGATCACATGGCTGTAGTGCAGTGTACGGGTTTCACAGGTTTTCCTGTAAACAGGCATTCTATTTTTGCATTTTAAGGGTGCATGGGGAGAGCTTTTATCAGGTTTGGGGCTCTTAGAGCTGCTGACTTCATGCAATACTTAATCTAGTTACAATTTTAGATACAGCCATTGCTTCTAGTTAAGTTTATTGCTTTGGTCCCCTTTGAAATTTATTTCTTTGTGGCACAGTGATTCCCTCAAAGGTACAGGAGCTATCCACACCTTCCCAGTCAAACCATGCAGCTCGTTGCTGAAACTCCAGTGGGGGTTCCTGATGGCCAGCAGTTGTGTTCAGCAGCTAAGTTCCATTTGTGTACAAGTTGATATTTATGAAGGTATTTCTCCATGATCAGGTGGAGCGCAGCCCTGCCTGGAAGCTCTTTATAAGTAAAATGTATGAATCAGTATTGGTTATCAAAAGATTACTGATAAGAATGGTACAGATGGATCTGTCCTTACGGCCTGTTCCTCTGTAAATCCTGCATCTCAATCATTGCAGCCTGTTCTTTAAACTCACTCATCACTGTATTATAAATGTTTGTCCTCTTTTGATGACTTGGTGAAATAGGCAACGTTAGACCTTAATGAAGCAGAATTTTGTAGACAGGAAATCCACGCTTATTCTCTCTTCTGAGAAGTGAGGATTTTGAGCAGGAGCTAAAAACCTCCTGTTGAAAAACAGTATTTAAGAAGAGGTTTATTATGGTTTTGTAATTGGCTGCCTCTAGCACATGAGCAAGCACTAAGCATTCTAGCTGGGTAGAGTAACAACTCCATGTGGGGCTTGCTAATTGCCTTGTAGTTGTGCAGAGATCAGGGTGCATGGTTTGTAGCTGCTCAAACCACCCTCATCATAATGATGGTGAGTGATCCATCCCTGGCAGAGTTCAAGGCCAGGTTGGACAGCGCTTAGAGCAACCTGCTCTAGTGGAAGGGGTCCCTGCCCATGGCAGGGGCTTGGAACTGTATGACCTTAAGTTCCTTTCCAGCCCTAACTATTCTGTGATTCTATGTTGTAAGTTGGAGGTGACCTCGTCAGAAACTTTTTAGTTTATTTGGGTTTCTTTTTTAATACATATATTCAGACTAATAGGTTATTAACATGGAATGTTCTGGCAAGTCCTGTTGAGGTGCTGTGGGTGCACAGCCATGGCGCTTTCCCTCTTTATCTGGGCTTTTATTGTCAGGGTCTGGCCTTTGTTTGGAAACAGTGGTGTTTTGCAGAGCTGAGGGGTTGCAGATGAGCTGCAGTAGTTGTGATGAAAGGACTGACACTGGAGGCCGGTAGTTCATTAGCTTCTGCTGAGAAATGCCTGTGGTAGCTTTGCAGTTTCTCTTGGATGAATTAATTCAAACTTCTAATTGCGTATCTATTGACACATGGCAAGTTACCAAATGGGTTAGTGACTTACTACATTTCAGATGAGTTATCTGAGATATCTTACCTTGGGCAGGCAGTGGGCCAATAACACATACAAGGGCATGGTTCAGTTACTGGGTGGTTACACTGGACAAGTTTGATTATGGATGGAGTCTTTAATCTTGTTTTACAGATGGGCCTAAAGTGCTTGTGGTTGCCCTTTGTCACTTGGGATCCTGGCAGTGAGTTTCCATTCATAGAGGGAACCCTCATTTCTACCCAGAGCTGTCTAAGGCACACCCTTCTTTGCTGTGCATTTGCTCGCATGAAGCTTCTCAGGACCAGGTCTGGATGGATGCAAAGCTAAAGCTTGCTTTCTGCTGTCAGTGTGCTGCTGCAATTAGTCCTCAGGACTTTTCTTGCTGGTAACTCTGGTGTGCTACAACTCAGAAAGGATGCCCTCCCACGATCCTTGTGTTCCTACAAAATACAGTTTGTGTGACATCCCAGGGGTTTTGTGTACTCCTGCTTGCACACAGGTTACTGCACAACACTGTTTACCCCCAAGCAAGAGATATTAGTGGGGTGGGAGAAGTGGGTCTGTTACACACTTACTGCTGGCCAGGGGCTCTCTGGAATGTTGGACAAACCCTTATGCTTTTTAGTTTCTCTTGATACTGTCTTGGTCTGACACTTGTGACTCAGACCTAGTGCCTGCTGCTCGTTGGAGCATTGCAGGTGCTGGGCCCTGGTGATGAAGAGCAGGACCACGAGATGGCAGCAGCTTAAAGTAGAACCAGAGCTGTCGATAGACACCTTATTTTATAACTGGTTCCCTCCTGGCTTTTTTCACTGCACTTGGTTTTCTCCAGAAATGTAAATATTGGCAGAAAAACGTAAGAGGAAATCCATCTTAAGCCTTCCTGGTCTTTAATATTTGAACAGAATGACCTTTCTTTCCAAATATTTTGAATCCTTGACCTTCTGGAGTACCTTTTAACTCATGGAATAGCTTTCTTGTCAATCTGCCTGTTATCCACATGGCTTAAGTTAGGTTGATGTCACCTTCCTCCAGTTCTTTTCTAGGTGCTGTTGGGATTTCTATTGCTCTTTGTAGCATATCTTCTTCCTTATGCTCTGTTTTGTCACTGTGGTGTGCACGATCAAACCTTTCATAAGTGCGGCTGTTCTGCTCCTGGGTTTTCATGGACATAGCACTTATGTGCTGCCTAAGAATATGTTATGTGCTACACCATCTACCCATCCCAGATTAATGGGAGAAACACTGTTGTGAATCAATACAGAGCAACCTGAGATCACAGGAGCTGATTAGGAAATACAGCAAGTGTGTGGAATATAATTAAACTCTTTTGTTGTGCCAGGGTATTGCCTTTAGCATTAACCTGCACTTAGAAAGGAGTCGACTGAGATTGGACCACGAGAGCCGGTGAGGTCCATCTTGATCTAATCAGAATTCCCTCCAGCAGGGTTGAGTTTCTGCAGGTCACAGACTAGACTAAAAATGTAGTGATCTAAATCACAGCGCTCTCTTGTCCTCCCTGCTGTGACAGCAAGACGTGTAGGTTCCTTCTCTGCCAGCCACAAGTTCACAGTGTATGTGTGGGCTTCCTGGATGACCTTATGGAGGAAGAAGGTCCTCCTTTTGTTCTTTTTCCTACTAGCTGGCAAGCAGTATGTCTCTCTGAGATCATGTCCTGAGGAACAAGCCTGTTTAGAAACAGAAGCAGCTTTTTGTCTCCTGGGCTGTCTTCCACTGTGTACTTTGAGGAATTCTATCCCTCTGTGTAATAAAGCTGAGAAATGAACCTCTTGCTGAGAAGCTGTTGGTGGTCCTCTGAGTCCCAAAAGGACTTTGTAGGAGGCAGTCTGGGAGGTGGGACTGTTCCTGGATAGTAGGGAGTGGAGCACCACCTTCTTCATGGGCACAGGAAAGCACTTGTTCCTCATGGGGAAACTTGGACTTTCCACAGCTGTATGTTTTCCCCTCTGCAGCTGATGTTTTATCTAGTGCCAGGAGTAAACCACCGCTGCTGAATGAGGTTGTGATTCCTGCTCATGAAGGTGGTAAGAACTTGGAAACTCTCATCCTACTGGAGTGTTGAGTATTGCTAGGAGCTGTGGGCTGTGCCTCTGCAGCATGTCATCAGTCTGGGGCTGCCTCCAAGACACCCTGGCTGGAAAACATCCCTCTTTTCAACCTAGGTGCTGCAGAATGAAGGCTGTATCTTGAAGTCCCCCAGCCATATTTGTGTTGGGCCTTGAAAGGAGCAACATAAGAGATTGCCTGAGGTCGGAAGCCAGCTTGTGTGTGTGTGTTTCAGCAGTCAGACTGCAAAGGCTTAAACTGGGGGAGAAGGGAGAGCTGCTGTCTGCAGTCAATGGCACAGCTTCAGGTTAGCCACCCAGACCCTGCTCGCTCTGCCTCTGGAGGCTCGGTTTTGGCTTTGAGCTGAGCTCCTGCAGCTGCTTCTCCAGAGGAAGCTGGAGTCTGACTTAGTGAGTAGCTGGTTTTCAGTCCAGGTTGTCATCCTAAACAGGTCTGAGGGAATTCCAAGCCTGTGTATTGGGCCTCATTTGTTTGATTGGTGGGTTTTGTAGGCTTGCAGATGAAGGATGCTGGTCTTGAGCACTTCCTGTAGAAGCTGTGCTTTTCCTTGCCTTCGGAATACTGGCACTCTGGCAGAGAGATGCAAGGGTTTTTGGATGATAATGCATGGATTCCCATGACTGTTTGCAGAGTCTTTCACGCCAGACCCCTCATTTATAAAGCTTAATTGACAAATCCATCCATCAGAGACTTGTCTCCTTCCAGTTACTACTACCATTATGTGTCTTAATTCCCAAAGCGTTAGTCTTGCTGAATAGATCATTCCAGGATCTCTACTATCAATCAGAGTGTTGGAGAGCTTTACAGACATGTATCTAGGTGTTACATTTTCAGTTGGAACAGACACTTCGAGCTAATGACAAGCAGCATTTGTCAAAAAGTGCTGTGGCCATAGTGCTTTGTAACTCTGCACCCTCCTTCCAGGGCTACAGTAGGTTTGTGTTGATGCTTAGCTGGTGTCTGTCTGCTAAATAGCTGCTTGGAGCAGTGACAGCCCTGTTTGCCACTGGATGGTGCCAGTGAGAACCTCTGCAAGCCACATTGCAAAGGGCCTTACAAAAAGAAGCCCCATGAAAATCCTTCCTGGTGTGTGGTAGGTGCCTGATCCAGGCTGGGGTCAGAGCCTGGAGCTTTCTGCAAGAAGCATAGCAGGTTGCAGAGCCTCAGTGGCTTCCTTACAGAGCTTAATTTTCTGTACTGGGGGGCTCAGGAACCCTTTGACTTGCAGCCATCCCTGAAAAGCTTCTTGCCTACCTACCACAAGAGGTTCAGTACTTAGGGGAAGTAGTCTTCTGCCTTACAACTAATCCATTCTGATCTTGCAGGACATCAGAGGAGGAGGGGTGTTTTAGTCTGCCACAGAGTGGCATTGTTCTGCTGTGCACTGCGGGAGCATGGAAGCACAGAAACCAGTCAGGACAAGTACGCCATGGGAAGCATAACACTTTGACTGTCCTTTCATTGTCACCTCCAGAAAAACTCATCCTACTTGCAAAAAGCAAGCTGGAGATCTTCCCCACTCAGGCAATGCTGGGGACGTGGTCAGGAACTGATCATATATCCACCAGTGCGGTTCCAGGCTTCTAGGTGCAAACCTCTTGCAATGGAATTAGTGGGAGATGAATGACTTACCCTGAGCTCTGGAAACCTGTCACAATTAAGGCTGAACAGGGGAGCTGTTGCTTTGCACGACTACATAGACTGAGGATGTGTTAGTCTCACAGAGCTTTAATTTAAAGCCATAGATAGCACATGTATTAATGGTGTGGGAGGTTCATACAGCCTCTCCAACCTGCCTGTTTGGGCCATTTTAAGTGTTTATAGACCACTTCTAGGTAAGTAAAGTAAAAGGGGGCTGTAGATGAAAGAGGAAATGTGAACAGAAGCAGTGGTCATGCATGGAAGGAGTGCTTGTCTGTGTTAACACTTATTAGGGACCTTTCAGGCACACAGCATTGTGTGCCCATGAAAGCAAGCAGCCCTGTGAAGTACCCATCCACACGGATGCCCCTGATATCCCATCTGGGAGTCTGCTTAATGACAGGACCACACCATTGCAAGACGAGAGTGCTCTTTGGAAATGTCAACACCTCTCTGTTCTGGAAAACATCACGTTGTGCCTGCCTCCCTTGAGGGCAGAGCCTCCAGCTATGTGAGGAAGGCTGCCTCTCCTCAGCATCCTTACAGAGCGCCTTCATTTTGCCTCTTTTTCTTCATTTTCTCCTCATTTTAATTGGATGGTGAACCAGAGGTTCCTGCTTTAAACAGCAGAACATTGTATTTCATGAACTCCATTACACACTTGGTTTAATTTCCAATTAGCCTAGTATGCTAGCAAAATAATCCGATTGCTTTGTCTGTTGGGTGTTCTAGATCTGCCTAGCTTCCCTCCTGTCCCCCCCACCCCCTGCAAAGCTTTTCCGTGTGGGTTGATAGGCAGACACTCGGGTTTTCACCCACCCCCTTTTCTCCTTGTTAATGTATTTTATACCATTTGCTCAGAGCTAGAGGTTTGAGCTGCCAGAAGGAATAACTGGCAAAGCAGTGCTCCTACCTCTTGCAGCTCTCCACAGGGTCGGATCTGGTCTCTCCGGCTGCAGAGGGGGATTGTCTGTAGGTGGGTTTAAAAATGTTGGGTTCTTGTTAAATCTGTAATGGAGTTTCAAGTGCAGGGTTTATTGTGTTTTTTAATGAGAGCCTGTGAGACTTAGTTTATCCCAGTGATGCTTCTTTGAGAGTCTAAATTTATTGGGAAATTCCAGCCAAAAAGCAGGTTTATTGTCATTCAGCTTAACTGTGCTCTAACGGGATGTGACTGCATTTGAATACTGCTGAAATGTACCCGGAGTGAACTGATTTACACCAGCAAGCCAGGCACCTATTATTACTGTTATTTAATCTTCAGTCTGCTCTGCATTTGTACTTCCTAGGTGGCTTTCAGGCTGATTCTCAGTGCTTGGTACCTCTTAGCTTAAAGGCAGTGGTGTTAATTGTGAGTCAGGTGAGGCATTCTGCTGTGGATTTAGTTTAGAGGTTTAAGCTTTCCCTGTTCAGCAGTTGTTTGGGTTCACGTGTGTTTGGGTAGTGGGCTGGCCTCAGTTTTCTTAGGTCTTTTTGAGAACTAAAGACTATAGTAGATGTTAGTTTCTTGTCCTTTAGTCTTCTTCCTATCTGTGAAATAAGCTACTGATGGTTCCTCAACCAAATGTTTTGAAAAGCAGGGAATTCTTTGCTGAAGAAGTTTATGGCTTTTTTTTCCTCAGCCAAGTATGGAAGTGGTTGTGAAACTTGACCAGTTTCATGTAGGACTTTGTCCTGTACCCCTTGTAAAGCTTTAGCTTTATATTTAATGTGTCCCCCAGCAAATATATCCTCACTGATTCCTGTTTTTAAGGGTGAGAAAACCCAACGAGTTGTACAAGTTACTTTATCCCTTTGTACCTTGTACTTGCTGTTCAGTGCAGCTGGACTTCACTACTTGTGTTCCTCTGTTGAGGAAGGAGCTCTCAACTGAGTTGAAGAGTTAATGTACAACATCAAAGCTGAACGTTTTCTTTGGCCACAGTGTACACTAGGTTACCAGGTGAGGTACTACTTGAATTGGTGTTGACTTAATGGACTTCTTTCCCCATACCTCACTGACCACTGTTAGCATCCCAAACTGTGGATAGTGCTTCTGTCTTTATTTCCATGTTGCCTGAGCCATCACTTAGTGAGAGCTGTCAGCTGTGTATTGGAATGAAGCCATGCAGTGCTGGCTTGTATTGCCCTATGTTCCTGTCTCCTAACGAAGCCAATGGCAATGCCAGTGAAGAGAGGTGAGCATGCATGCTTGAACCAGTGTTTATGTTGGCCTGGTTCCTGCAATCTGTTTTCATTTCAACTGTGCTGCTGCTGTCTAAAAAGCCTTAAAGATGTTAATTATTTTTGTTGGCATACCATAACACATCAATATGTTCAGTGTGAACCGCCAGCAAGGACTTCTTTTTCCCTTTAATAAATGTTGCTTAAAGTTTGAAATTACTCCCTTATCCCCTTTTGCTTTATTTATCTTGTCACCAAGTTGACAGCAGCACAGTTCTGCTAAGGCAGACGGTGAGGGCTGGCTGTAATTGTGGGCTATAAGATTGTGGATCCCAGCTCATCTAGCTACTGCCAAATATTTCACAGCCTCGTCCAGTCCTCCTTTCCTAACACCCAAGCAGACCACAGGCCATGCTCCTGAGTGCATCTTGCCATCTGATACTCCTTCTTATGAATGCACTTCATGGGAATCTGAAATCTACTGGGTTGCCATATGCTGTGCCAACCTCAGCACTGATTTGGACACTTGCATTAATGCTTCCATGTTAGTTCCTGAAAAAATCCTAAAAGCAAGCCCTCATTCAGAGTCAGGGCTCTGGGTTGGAGCTGCTGTGAAGCTACCCAGAGTGGAAGTCTGGAGCCTGCAGGAAGGTGAGATGTTCTTGTTCCATGTGGCTACTCTTGCTGTCAGGCAGCCCATGGTGACAGCATTTCTGTGCATCCTTTGCCTGTGGCAAACTCCATGCTAGACTTCACTTCCTCTGCAAGAAAGGAAACTTGAGTGCAGCTTCTTTGACTTGTACCTGCCCCAGGGTTTAGGATATGCACATGGCCCAGTTACTGCAGTGTAGTGCCTGGCAGTGTGAGTGCATTTGCCAGAGCTCAGCCCTGTTGCTCAGTACACCTGCCAGGTACATGACTCTGTGATGCTTTGGCTCTGTAACTTTTCATATTACTTCAGTTTTGATGGCTTTTTCCAAAAGTTGTTTCATTCTAAAAGTGTTTTTCCGCAATGGTTTTGAACTTTTAACTTGTTTTGATTTGTCTGCACTTAAATACTTCCAAAATATAATGGAATTGAAGCAGTCTTTCACTTCAGCTTTCTGCTGTGTCACATTAGCCTTTCAGGAGTTAGTCAAATGAAATGATGGGGAGAGTAAGCAGCATCTCTTAATAAGTTACTCATTAAAACAGTACAAGGAGACAGCAGTTCTGATTACTGCTGATTTTAGTGACAGAAGGCTCATTCAACTAATGAAATTCATAAAGTCTTGGATCAAAATCCTATCTCTGACCTCTAGGTGTGAAATGCAAACCAATCAACATTACTGTGCTTGTGCAATGACTTTGGAATAGATTGGTTTAATGACAGGCAGTGATGGGAACAATACAGAGAGTTGTCTGGCCGTGCTGTTCTTATTTTCAGCGTAATGCATCAAAAGCATCTTTAGGCATCCAAAGAATCAGCTGATTTTAGATAAGATGTTTCTTTGCCTTAATCCCATAGAAAATAGTGCTATAAATCTTTTTTAGCAGGGGTGTACTGTGAATTGGGTTGGACATGCCATCCATTGTAAGATAGCCTGAAAACGCCTTTGTGTAGGGTATAGCAAGTTGTGCGTCAAACTCAGGCTTAAATCCCTTTTCTAGTGAATTGAACAAATAAAAGACTTTTGTCTCCTCTACAAATTTTCTATTTTTGTCTGTCTATTTGCAACTCTTCTATTTTGAACATCTTCACTTGGCATCTGTTAGAATAACTGCTGAATTTGAGTTATGGAGCTCTGAATTTGTGTTGCACTCCCCCTTCTTGCTCTTGTTGAGCTGGACCCTCCTCTCTGTGCTTCCTGTCATCTATGCTTAGAGAATAGACCTTATATAGTCTTAAATGTAGCAAGAGTATTTTCAGTGCTGTACTGCAGTGCTTGCCAACAGGACTCTAAGGCAGACAACTGGATGTGATGGGGACTATCTGGAATTGAAATAGGTGTTATTTATGAGTTGCCCATTTTAGGGAAATTGTGCGTTTGCTTTCAGACTGGGTGACCTGGCAGTGTTGCTGCAGAGCTGAAGGCACCTGACATCTCTTACCAAGGAGATGGTTGTTCTTAATTCTCAGATAATCCCTCTCATTTCTCAGATCACACTAAGCCAAGTGCTGTGGGCTGCTGAGGGGAGATTAGGTAAGAGGTATGCATTCCTGAATGAGTAGGGCAATTATAGCTTTTGGGACCTGGACTGTATCAGTTGAGCATCTCCTGGAAGTGAGGGTAGACAATGTCTTGAAGCAAGCCAGGGTGGGAGTCTGGAGCATGCAGAAAGGGGAGATGTTCTTGTTCCACGTGGATACTCTGCTGTCATGTCTGCTCCCTTCCAAGTAAAGTCTCTTGGGAGGTCCTGGTCCCAGCTCTGTCTGGAGGTGACTTTAACTTTAGTTTATCTCCAACAAAACTACTTTCAAGTTGTAATTTCTCTAGCAAAATGCACCCAGGCTGGCTTTTCATGTTTTCTGTGTGTGTTGGCAGCCTCGTCCTGCTCTGTGCTGCTCTTCTTTCACTTCCTTCTCAAGAGACCCTTCAAGTTTTGGTAAAGAGCAAGGTTACAATCAAGCTTCAGGCTCTCCAGTTTGGTTATGAGGTTGTATGGGCTCAGGTGACTGATGCAGTTGCTCCTGCAGAGCAGCTGATAGCACACACCAGGATCTCCATGTTTGTTTGCCATGTGGAACCCATGTAAACTCAGGTTAATCCCTGCCAAGTCATTGATGGAATGCCAGCAAAAAACACATCTCCTTGTCTCTTCTTCCAGGTGGTAGCGAACGCTGTGGCCGCCTTGTCGGAAATCAGTGAATCGCATCCCAACAGCAACCTGCTGGATTTGAACCCTCAGAACATCAATAAGCTACTGACAGCTTTAAATGAGTGCACAGAGTGGGGCCAGATCTTCATCCTGGACTGTCTGTCCAACTACAACCCCAAGGATGATCGTGAAGCTCAGAGGTATGGTTGTTCATGCTCTTAGCACAAGCCACATGGGGCTGTTTGGTCACTTGCAGGCTTCTGCAGTGTTAGAACTCTGGAAAGGGCTTGTGATAACAGGGATTTTTGTTGAGATCTGTAGCAGCACAATTAAGACTTGAAGTAAGAGCTTTAAAAGGGAAGCAACTTGTGGTAGATTGGGCTGATGCTGGAAACCTGCTGTCCCCTTTGCAGAACCGCTTCCTCTGCTTATCAGTAGCTTTTTTCCCCTTTCCCATTTAGCAGTCTAGTTCTTAGGGGAACTGGTGCTACTAAGAAGGGATCAGCCCAAGACCAAACCTGTAACAATGGCAGCACTGTTTGGAGGATTTTCTAGTTTAAAGCAGAGCTCTCAAATGTGGTTTTGTTGCTTTGAGAAGCAAGAAGCCCTTATAAGTTTAGGGACTTCCAGAGTACTATAGGTCTGAGGCTGTAATACTGTTTTCTAACTAAAAACTAGTCTGTGATAGAACTCAAAATCAAGGTAAGAGATTAATTTTCTTATCACTCCAAATGTATCCTTGTGCTTTTACCTTTAGCTGCAATGACTAAACCTAAATACAAAGAGCTTAGGGCTTAGGAACTAGTGTTAATTCGTGCACTTCAAACCTCCTCATCTTTGTCCAGAGTCATAAAAAGTCAGATTCTGTACCCAAGAGAACAAGGAAAAAATACTTGGAACAGGTATTCACTATTCCTCATCTATTTTGTGTGGGTGATGTGGGAGTGGAGGGGGAAGAGGGGGCACATGCCCACATGCAAAATCCTGGGCAGGCCTTTTCAAATTTGACATGTATCTTCATTAACTGTGGTTTTATAATCCACTTCTTTAGAAAAGCCTGCCAGTCTTGCTAGGTTTTCTTTCTTCCCACCTCCCTCCCCGTGTGTTCTGTTTCTGTGCCAGAAACAGCTATTAATGAGTGCTAGAAACCTGCAGAGATCTCCAGGGTGTCAGGCCAGTATTATCCTGGCTTTGTCAGAAAGGGACCACCAGTTTGAACAGCTGTGAACATGTCCCAGTTCCTCATCAGTGATTCCTCTGAAGTGGTGTGTGAAACTGGATGGGCAGTAACTACTTTTGCTCCTTTGTGTGGAGTTTGAGTCTCAGAGCCTGCCTTTAGTTCAGAGGAGAATGATAGCACTTGGTTTTAAATAGCTTTCTCCACAGCAAGGCTGGTGTCATTACCCCTGTGCATGAAGAAACTGAGGCACAGAGAGGTGAAGCAGCTTTGCATGCCAGGAGACCTTGGGCAGAGGCAGACTGCCCCCACCTCTGACTTCAACTCCTCTGCTCTTCACAAGCCATGCTGCTTCCCTTCCAGGGTGGCTGAAAGGAAATCTTTCAGGGAAAGGAACTTCAGGAGGCACAGATGGGAATAAGATTGTTCTGGGTTAGCAATATGCAGGAGGGGGTGGGAAGAAACTTGACAGATGCTGTAAGAAAGACCATATGAACCCAAACTTCCTTTCTGCTTGGGGTGGCTTGTTTAGGATGCTCTTGATTTATAGGATCCACTGAGGCAGGTGGTGAAGCTGAGACTTGGGGGTGGTATTTAGGTCACTCCCTGTATCATCAGTGGAACAGAAACCTAGTTTTGCAGAAACAAATGGTTGAAATGGCAGCAGCCCCCAAAGCAAACCAGAAGTGTATAACACCTCTGGATCATTATAGGGGGGCTAAAGTGTTTTTCTGGTCATTAAAGTTGTGTTTGTAAGTGACAGACAAGATTACAGAAATAGAGAATACCATCAGGCAAAGGCAGAAAGCACTAATAATGGAACTTGTGTTGGGATTGGAATGCTGAGAGCTGGAAGAGTGCTGAGCTTACTGTGGCAGGAGAGAAACCTGAAGCTGTGAGAGAAGTAGTTCTTTGCTTCCTGCTGTGTTCAGGAAAGCAGGACTTTGCTTGTTCTCTGTGACCAAAACCCAATCAAAGTAGTATCTGAGAAGCTGTCCTCAGCCATGTGCAGTCTTCTAAAGTCAGACAAGCTCTGAAATATCTGCCATTCTGAATTACATCTCTTACTCCTCTGTCCCCAGCATCTGTGAACGGGTGACCCCTCGGCTGTCTCACGCCAACTCCGCAGTGGTGCTCTCAGCAGTGAAGGTCTTGATGAAGTTCCTGGAACTTCTTCCCAAGGATTCTGACTATTACAACATGCTGCTGAAGAAACTTGCCCCTCCGCTGGTGACCCTGCTCTCTGGAGAGCCTGAAGTTCAGTATGTTGCCCTAAGGAACATCAACTTGATTGTGCAGAAAAGGTAAAGGCCCATGGGGCCCGAAGGGCATCTGGTTATCTCAGAGCTTCAGATAGTTCCACAGGCAAAGAACTTCACTGAACTTAGGCTCAGATCCCTTGAGGGACAGATGAAACTGTTTATGACTCTGATAGACTGAATAATTCTTTCAGCAGTATATATGTGATACCAGTATCATACAGTATTTCTTTATCTGCCCCTTTCATTGCCACCTTTCTAAGAGCAGTAAGAACTGCCCTCTCATTAGCCTATAAACCAAATTGCAAATAAGAAGGAGGTTGTAACTGTATGGTTCGTGGTGACCTGTAGAAACTTAATGTGCTTATGCTATTATCAGCATAATAAGAAGAACCAGGCTGCTGACATACTGATGTACAGTGGGTTGGGTTTTTTTCCCCCATCAGTTTACTCCCACGTGCATGTTTAAATACTGTTGTTCCTTGCTGGAAAGATGTAATAGGTTGAGTAGCACTTTGTGATTGTGTTCAGGGCAGAGCTACCGTGCACAGACATCTGGCAAGTGAAAGTAGCAAATGGGTTTGTCGGTGGGTTTTGCATTAAGATAAGGATGTTATTCTTTCACTGAAAACACTGTCATCCACTGGCTGACTGCAGTGGTTGGATCACCAGTTCAAATGGAGGAAGTAGAGATGTAGGCAGAGTTGGAGACTTGAATTCTGCATTTTGTACCTAAACACTCTTGCTCCAGCCTTCTGACTTTATTCAGACTGTTGTTCTCATGTGTTTACATGCACTGGACCCAAAGTGACACAATCCTGTTTCTCAGGAAACGTTTGGGTAGATGTCTAAACAACAGATACCTGTGGTTAGGATAGAGCCCCTTGTTTTTACCAGTCTCGAGTCAAACAGTGTTGTGTTCCCTCCAGGCCTGAAATTCTGAAGCAAGAAATCAAGGTGTTCTTTGTGAAGTACAACGATCCCATCTATGTTAAACTGGAGAAACTGGACATCATGATCCGCCTTGCTTCTCAAGCAAACATTGCCCAGGTCAGCTGAGGAAATCCTGTCCCTGATATAGTGCTCTTTGCAGCTACTTAAGGGAGGTGGTGGAGTTTTCTCCATAGTTAAGATGTTAATAGAATGGTATGTCTTGCATCATGACCATTAAGTAGATCTTGTTCGACAAGGAGAGCTGACTTCTCCTGTCAAATGGATTGCTGTTAGTGTTGAGGTTGGAGTGAGAGGCTTCTTTCAAGTAAGAGGTGCACCTGTAACAGTGGCATTCACAATGGCGCAACATGACTGAAGTCTGGATTTCAAGAGTATTAAATTGTTAAACACTTGCACAGATGCTTGTCAGAGCTAAAATGAAGGTTATTTTGCTTCCAGAGTGGAAATAGCACACAGCTAAGCTGAGTTGAGACTGCTCTATACAGTATATAAATTCTCCTTGGATTTGATGTTGGGTTCATCCAAATTCGTGTCTTAAAGGAACTGTTCTTGAGTGCAGCCCTGGCCACAAGACCTAACACTAATGCAGAATGATTAGTGCCTGTTGTTAGTGCTATTGTTGTTCTACCCTAATTGTCACAGAGCAATTTCATTTAATGTGACATTTTTAAGCAGCTCTTTCCTGTGCTGTTTCTTGGAACAGAGCGAGGTAATTCACACACCTTTTGTGCTGGGGACATGGAAAACATCTTAAAAATGAGTTTCCATGAGAAATCTATTTGGCATTTTCTATTTTTTCTTGGTAGGCTCCATAGCAATTTTAATGCATAATGTCTCAATAATGCAGGTTGGTTGGATGAAAGGCAGTGGTGTCTGGAGGGCAAAGTCTGGGACTGGTATCTGCAGACTAATGAACGAATCTCTTCCTGGCTCTAAAGAGGCATTCCTAAAGGCAGCCTAAGCTTCAGAAATATGCCCTGAAATGAGACCCAAGGAGAGCAGGCTTCTACCCACATCCTCCCTGTGCTGCTTGTCAAGGCTCTTCATCTCCTTGCCCATTCTAGACCAAGGCAGCAGACTAGTTGTGTATTCAAGTCATTCAGACTCAGGCAGTATTTAAAAAGCATAAACTACTAAACCTGGCTGCTTTTAAGTCCTGTGCAACAGAGATCAGCCAAGGAAATAAGAAACTTCAAAACACAGGTGTCCTGTCTATGATTGCAGATGTATTTGTCTGCAGTCTGGCCCTTCAAGGCCTCCTTATCTTGTCTTTGCTTGGGACAATTTGCATTGACTACAGTTTTTTTAACTGTCTCACTTTGTGCTGCTCACCTCTCCTTTGCAATCCATTTGTGACATCACAGTGAAATCCCTGATGTCATGTTTGACATAAGAAACAGACACAAATGAGATTTTGAGGGAATATAAATTGCATAAGGGTTTTTTTTAAAACTCATTTATTCTATCCCAGCAGGTCCTGGCTTAAGCCTTTGTTCAGTTTCCATTAGCAAAAAAACCTTAAGAGGAGAAATATCTGTTACTAATCTCTGTATAGGTGTTCAGGGTGTCATCAGATCCCCTCTGCATCCTCCTTTTGGATCCAGAGGTTCATCTTGGCACAGAAAATGAGAGATCAAAAATGGTTGTTGCCGAGAGCTTTGCTTACAGTGAATGTAGAACAATAAGTACAATAAACCAGGCATGAATCTACGTGTGTGGATGTGACCCCAACTTCACTGTATTTTCAGTGTCAGAAGGAATAGCAGCATTTAAGTTTGACAGGGCTGCTTTTGTCCCCAGCTTTTAGTTCAGGGGTATTTGAAAATAATCCAGACTGAGCCAACCTTTGACTCTGGATCAGTTTTGCTGCCTGATCCAAACCAGTGGGTTTCAGAGGTAGAGACTGATTGCAGAGTTTGACTGTGTTAGCTTTGGGTGTGTGTGGGTAGCTGTGGAAGTGTGCATCCTGCTTGTGTTCTCGTAGTCAAGCAGCATCACTTGTCAATGGGATGTTCTCTCTGTGTGACCCCAGGGACTCACGCTGGTGCATTTGCTTTGCAGGTCCTGGCAGAGCTCAAGGAATATGCTACTGAGGTGGATGTTGATTTTGTGCGCAAGGCTGTCAGGGCGATTGGGCGCTGTGCCATCAAAGTTGAGGCAAGTATCTGAACCTTGAGGTTTTCTGTGATTCTCCAACTTCAGAAGCAGTAATGGGCTTTGTCATCTTGTTTCCACATTACCCAAAGTTTCTTTACCCCTGTGTTGGCAATCGAGTGACGAGCATGATGAGCATGATGTCATGCTCATGTTGATCAGTAGCTGGTGAGCTCCAGTTGAGTACATTGCAGGAGAGTGGTGGGCTCCTCTCAGACCTCAGCTTTGCAGGCAGAGCGAGGCAGGTAAATCATCCCTCATGGAATATTTTGCTGTGCTGGCTTCAGTGCAACAATGACCACTGATCCATGAGGGACCTCTTTTAATAGCTTTGGCCTGACCTTCTGAAGGGGGAAGGAGAAGAGGTTGTGCAGAAGAGCTCAGTATTATGAAATGCTTTGTTCCCCTATATTTCAGCTGAAGAGAACACATGCACAGAATTAGAAAGATTTGGGGCATTTAAGTGCAATTTGCACAAACACAGAGTGGCTGTCTGCTTATTTAGTTGTACAGGTCCATATAGTTTGTAGCTTCGTTTAGAGCGTGTCTAGGTGCTTATGCAAGTAAGTTCTCAGGAGCCCCTGCAGTTATCTGAAACAGCAGTCTGCAATGTCCTCTGCCAGTTGAACGTCCACCAAAATGCTCATCAGAGAATATTTTTTTGGTGATATCCCTGTCAGTTTCCCTGTAAATGAGTCCGGTATGCCTGACAGGAGCTCAGGAAGCCTGTGAGAAGAGGGAAGACTTACGCTGTGGTGTTAATGCTTTTCAGTAAACTGCTAGCCGAGTGGAAAATGTCCCATAAGCCCTCTAATTTCAGCTGAGCTCATTTAGCTTTTCCTAAAGTGTGTTCCCAGGAGCATTGCCTGACAGCAGATTTAAATAAAAACCTCATCATGCCTGGCTGAGTTCGGTGTCAGTGCATAGGTTTCTCTGGTTCCAGCTAAGCTCCTGTGAGTCTGTGTCAAAGAGGACACCAACTGCTGACCTCTTGAGAGAATCGACTGCCCATGCAGCCTTCTCTTCCTTCCTTCAGCTCCTAAAGGCTTATCCCTGCCATGGGCTTTCTTTTAAGCATGGCCCAATGGCGCGGGTGATCACTGCCTCTTATTTCATGTCTGCAGTTCAGACTAACAGAGTGCTCCTTCCATGATGTGTGCAGGCAGGAGGCTGACTGCATGGAGCCACAGGAGTCACAGTAGAAAATCCTCTTGAGTATGGTAGAAGGCTACTGACAAGTTAGAAGAAGCTGGTGGCAACTCTTTCTGAGGCAGTGCTTGTGCTGGGGACTGGGAGCTGGCTTTAGTTCTCAGTAGGGACTTTCTTGTTAGGATTTGGTCATGTGTGTTTCTCATAAAAGATGGTGTATTCCTGCACTATCACGGTGGTTTTAGAAGGTTTTACCCTTTCCTGCCCTCATTCCCTACGTTCTTTCTTCCCATCCCTAGTACTATGACATTCAGATTCATTATACAAAGGACTAATGATAATGTCCCATCAAATTCGCAGTGACCCTCTAACTATGTAATTGTCTCTCAGTAGGTAGCTTTAACCTTGATGTTTAGCAGTGCTCCTTTGAAGACACTGCTGCTAAAAATGGGATCTGTTTACTCCTCTGACAAGAGCCAGACTTAAAGAGGGCAAATATAGAGCAACGCATTACAGTGTCCTCAAGTCTGGGTTAATCCCTGTCCCCCCTGCATCTGTGTTTACCAGAGCCTGTTTGCACTGTGAGTTATGACTAATGGAAGAGCATCATCCTTTCAGCCATCAGTGTCCGAGTTCCTAAGGCTTCAAAATCTGCTTTTTGACACAGGGCACAGCCGGAGGGAGCTGTTGATGAATGAGCATTCACAGGAAACCTCAGCTCTGCTTCAGGGATCCTACCTTTTGTCTGGTTGTCTCTCCTAGATGAGTAAGACATTGTGTCTGCTGTGATGTGAGCATTACCTTTGCTGCAGACAACAGAGGCAGTGCTTGTTTGGGAAATACAAGCAGTACCTATGCTGAATAGAAAGGCTGATTTATTTTTTTCCCAGGCTTAAGTAGTCATATTGTCTTGAGGCATGTCGGAACAGCATCATTTTGCATGGATAGACTAGCTCAGAGTTAGTTTGAGTATATCTACAGCAGACTGTGTGATGTAGCTAGACTTGCATTGGTTTCCTCCATTGACAGAGCTAGATGAAGTCGTCATCTGATGCTTTGCTTGTAAGGAAACCAAGCATCACTCCTATGGGAAAAGGAAATGAAGTGGATGCAGTAAGAATAGTGATTCTTCTGGAGCAAAGAAGCAGCAGAAGGAGCCATATAGAGGGGGATTTGTCTCCATTCCAAGAGATTCTGCCAGCAGCCCAGTTGTTAGAAATCAGTGAGTCTCATGGCTGTGCTCATGGTGTGTGCTACTTCAGTGTTCTTTCAGGCTTTCATTTGCTTTCTACAGAAAAACCAAAGGAATTTTGACACTGGTTGGTTGTTCTTCCTCATTCCAACTTGAGAGCTGTTCTGGTTGGGGCACTCTTTCATCGGTTTGCACAGCACTGCAGTCCCTTGGGATGGCCACCTTCAAACAGCAATGTGTTTACAAGGGATGGGCTGAGATGAGATGGATTTTGCTATGGGGAGAGGGACTGCTCTCCTGTGTGTATGCCTACGTGGCTGCTCACTTCCCAAGCATCTCATGGGTTAAAAATCAATCCCGCATATTTCAAAGTGGATATTTTGCTCTTCCTGGAAAACTCACGCTTTGAAGTGCCTAAAGGAAAGAAATATAAACCTTAATTTGCTTTTCCTTGAATTCTGCAGCTCTTAGGCTTTACTCATTGTAGACTGACAGGGCTGGACTGCTTGTTGCGACTGACCGCTGTAGGTTCTGCAGAGTAGAGCTGGCTTAGGACAGGTTGACCCCAAGTGCCCCTTAAGGCCACTTGTTAAAACATGTAGTGAAAGTAGGGGAAACTGGTAAGAGATGAAATTGCAAACTCTGAAGCATCTGTCTTCAAGACTTTCAGTGGGGTTCACATGTGTGTGGGGCTAGGTCTGTGGTCAGTCTTCGTGAAATGGAAGTCTTCCAAGTCCCAGGCCTCAAATCTCCTTTTGAGCAGAAGAGATCAGTGCAGGCCATTGTCAAATTGCCATTTCACTGCCTCTGTAGTGGCAGAGGACCTGTAAATCTGTGCTAAGGAGGGAGAGGTATCATAAAATACATGATACCAATCATAATTTTATATGATACATTTCCTTACTCTGCAGCCAATTGTATTGGGTTTGTTTCTGTTTGGTGTGAATTTCAGGGGAGATTCCTATGCAATTTAGTGCCATTTTGCAAAGGCAGAGCGAATACTGGTTTATAGTGTGTTCTGTCTTGGCTGCTCATTGCCACTGTTTGCACCTGTAGGCTATGTTTGTAAGACACCACAGCTAGAGTCACAAGGGCAAGCAATCACCAAGAGGTTTTAGTGTCTGCTTGTCTCCAATTCAGCTCTACAAGTCTTGAGGTTTGTCCCTGAGCTTTCTGCCCATTCTCAAAAAGCTGATTCCTGTGACTTAAATGCCATTTCATTCCTCCTCCTCCTGCCCAGCCTTCAAGTACTCTGAATGTGAAGGGGACTGTTAGCTCACTTGAATTGAAAAATCCACCTACATTGCTATTGTCTGTGCCCTACGCTGTTTGTCTCGATGCTGAATGCTTTCTGAATGTTCTGATGGCAGTGTCATGAGCAGTCTGCTTCTCACATTAATCACCAGCTGTGTAATGAGGCTTCATATGTGCTCTGTTAATAGCAAAATAGCTGTCCTTATTTGAGACTCCTCGGTGCTGGAGTTGGTTGCTCCTGTGATGTCCTGCCTCACTGTGCTATTTGGAATTAGACCTCCCTGAATTACTTGCCTCTAACTCCAGTTCTGGTTCCTGGAGCAAGCCAGTGTCTAGTCCTTGTTATCTTACAGTGCCTGTGGCTGGGAATTTTGAACTAGTTAATGTAAAAGTTGCATTATCAAGAGCTGGATTACTATTTATAGCTGTATCTTCACTTGTTGATAGTGACCTCACCCCAAAAACACTGCTGCTTTTTGCTGCTGTTACTGCAGTGTGATTGACAGCATGGGTTTATCTTGCCTTCTAGCTTCCCCTTAAAGACACCTTCCAGCAGTCCCTACCAAAACTCTCCCCACTCTGGTTGCCACGGCTTGGGCAAGTCTAAGAGAGCTCATTTGGTGTCCTGTTTCAACTGCTAGCCAGCAAGAGGGTGTTATAAGTAGTAACGCAGGTGATGTTCTTAAGGTCTTTTATGTGGTGATCTATCTATCTACTGGCACAGTTGCTTCAGATGTTACTTTTGTAGGAGCTGGAGTCAGCTGGTTTCTCCAGTGTAATACACAAGCACTTGTCAACCTGCAGTTTTCTTCTGAACAAGTATATTGAGGTGGTAGCCATGGTCCTTTTGTTTCCACCCTTGGGCCTTTTCTCATATGCATGCATTGTTCCTCAGCATGTGCCAGGGTGTTTCTTCAGCTTGTTTTAATTGTACTGTTCCATTCTCTCTAGCAATCTGCCGAGCGCTGCGTGAGCACACTGCTAGACCTCATCCAGACCAAGGTCAACTATGTGGTCCAGGAAGCCATTGTTGTCATCAGAGACATCTTCCGCAAGTACCCCAACAAGTAGGTGGAGGTAGTCTAAGGTTTTTAGAAGCCCTTGTTGCTCACATCAGTATGGAGCAATGTAAAACCCACTCAGCATAGCTTACCAGGGCTCTGAAGCAGAGGTGGCCTTTGTTCTGAAAAGCCATGTCCATTCTGATTCTAGCTCCTACTACAGTAGGACTCAGATGTTAGCTCTAAATGAGGTATCAGCCTGGCACATTATTAGTTTGAATCAAAAGCTTTTCCTTCCCCACCATTGCATATTCATGCTGAGTATAAGCCTTAATCAAAAGCTGTAAAGCTCTCACAGAGAATGCCAAAAGGAAAATTAGACCAAGTTTACAGCATTGGGTGTCTGGTTTTGCTCATCTCCTCTGGAAGGTTTTTATATACAAGGCTATGAAAGTTCATGGCTTTCATGGGCTGAGGTCTTGGTCAGATTGTGCTGAACAAAACACATAGTTTTCACCATCAGGAGCTCTCTCTGGCTTGGGCAGTACTCGGCTCTTTTTCAGCTGTTTCTACAGTAAGGTTTTGTCTCTTAGCTGCACAACAGCAGAGTCTTTGAGCAGATACTTCATGATCACCTAAAAAGTAATACGGGACCTCTGCAGGCCCCTCTGGCAATTTCTGCTGTCAGTTACAAGAGAGATTACCTGCTTATTGACTGGGGTACCCACACACGGGAATAGGGGAAGCTAAATAATCCATGTGAGGTTTAGTCTGTTTTACAGCAAAGCCTTTGGGGAAGTGTAATACCCAGTTTAGAGTTACCAGTCTGAAGATGCCAGTGAGGCTGCAGGATCTGATACAAACTCATGGTTTAAACTGTTGGATCAAATGTTCCCTTTAGCAAAACAGAGAGGGAAGGAGAATTCCACATCTGGGTGGTCTTGTTGAATAACAAAACTGCAAAGCTCTTGAGGACCATGTGAGCTTGGTAAAAGAAAAAGGCTAGGAATATCTTCTGTAGTTGAGTGAAAATGCTGCTTGTTGAGTACAAGACATTGTCATTCAGTGCAGGATTCTCTGCAGAATGATGTGGGCAGAGATGGAGAAACACAAGTGGAATTCACCCCAGTAATCCATCTGTACTCTGACAAACCAGGTATGAAAGCATCATTGCCACTCTGTGTGAGAACCTTGATTCCCTCGATGAACCAGATGCTAGAGCTGCGATGATCTGGATAGTGGGCGAATATGCAGAAAGGATTGACAATGCAGATGAGCTGTTGGAGAGTTTCTTGGAGGGCTTCCATGATGAAAGCACTCAGGTAAAGTTATGTTCTGCATCTTACCTGTAGTGTTTCACGCAGTGTATGTATGGGACAAAAAGTAAGTAATATTGCAGTGCTCAGGAAATACCTCCCAAGGAAAGCTTCAGTATTTGGCTAAAATAAAACTTTTGGGAGTCTGCAGACTTGCTGTCTTGTCTGTATTTCCCAAACTTCACTTTTTAGAAGGATAAGACAGAACAGGAGGGGTTTCTAGATTTTGTATGTATCTTGGGGAATAGCTCTACTAGGGACTAGAACATACAGAAGAGTGATGAGATGCATAAATGTACAACATAAATCTCAGTGTACTAATCTGGGACTTGTCTGTAGAAGTATTTTCCAGTAGGCAAGAGTGAGTCTCATTGTGTACTGGGTTTCCCTGGCAAAGAATAGTTGTAATGCTGTTAAAAAGCATAGGACTCGAGTTCCCTATCAGTAAAGGATGTTGAGACTTGGAAGACGTTGCTAAAGCGTGGATGAATTTTCTAATCCCTGCTGTGTCTGCTTCTCTTAGGTGCAGCTCACCCTACTGACTGCTATAGTGAAGCTGTTCTTAAAAAAGCCTTCTGAGACACAGGAGCTGGTTCAGCAGGTCCTCAGCCTTGCCACACAGGTAAGCCAAGGTATTGAGAGAACCAGAGCCCTCCAGACATCGTGTTGGCCTGCTGTGTGGTGTCTCCCATCTGCCAGGCAAATCAGCTTTGCAGTAAATAGGATTCAAGCATGTTCCCTTCTCTCCCAAACACACTCCATTTAAGAGCTGCTCTGTGCCTGTTACCATGCCATCTGGCATCTGCTCTCTCCTTCTTAGCTCTTGCTTCATCCTAATTACCTCCCATTCCCCCACCAAATGAAAAGCTAGGGACAGGGCAGAGTTATGAAGAAACCAAAATGCTTTCTCTTTGAAGATGGCTTGCAGTTAAAACATCTGGAGCTATGACAGAGGGAAAGGGTCTGGCAAAGACTTGGTTCTGTGAACAGCAAACCTTAAGCAGTGTTATGAAAAAGAAAGAACTGAGGTTTGGGTTTTTTTCCTTTGTACTTGGATGTTGTCAGCCAATGTGACAGCTTTGCTGGAGGCTTTAACAGTGGGTTAAGATCCTGGATTCATTATGCATGAGGTGCTGAGTTATGAGCTCAAATCACTGCAGGCAGGACTGGGCTTGAGCTGGTAGACAGAAGTGCTGTAGCTCTGCAGGACAGACGTGGAGATGTCATGGTGGCTGGAGAGGGTAGGACATGAGCTGATCCTGTTATAGTCCCTGGCTGTAATGACTGGGGTAAATGTGTGATGGCATAGCCCAGAAAAAGCCCTTCTGTTCCAGACCTGCTGTGTCAAGTGATGAAAATAGTCTCTCAGCTGCTCTGAATGGGCTGCCATTGTTTCTGAACAGAAAACCTGGACTCTATCATTAGCTGGCCTTTTTGGTCCCCTTTGCTGCAACAAGCCATGGCCGTGGACTTATGAGTACTTAAAACTTTTATTCATCCCTTTGGGGGTGTTGCATTGGTCAGAAACAAGAAATCTGTGGTCTGCTTTTCTTCCTTCAAAACCTGCTGTTAGGCAGGCTCCCAGCAACTCTTTTGAGAGGAACTGGGCCAAGGGCATGCTTTATCATTTGTCTAAGCTAACAGAAGAAAGGTACTAAGTGTTAAAACCCACTATGCTGAGTCACAAAACACTTAATGGTACCCTAGGAATATAATAGGCGTCTGTTTTTTCTCTGTTTGCCACAAATGTTGATTCAGTCTAGCTGGTATTTTATATGAATAAGTCAAAGTAGGATAACTGGCTGTAAAACACTAAAAAGTCCTGTGCTTCAAGGTCTGATTTCTAGGTAGAGATACTGTTTTTTCACTTGAGTGGGAGAGTAATTACACGTGTATTTCTTTCCCCAGCTTAGGTATTGTTGCACTTCGAGTTTCTCTTAGGGTATGTCTGCACAGCAAACTGCTGGTGTGGTTGTAGAAGAAGGCAGCTTAATCCAGCCAACACTGGTAAAAATAGCAATGAAACAGCTGGGGATGGGAGGGACACGGATGTGTAGCTGCAGTCAGGGTCCCTGGCAAGCCCATAACCTAATGGATGGCACAGAGCCATTGCTCTCGTTTGGCACAGGTGGGTAATTAGGCTAGCATGAGTTCATTGGTATGCACTACAGGTGTGCATGCAGCCCCAGGAGAGCAGAGAATTGGGAGAACTGTGGAAAAGGGAGCTGTGAGCCTCCTGTTCCAGTAGATTTACTAAAGTTTCAAGTCTGTTTATTTGGCTGTGGGAAGAAACAGTCAGTCTTGAATCTGTGTGTGCCTGCAAGTAAATAGGAGCATATGTTCTTTCATATCTGCCCTTGCAGAAGCCCTGCCTCCTCCTGAACTGCCTCTGCAGGCAGGATGCCAAGAGTCTTGTAGGAATTAAGGGTGAAAAGTGTAAAGAGTCCACGACTCCACCATCAAAATGAAAAACAGCACTGCAGAGGAATCTGTCTGTTGTCCCAGATATTGTATCTAGGTCCTTACAACAAAATGAGCTTAGCATGGTCAGTGTCATTACAAAGAGAGGTTTTGCTGTGTGCCTGTGAATGTCTCGAGACTGACAGTGGAGAGGCAGGTGATAGGAGGTCAGCAGCAGTGGGAATAAGATCATGGAGGAGGAAAAGAACTACCAAGTAGGAAGGCTAATGAGGTGTATGATGTGTTGCCAGAGTTTAGTGGGGGGGGGGAAGCTTCAAAAACCTTTACCCTGTTATTCTGCTGACATGGGGGATTAAAAATCCCAGTTCTCGTTTCCATGAACAGTTCAAACATGTTGCACTACACCACAACACCTCCCTCTCCCTAGAACGTTAGCTGCCAACTATCACCATTCACTTTACTGCTCTGGGCAGAGCTGTTGGAAAAGCAGAGAAATAATTAGCACTTCATGCAGAGGCAGAACTGTCTGCAGTGAAACAAGGCTATTATTGACAGCTGGAGAACTGATGAAGGATCCTAACTGTGTGTCATTAGCTTTTTTACATACTTCATTAGATAACTAAAAGGCGGGATTAATAAGATCTCTTTTTGGTATGAAGTATATGGCTTGTTAAGATCCATTCTGTAGCTCTGCAGTGTATTTTTGTCCAGCAGTGTCCTTGGGTAAATAGTACATTTCCAGGAATCTTGGATCATTCTGTTCCAATACACATTATTGTATGTCTACCCTTACTATGTGACAGAGTCATTTTGACCTGTGTTCTTTTCTCCTATCAACGACCCTCGGAGTTCTCCTGATATTTACTGTTATGTCAAGTGGCAGGAGAGCTTGGAAAGCAGTTGAAGCCTTAAAGGGACCTTAAAGCTCATTCTGTTCCAACCCCTGCCATGGGCAGGGACACCTTCCACTTAGAGCAGCTTGCTCTGAGCCCCATCCAACCTGGCCTTGAGCACTGCCAGGGATGGGGCAGCCACAGCTTCTCTGGGCACCCTGTGCCAGAGCTTCAGCACCCTCACAGGGAAGAGCTTCTGCCTAAGAGTTCATCTCAGCCTCCCCTCTGGCAGATTAAAGCCATTCCCCTTTGTCCTGTCCTTGCCTTTGTCAAAAGCCCCTTTCCAGTTTTCTCAGGGGTTTTTGCCTCCTGAGCAGGATGCTAGGCATTAATACTTTGGTTCTTATTTCTCATTTTGGGATGTTCACATCACAACAAGCAGTTCATAACATTATTCTGAAGTTGGTGACTGGATGGTTGGGGTTTTTTTAATCCAGAAAAATGAAGTGATTACAGGCATTAGTCTGCTTCAGAGCTGTGACTGATGTATTGCTTTGCCTCAGGATTCCGACAACCCAGACCTGCGGGATCGGGGCTACATCTACTGGCGCCTTCTTTCCACGGATCCAGTGACTGCCAAAGAAGTGGTCCTGTCGGAAAAGCCACTTATTTCTGAAGAGACTGATCTGATTGAACCTACCCTGCTAGATGAGTTGATCTGCCATATCGGATCTCTGGCTTCTGTGTACCACAAACCACCCAACGCTTTTGTGGAGGGGAGCCATGGGATCCATCGCAAACACTTGCCAATTCACCATGGAAGGTAAGCTGAGGGCAACCCTGGTGATAACAGGCAGGATTGGTTGTTTCTTTCTAGCAAATAGTCCAAAAGATGCAAAGATCTTTTTTAACACCGTAGTGGGGTTTTTTTTCCCCTGCTATTGTAAGGGCTTGCAGGTCATTCAAGAGGCTATTTCATTGTGAGTTTTAATCCTGGGTATGTAGCTTCTGAATTCCTGGGTCAGAAGACAGAGGGAAGTATCCAAGTTCTTGTGTGAGGAGAAGCTGTGATGTTTTTTGAGAAGACACTGGCTATAAGCCCTCTTGGCAGGAGAGTTTGAATAAAAAAGCAGAAACTTTGGATAACTGGCTCAAGTGTCTCCTCAAGTAGGAGGGTGACTGTGGTTAAAACCCAGCATCCTTCAGAAGGATGCACTTCACTGATTTTCTAAGAGCTTTTACTTCAGCAACAGCATAGCTTTACAAGCCTCAGTTGTGTAGAGTAATACTAGTTCCCTGGAACAGGCAAGTACAGGGATCCTTTACTGTTGGAATATAAAACGGGGGAGGACTGGTAAAACTACCTTTCTCTAGGTGCCTAAAGGGGAGTCTAAAAGCCATCTGAGCCCTATCATTGAAAACTGTTTGGGCTTAAAAAGGTGTCTAGACTGATGTGGTTCTGTCTAACCTTTGTGGGGAAGGTGCTTTGGCTTTTTGCCTGGAGCTGTAATGATTCCCCATGATCACAGTCCCAGAAGTGGGTTAGATCTGCAAGAGCAGGCAGTACAGTAGTCCTGGGCTACAGCTGTTAAGCGGGTTCCCATGATTCCTCATTCAGGTGGACGGTGCTATTTGCACTAATGGCATTAAATACAAATGTAAGTGTGCTTTACAGCAGGAGGCAAAGTATCCAGGCTTACTTCTTAATATTCCCAAAGTGACATTTGGAGTGCTATTTTTTGCTGTTGTGCTGATAAATCAGTGTGCAGTGCTGCTCCTTTTCTATTTTCTGACACCACTTCTCTGCTATTCTTAGCAACTAAAGCTATTTCTGTAATGACTAGCTTTGGGAGGCTGAATTGTTTTCTCCCTGCCTATGAAATCAAGTCTGAGTTCACTGAGACCCAGGACCAGCAAGCACAAGTCTACCGGTCGGACAAAAAAGGCAGCGGGTGCTTTTCATGCCTGCCTCTTATAGTCAAAGAGTTGGCTTCAATAGCAAAATGAGCTGGGGTGAGGGTAACTTTAGTCTTTGGTATTACCAGCCTTCCTGTACACTGTTGTTTCAGGTCACTACAGAAGCTAATGTTTTAGGGGGGGTTAGCCAGCTCAAGGAGCAGTCTTTCTACAAGCTTCTTGCTTATACTGTGTACGTGGTTTGACTCTCGTAGTTCATGCTCAGACAGTCTGATGACCTTAAATCTTTTCTGACTGTAGCAGTATTGTACACTGCCCTGGTGGTGTTTACTACTAAATTACCCATTACTTCAACATAAAACCTTCAGGCCTCAGTCAGCAGTGGCAAGCTGGGAAGGGCCAGGAAGGTGCTCAGTGGAGCATGCTGCATACAGATGCAGTGCTCTAGCCTGTTTGGAAAGTAAAAAAAGAGTGGTGTTACTTCATGGCTCACCTCATAAAGAGGCCCCTGTTGTGGTTTTCTGCTTTACTATTAGCAAAAAGACAGTAAAACTTTACAGGCTGATGCCAAGTTGATGTTAATGACCTCTGTATACCAAACTGCCCCTTTCAGCCATGAGAACTACAGTGAGCAGCTCTGCAGGAGCGTGGCTGTGGGAGCCTGAATTTGGGTATCCAGTATGATTTTACTGAATGCTAAGAAAACTGGGTTGCCTCTTTCTAGTGCTGAATGTGCATGAAAAGATACATGAAGATCTGTTAGCTCAAGGCAAGTTGAGTGTGTCCAGTGAAAGAGTCTCCTCATCTCGCTATTTGGAGTTACCCTCATTACTTCTGCACTCTGGTAATGACCATTCTTGTGGCTCAAGAGAGCTCAAGTTTCTGCTGGAGACTGAGATTTTCCTTCAGGTTGGACACTGAGATGGAGGTAGAAGCATGGAATTTTAGAGATGTCCACAATGGATGTGGTTTAAGAGAATCAGGGCAGCATTGTATTGAGTCAGTGGGCAGAAGTAGCTACACGAGTGGTGCTTTCCTGGGTATAAACCTAGGAGGAGTTAGTTATGGTTGGCAGAATACTACATACTTGCATTTTGATTTCATTTTCATTTAATGTAGGACAGGTTCCTTTCAGCTTATATGAAGACCCACTGAGCAGCTCATGGGTGGTGAGATGTTCCTGCCTTTGCAATAAGCCCAAGTGTCATAGAGCTGCAGATGGATCCTAAAGCTGCGGGATAAATCTCCTGATTGCTTGGCAGCGTGTTTTCGTGCGATGGCCCCCACTACCCCTGCTCAGCTGTAATGGGAGAGGAGGAGGCTTGGGTAGGATCCCCATTCCCACACAGGCTATTTTTGATTCTGGTTAGGCTGTGACACCCAACATCTGGAAACCTCTGGAGGCTGAACTCATAGGAGAGCCCAGTCTCCAGCTCATGTGGGTAAACCCAGCTGCTAGCCACTGCCCAAGATTATGAGGAAGAAATATCAAGTCTTTTTACCCTTTACAACCTATGTATTCTTTATTCATATTTTTTCTCTCAAAGGAAATGCAAAGTTGTTCATACAAATCCCTTTGAAGAGCAATGGAAGGCTTTTGGTGCTTTTGTTTTTTAATACAAACTGACTTAGCTTTGTCCTTTCCTAATTTCTTGTTGGGCTTTGGGGCAGCTGCAGTTACACAAGACCTTGAAGGATTACTTTATCTCCATCAGAAGAAGGATGAGTAAGTGTTGAAGAGGTGTAGTGTTAAAGGGATTATATACTGGGAACGAACCAAGTGTGTGCACTACCGGCTTGTAATGTGCCTCTGCTCATACATGCTGTTCTTCCCTGTTCTCAGGTTGGGGGTGGAAGTGCATCACGGTAACCACTTGCTCTTCAAAACTATTTTAGCTAGCTGTTCAGCATACTCAGAAGTCTCCCTGCTGAAGGCAGAAGCAGAAAAGACAACTAATATTACTCCTATTAGGGGTCTAAAGCTTTTAATGCAGAGAAGCCCTAGACCCTTTCCACCACTGCCTGGTAGCTAATTCATTCTGCAGTACTTATGCTGCATCTCTTCCTCTTTGCCCTGAAGTTGGGAGCAGCTTATATGCTGTTGTGTCCTGGGTTCAGGAGAAAAAGAGCTGCTACATCTGAACCCAGGACACATTGCTAAAGCTTTCCCCTCAGTAACTGAATAAGGATGAGGAAGAGAGTTGTGGCTACTCCAAATCAGGAGCTTCAGTCCTCAACAGAAGAGCCCCAGCATTAAACACCTTGTCAGGACACTCTCCCTTGGTGTTTATGTGCAATTACCTGTGGGCTGCATCTGCAGTAACATGTGCTAGAAATAATTTTGTCAGTTACTGCTGGCAACAGGATAAAAAAATAGATTTTAAGAGAGCTAAAATATTAGTGTCTCTGGATTTAAAGAATAAATACATTGTAATGAGATCTCCAGGAGCTACAGTCAGTCATAGTTGGGGTTTTTTTCTCTCCTTGTAAAATTCAGTGGCAAGTGAATATAAAAGGTAACCAGACTGCACATGATGAGTTCTGGGAGCTGTATCTTGAGCATTCCTAGGCTAGCAATCAGCATGGCTGCTAACTCAAAGGCAGTTACTGATAGAAGCGAGGAATCTGTTTAAGACTGACGTCTTGAGTTAGAAAAGAGTTATGGAGCTTGGTGCTGGTCAGTAGGAAGTGGTTCATCCAGACCTGTGGGGAGTGCTTGAGTTTGCACTGATTAGAGTGGGGGCTCAGGGGTTGCTCAGTGCTAGGTCTCGAAGGAAATCTGTGTGTCTTCCCTCCCCATGTCCACATGTAGTTCTCCAAGCCCAGTAGGCTGAAAAACCTCTCTATAGGCTTCTTCTGAGCTGGGAAACCATTATTTTCAGTGCTGTAGTCCATGTAGTGCTCATGGCTCACTGTTTTGGAGGGGTCTGTGATGCTCGAGGTGGGCAGTTTTCATGCCTTTGTGAAGAACCACATGCCGTAACACACTGCCTTGTACATGGCAGTGGTCAGAGCAGCTGCTAGGATAAGGTATTTTAGATGGCTTCTGCTTATGAGCCACCTCTTGCTGTTTCCCCATGCTGGGAATCTGAAGATCACTAATGTTTCTCTCTTCTGCTTCTTGTTCCTCCCTCCCATAGCACTGATGCAGGCGATAGCCCCGTGGGCACAACAGCCACTACAAACCTGGAGCAGCCACAAGTCATTCCATCCCAGGGCGACCTTCTGGGTGACCTTCTCAACCTGGACCTGGGACCCCCAGTGAATGTTCCCCAAGTGTCCTCCATGCAGATGGGTGCTGTGGACCTCCTGGGAGGAGGGCTGGACAGCTTGGTAAGCAGCATCCTCTTTAGCTTCAGCTGATGTGAAATAATTGGAGCTGTGCTTATCTCTGCAAAGCCGTGATCATTTGTGCCTGTAATGCTTGGATCACTGAGTTCCCAGTGCTGAGTCCTAAAACTCCAAGGGGATTTAACCAGTGTGACTGTACCAGCTTTCAGCAGGTTTTTCCTGCTATAAAACAAATGGTGGTGCATGCTGTAGCATCCCCACGGTCAGCAGATATGTTTGTCCCATGCTTTTGCTGTCTGTGGAAGAAAACCAGAAAGTTGTTTTAAGGATGTGAAGTGTTCCACTGCTTTGTAATTGGTTCAAGAAGGTGTTTGTTCCACACTGTTCCCACCCCTACTGAATTTCAGTGCAAAGCTCTCAGGGCTGCAGGCTATAGCCCCGTGTCATCCCATTTGTATATTCTCCAGAGTATGCCATGGTTTAATATCGGTGACATTTTAATTGCAGTTAGGTCAAGAGAGAAGCACTCTGAGTAGTCCTCCCCATGCCATAGCTGCTCATAAGGATGTATTCTAGTGCTAACAGGGTCAGCCTCTGGAGTATGAGTAATCACACGTTGCTTCTGCTCTGGGGTGTGAGCTGGGCATGAGCTGCAATGAGAAAAACACTTAGCAAGGAGACCATGGCAGTGGGGAGAAGCTTGGTGCTTTGACCTAATGCTGATAGCAGCCAGGCATTGAGGAGTGGTGAGTGCAGTTAATCAGCCTGAGAGTTATTCCCATGGTGGGGAGCACAGCACACAGATCCCTAACGCCCTGGAGACTTACCTACAGGGGTGAGAAGTAGCCTAGGTATACTTGCACCATGTAACCTGAGTAAAACTGTCCCAGTGAACACAGCTGGGTGTTTTTCAGACCTACAGTCTTGCTTTGGTTTGAGATTTGGCTTGTAATGAACTGGCTTGGGTAATCTGTGCATCTTCAGTTCTGAGTCAAGCTCTGAATAATAGAGGTAGGAGGCAGCTGGATGAACCCCAATGCAGCAGATCCTTATTTGTCAAAGATTTTTATTTTAAGCTGCCATAATCTTATTAAAGGCAGACATTAAGCACATTTCCAGCTCCAGCACTTCATGAGCTAATGAACTGAAAACTAACTTACTGGCCTTGGCATTCACAGAGGTCAGATGTGCTTTACCCTCTCTGCCATCTAAACAGCAGTTTGCTGATTTAGCAGGGAGACTTCTTTTGCTGGGGAGGTAGGGAATTAGGGCAATAGATTAAGCTGGAGGTGCTGGGAAAGCAGACAGTGAGCCCGCAGCAGTGACTTTTGCAGCCTTTGCCCTGCATCCCAAGATGTGCCACTAAAACACTGGTATTTTTAACTGTGTTAAGGCATTGCAGCAAATGGTGCTGTCTGTGGCAGCTCAGAATGCTTAGGAGTTAAATTCCTCTGCCTAAACCATCTTCCAGGCCACTTACAGTAAACCTTTGTGTCTCATTAGTGTCAGAGACTAATAAATGGCCACAGCAGGAGGGCTGAAACTTGGTTTTGGGAAGAGTTCTCTCGCAGTTGGCATTAATGGGCTTAATTTAGTGCCCTGCTTTGGCAGCAGAGCTGACAGCTGATACAGTACAAGGCTTTTACTTAGTGTTTTCCTCAAGCCTTAAGTAAATCCATGGGGCTGTGAAGTGTGATGGAGCAAAGTGCTCATGGCTGGATGGGGAGGAGCTGTGCCTCTGGCTGCTTGGGCCAGTGCTGTCTCATCTGTGTTAGTAGATGGAGCGAGTACTAAAAGGAAAGTATCTGAATGATGGTGGGTTTGGTTTCCCCTGGACTACTTCCTGTTGAAGTGCTGTTGCATCAAATGTCTTCTCTCCTGATCCCTCACATGTAGAAGTGAATCTTTTTCTGGTAAATCTCTGTGCTTCTCTGGCTTTTCCTTCCTTAATAAAGACATTGCAGGTGACACCAAGTTGGGCAGGAGTGTTGATCTGCTTGAGGGCAGGAAGGTTCTACAGAGGTATCTGGACAGGCTGGACTGATAGGCCAAGGCCAAACTGTATGCAGTTTAACAAGGCTCAGTGCCAGGTCCTGCACTTGGGTCACAACTCCATGTACCACGACAGACTTGGGGAAAGAAAGACATTGAGGTGATGGAGCATGAAGAAGGGAATGAAGCTGGTGAAGGGTTTGGAGCACAAGTCTTGTGAGGAGCAGCTGAGGGAGCTAGGGGTGTGTAGTCTGGAGAAAAGGAGGTTCAGGGGCACCTTATTGCTCTCTACAGCTGCCTGAAAGGAGGTTGTAGTGAGGTGAGGAATCGATCTCTTCTCCAGGTAACAGGCAATAGGACAAGAGAACACAGCCTCAAGTTGCACCAGGGGAATTTTAGATGGAGAGTAGGAAAAATGTCTTCCCCAGTGTCTTTTGGACAGTGATGGAGTCACCTCCCTGGAGGTATTTAACAGACGTGTAGATGTGGCACTGGGGGATATGGGTTAGTGGTTGGAGTTGGCAGTGCTGGGGTAACGATTGGACTTGGTGATCTTAAGGGTCTTTTCCAACCTAAGTGACTCTCTGATTCTATGATAATGAGTCTAATTAGTGTATGAGTGAATGTGATCTGTGTTTATTGGTGTGGGCATGTTTGACACGTATCAGGCTGAGTTAACCCTAACCTGGTATTAGCTAAATTGCTGGGCAGTGTCTCCTGGCTGCATGGCTGGGCAAGGGGATTGATTGGCAGTTGGATCCTAAGCTATTATTAAGCCACATTTATGCAGTGCCAAAACTCAAGAGTCCTGGCTGTCGGTGCAGCAAACCCTTCCTCTTTCTCTTCCAGATACCTTATACTCACACCTTTCATGTTGTATTGCTGCCTCGTTTGTTCTGCTTTGAAGTCTCCCTTTACTCCTAAAGTCTTTTTAATAGCATTTCTTCCACTGCTTTGCTGGGCAGACTGAGGCTCGCATACTCTTGCATGAAACATGAAGTGGTGGGAACATCCTTCTCTCCTCCCCAAACCAGAGTTTACTTCACTTTTGGCCCTTGTGCTACCAGAAAGTAGCCCTTTTTGGTTGTGAATGTCAAGGGAGAGGTCTTCCTCTGCATGTGCTGCTTTGGTTTTACTTTTACATCCCTCCTGTTGTCTTAAGAGTCTAAGTAAGAGTACTGGAACCAAGTGTGGCTGGGGTCTGAGCTAAGGAAAGATTGAAGATGCATTTTCCAAACAGGAATTTGCCTAGTGTAATGTTTTGAAGATGGAGTTTTTGCCACCCCTACTGTTAATCCCTGTTTTCTGCTCATCACTAGTGGGTCTCTTTTGGATCATAGATGACCTGAGAGGAGGCAGGCGAACATAGTGTTAGTCTGTGGCATATTCTCTGCATTGTGCATCTGGCATTAACTCTCAGTGTGAGCAGAGGCATAAGTTGGTTTAATGCCAAAGCAGAGGAACCCCAAACCCCATTTCCACTTTCCAGGCAACCTTTTGGTATGTGAAAAAGCCTAAATAAGCCTCTCTGTTACAGTGGAAGAAAAGGGTTTAGGATGTGCTTGAGCTGATGCACAAAGTCACGGTCTGTTGCTGTGGTGGTGAGATTGCATCAGTACTGCAAGTGTCTCAAAGGCAGCTGAAGGTCTGGAAGAAGCTGCTGCCAGGATCTGAGCCAGGTTGTCACATTCACTCACTGTCATGTGTTGAGCCCCTTGGAGACTCGTTGTAGCTCTTATGTGTTTGTTAAGGTCTCCTTTCCTTTGCAGGGGTGTCTGTCTTCAGAAGGATGCTCTTTCAGTGAAAGTCCCAACAGGACTAAGCAAGAAACAACAGCAGCATTAACTTCCATGGCAAATGTCAGTCTGCATTTCCTAAACTGTGGGGCTTTTTTAAATCCAGGCATTTATATAGAGACTGCATGTTGTAAAACTGGATGAACACCAAATTAATAGTGTTCTCTGGAGTTTTCCTCAGCCTTGCTAGATATTTATCCCCATGACCAGTGAGAATCCAGCTGCTTGTAAGGTTCATTCCTTTAATGAGTAACTATTTCATCACCTTAGTAAGTCCTGTAATTCGTATCAAGGTAACATGCATATTGTGCATGCACAGATGCTGAGCATGTGTTAATAAAGGGGGGGGGGAGGAAGCCTTTAGTTACAAGATGATATGCTTTGCTTTTGCTGTATGACTTACAGAGAGCTGTTCTCTAGTGAACAGAGCCAGCAGTGAGCCTGCTTTGGGTTGTGCCCCTATTTGCCACCCTGGGCAGACCTCTGCTTTGCTTTCTTGTCTGTGAAATGGTGACTAAGCCCATTGTTACAAAGCTGTTGAGATCTCCACAGTGTGAAGTAGTGATGTGGGAGAAGCAAAACTTGCTTGGACAGCAGAATGTCGGATGCAGAGTTGTGCATGCTGAGAGCTTATGGATGCTTTATCCCCTTAAAGCCACCTCGTCAGTGCCTAAACTTAATTCAGATTATAGGCAGCCCTCCAACTCCTGGTTTAGTGTTGATGCAGCGCTTTGTAGGCTGTCTGGGCTGCCATGAGTCAGGGTCACTTTGCCTTTAAACTTTTCTGTGTGTTCATTTGCTCTGAAGATCCACAGGGCATGAGAGCTCGGGCTGGGAGCCAGGGAGGCTGGCTCTAAACCTGGGGGCAGAGCAGTAAATCTGTAGGAATGGACATGCTTGGATTGTCTCTTATGTAAGGATTTTATTTAATACTCTAGCCACTCATCTACAAGACTATTATTGATTCAAGGCTGGCAGCTGATCAGACTGATTTATGTCCTGAATTGTAAAGCTGGTTGATAAACACTGCAGTTTTCTCTAATACCTGGGCTGCTTTGTGCTGTTCCAGGTGGATCTGTGCCCCTCTATGGAATCAGGTTGGACATAAGAGGGGTCTGACCCTAGAGGTCTCCTCTGCATGGTTCTGTGTCCTACTGCTGTGCTCGCTCTGAAGCATGGTGGAGGGCAGGGACATGAGCTCTAGCTTACCCTTTCCTGTGGGGTGTCCTGGGCTCTGGATGCCTGTAGGCTTAGCAGCCTGGGAAGAAGCACCTGTTCCAGCAGTGGTGAGTGCCTGCCTGATCCAAAAGGATGGTCACTCCTCCCTCACTGATACTTTCAAGTGGAGAGTTCGAAGTTTGGCCTCAGTGCACAACACCCTGGCTTGTTGAGGTTGATCAGGGACTCACCAATGTTGTATAAAAGGAAAACTTGTATTTCACATGCCCAGAGTAGGAAGCCTCACATAGTTATTGAAGCCCAAAAATGCCAACTTCCCCTCCTGGCTCTGCAGATGACTTGCTGTGTATAATCTTAGGAGAGTTACTTCATTTACCTTTTCTGGGAACTACAGTGTGAACATGCCTATACCAGGTCAGCCCCAACATCCATTTATGCAGTGGAAGTGATGCTTCCCCAGCTTCCAATAAGGTGCTGAGCATCTCTTTTCATCTGGGCTGTTCTGGTTTGATGATCCACAAAGGACATCTGTTAGGATTTCTGACAAAGGGCATGTGTCCATTGCTGGAGCAGTGCTGATATGGAAAAGGAGCTCTTCTGGTGGGTCATTCATTCATGTCTGATTTAAGGCTTTTGTTGCTGCAACAGTGATAGGGCTGCTAGAGCTTTGCAGAGCTGCTTTTTTACACTTCATAAATGAAGATGTTAGCAACTTCCTTTCATTTGCTGATGGAAATCATTCAGCAAGGTAAAGCATTAGTAGTTAAGTGCTACTGGAACTAGTGGCTATTGTATTGGCAGCATAACCCATCCTCTACCACCTTTGTCACAGCTCACCTTGGTTTGGACAGTAGCCTGGCTTGGTAGTAGGAAAACAGGCACATAAAACAGGCATCAAATGAGGTACTGAAAATGCCTCTGTGTGAGCCACAGTGGCATTGCAGTGAGATACCTACGGCCCATCAGGAAGTCAGCAGGTGCAGACCATGCATGATCTGTCTTGCACTTCAGATGTCTCTAACAGGATGAGCCCAGCTCAAGTGGCCTGCTAGCAGCCCTGTTCTCAGCATTTCCTTCAGCCCCATAGCCTGATTGTTATTAGGTAAATACCTGGCTGCTGTGTTATTGAGGGCATGCTCCCATCTAGCTCCTTGACATGCTTAACTCTTGGTTTGGGGTGTGAGGGAGAGGGGAGGCAGCATTTGTCCCCCCTTAACCCATGAATTATGGCTCTATGAAATGCATAGCTGCTCTGAAAACCCTGGAGATGCGATGGATGCAAGGCAAAGCGGTTGCTGAGCAGTGGTTGTTGCAGCTTCTGTCCCTGGCTCCACCCTCCTGGTTATGTTTCGGAGCTCCAAATGCCTCACGTCATGTTGCAGAAGTCATTGTAACCCCTCCAGATCACATGAACACTTCGGCAGAGTCACTTCATTATGAGCTGCTGTTAAGATGCAAATAAACCCTGCTAATGCAGTAACTTCAGCACTGCTGCACTTCATAAGTCAGCGTAACTGCTTACACCGAGCTGGGATTACAGGGCAAATGCTCTTCCACTGCACAGCAACGCCATCCAAGCCAACTAATACAAAGTAAAGATACCAGTGCAGCTTGGGAAGAGGTTTTATTGGTACAGGATTGAGCCTGTATCAGTAAAACCTGTAGTGAATAACCCATGTGGCTGCTTGAGTGCTGTTATGGCAGGATGGGTTTGGAGGGAATAAAGAGAATTCCTCTTTCAAGAACTTTGTGTGTTTGGTGGCCAAGGCTCCCTGTTCATCCCTTGAAGCTGTCAGCTCTTCACCCTAGGTAGAGGCTTTATGCTCTTCAGCAAGAGGCAAGCCTGACAACTTTGGGCTTAGGATCAGGGCTCTGCAGTGCTTTGAGTTCCCCTTGGCCATCAAGTGGCAACTCTCATCCACCCCCACCTTCACAGCAAGTCTGAGGGGGGCTCACCAGGCCATTAGCCTGGTCCTTTCCTCCATGGGGCTGTTGCCTGCTCTCATGTAATGCAGGTTTATGTTGTCCTCCCAATAGGAGTGGCTGCCCACCCCTGAGATGAATGGAAATGGTTAACCAGAGCTGCCAGCCCTGGGGAATTGGTTCAGCAGCACTTCACGCCTGACTAATATCTGCTTCTTTCTTTCTGCACTCTGCCTGTCACTCCAGATGGGAGAGGACTGTCTGTGGGTAATTGGTTCCTGTTCCCTCTGCCTTCCTCCTTCCCTCTTAATCACGCACGTTGCTGTTACCGTCTCTTCCATCATTTTGAGTTTGGAATAAAGTTAGCTCTTGGGCATCTTGCAGGAGGACTGGGTAAACCAGACCTGTAGTTTCTGAATGGGGAAAGCATTGGTGCTGTAGGAGGGTGACAGGAAAGAGAAACAAAGGGATTTCTGTGCTGCTGCAGTGGGTTGTGCACCCTGGATCTGAGGCGGAACTGATTAGTTGTTCACGAACTTTCCCCCCTTTCATTTCTGTTGAAGTATATGTGTTGTCGCTTCTCTTTTCGCTATGTTAGGTAGAGCCAGCTCTGGCTCTAGGGACCTGGTGAAGCTGCCAGCTCCTTGGAGCTTCTTGCTCTGCAGCTTTGTAGCACATCTGCAGCACTTACTCCTGAGCTGGGAGCCAAAAGGGTGGCAGCCTGCTGTGTGCAGACCCCTTCTGTGAGCAAAGCCGGGCTTCAGGAAGAGCAGGTCAGAGCTTCCTGGCATTCAAAAGAGCTCCTTTCCACCACAGAGGAATTAGGGGCAATCTAGAAATCTAGTGGTAAATTCTATGAGCCAGTGAGGTTTTTTCTCTGCCTTGTAGGGGGTGAGAGCTGGAATCTTGGCTCAAGACAGGCAATAAATCCAAATTCTGCTTTTCCCCCAAGGCCTGACAATTAGGGAAAATGGAAGGCTTGCTGATAGCTTGAGGAACCCCAATATGTTATTCCTCCCAGTGAAGGCATGCCAGATACCAGTGTACGGGTTTCTCCGAGGTTGGATTCCTAGCCTGCAGCTTCTTATGATGAGTGTAGTAGGAAGTGGTACAATAGTTAACATCTGGCTTCATTATGCAGAATTATTCAGTCATTTCCATAATACCCTTTGTCAAATGCTTGCTGCTTGATAAACCAGTCTTTCTCCTGCTTCAGACAACAGTACCAGAAATCCTCCATGCATACAGTAATATCTGGAAATGAACTGGATTCTTTACCTTTTTCCTCTGGACTTCACTGCCTGTCAGTATAAAGTGTAAACTTCATCTGCATGCAAGACTGTGAATAGGGATGAGGTGTAATAGTTGCATTTATTACTCCTCAGTGAGCCAGTAACAAGATGTAAATGATCTGATATATTAATCTAAAACATGGCTTGGCTTAAAGAGCAGGCTGTAGCACAAAACTCTGCTCTGCCAGGCTGCTTCAGAGGGGCAGACCTGACAGTGTAATAAGCGCTATTTTATAAGCTTAGTATTAATTGGATTTGCATCCTCTGGCTGGCTTCCTTCAGTCTGTGCCTGATCTTTCTTTTGACTTTGGAATTGCTCGGTTTTATCTCTTCAGTAAGCTGGACTTGCACAGAGCACTGCCATGGGCAGCAAGAGGATGGGTTGCTCTGTGAAGAGGTGGCTGTTGCAGAAGATGAGGGGTGTCCTATAACTTTCTACCATGACCTCAAATAGGGATAAACTGAACTTCACACAGGATAAAAGAGCTCTTAAGGCTTCTTAACAAAAGGCAAATTGTGTGTGATTTGTACGTCTCTGGCACCTACTCATGGTAGCTAATGTTGCATTGGGTGGCTCCTGTGGGGACCAGGGGAAGGAAAGGGGCTGGGGTTAGAAGGGGGATGCAGAACAGCAGAGGGATTTGTAAGATTTTAGTATTGTTGGAGGGTAGTTATCATCTGTAAATCACTGTCTTGCAATTCACTGCTGTTCCCAAGGCATTTTATCCTTTTTATCTGTGCTCTGAGGGAGAGAATTACGAAGCTTTATGGTATCTCTTGACTGGCGTAAAGGACATTAGCCATGAGATCTCCTGGGGAACAGGCTATTGGGGACCAGAACACAGTTGAGGTTCCAAGTCTTTTGTGCAGAGAGAAAAGGTTGGAGCCTTTTTGGCTTTAAGCACAGGCTTACCTGGAAGCTTCTGCTTTAGCTATATGGTGTATCTTTTTCAGTATCTTAACATATCAGCATACATTTGAACACTGTATCTAGAGCCTTTGTCAAATGCTTTTTAAAGCAGATAGACCTCCCCAGACCTTGATCAAATGGAAGAGCAAAGACATCTACACCTGTGTTGTTCTGGTCTGCTAGTCCAGCCTTTTCCCCATGGGGGCTGGCTTCTACCTCCCCCCTGCACTTGCCTCATCCTCCATGCACATTGCTGGGGCATGATCCATGTCTGAGTGTGACCAAAAAAACCCTGCAGTAGGCAAAAAGCTACCATGGTCTTCTGAAAACAAAAGCTTAGGACACAGATATGCCTGGAGATATCTCTGTAGTGAATAATCACTGCAGATATATGCTTATTTCCTCCTGGCTATCAGTCATCTTTCAGGTGCTTTATAGATATTCACAGGAATGATGTACTTGCAAACAGCACTTGTAGCTAGTTTTGGAGTCTGTCCTGATCACTGAGGTCTCTGAAGCGTGTAGAATGGTATGGATGTTTAAAAAATGGGATTTATCACTGAGAAAGTGGACTGGATGCTTTGTAAAGGGAGTTCATGATAGGACAGCTTCTAGGTGGGCTGCAGGATGGTTTGGCAGAAGGGCTCCAGAGAGGGTTTAGTGTTTATGGAGGGCTGCGCGGGTGGTACACAGTGGCTATTTCAGTCGCTTCAAGCTGTAGCTGTGTAGCTTGGCAGAGATCATTACTGAAACATTCTAGTGCACTGTAAGGTCTCTTTACTACTTGAGTGGCCCATTAGATCATGAAGCTAGTTTGTTCCTGTCTAAGGGAGGGGAGCATCTTCAAAAGGAAGAAAAGCCCACCTATCTGAGCTGTCGCAATAGCCCGTTCTCTTTCTTCCTCCTTACTGAATAGAGCCACATGTCAGAGGAAGGCAGCCAGGGTGCATTGTGTTTTCCTGTTGTTCCGTAGCTGTTCCCTAGAAAACCAAAGCTTTCAGGAAATGAGCTTCCTGTCACCTTTATTTCTATGCCATTTCACAGCTACCCCACTGGGTTTTGTGGAGCTGCTCTGGGCTGCAGGCAGCCAGCGTGGTGGGGTGAAGGGAAAGCGCTGGTGCATGAAGCACAAAGAACTGGGCAGAGATTTTGGTGCAGATGACAGGCGCAAGAAGGGATGAGCTTTTGTTCTTATTAACCTGCAAAATGCTCCTGTCCACTGTAGGTGTGTGGGGGTAGTTCTCCAACAGCTCTGCTCACGCAACAGCAAAAAAGCCCCTCTGTTCCCTGTGCTTTCATTGCGTTTCTGTCTGTCCTATGCGTGGCAAGCGAGGGAGCAGTGCGGGCAACCCAGCTCCACTCCGGCCTGCTGACACTTGGCTTAAATGAACTCGGTCTTTCTCTCCTCTTTCTCCTTCTCTCTTTCAGCTTGGCAGTGACCTTGGCGGGGGCATTGGAGGAAGCCCGGCAGTAAGTGCCATTCCTTTTTTTTCCCCAATTTCAAAAGCTGCTCAAAGCTCAGGGTGTTTCGGTGCAACCTCACCCATTATGTGCTGGAAGGTGTTTTAAAATCCCTCAAGATGTTCGAAAATGGACAAATGCAGCTGAAACACGGGTCCCCATCTATGTTGCTTTGAGTCCAGACGTCACCTGGGCTTTCCTAAGAGCAGCCAGACTGGAGCTGTTGACTATCTGCTTAGCTCTTCTTTCTCAGAGCTTTTGGGTTGAGCACCAGCATTACCACTAGCCAGTACCCCAGTCCTTGTGCAGCTGCTTTGGGAGCTGAAAGGCCAAGGTGCTTACCTCTCTACTCACAAAGCCTGCTCTCCTGTAACCCTAACCCAGTGTCTCCATGGGCTTGTCTGAACTCAGTGCTTTTCTCCTCCCAAATGCCACATAAGGTTTTTCCTGAACATCAGGAAAAGGTGCTTTGAGCTTTCCTCCTGCATGTGGTCAGTGCTGAACTCTGCCGGCCACCGGCCTCCTCCTCTGTGCTCACAGCTTTGTGAGTGTCCTAGTGCCTAGAGCGCCCGCCAGGGCATGGGAGACTTTCAGGCTGCTTCCACAGCACCCTTGACTTCAAGTGCATACCAGCTTCTTCCAATAAAGCATGGGAAAAGGATGCAAGGTGACTGGGAGATGCAGTGAGCAGGAGGGAGTGTGTCTCCAACCCACAGCCAAAAGCAGTCTCCTGGAGAAAGCTCCAGTCCCTCTTCCCAGGACTGTGTAGGCAGTAATGCAGTGAGGAAAGCATCCTCAGTTCTGGAATGGGGGCTTTTCGGAGACCCTTGTTCTGGCTGCAGTCATTCTCTCTCCTTCTTTTCCTGTGACTCCTGCATTCCTTTCTAACCTCAGCACCAGGGCAGAGGAGAGATGGTGGCACAGTGTACCTGTAGCCCCACGCTGTACAGACCAGCATATGGCAGATGCTTACACTATAGAGATTGTACTTACAAAGCCAGGACTCTGCCTTCCTGGGCCATCATAAACCCACCAAGCAGTCGTGTAAAAGCACCAGTCCTCCCTGTCCAAGGGGTTGACTGAACGCCACATCTCAGGTGGGTTTCTGAGCAACAGAGCAGCAGTGAGACTTCAGACCTGCCATCAGTATTTCCTGTTGCCTGCCTTAGCCCTTCTGCCTGTCCCTGGGCTGCTGACTGCTGAATCCTCTTCTCAAGCACATAATTCTTCCTGCTCATAGTGAAGGAGAACTTGGGAGTCTTAACTAGAGGGTGACTGTCCTAACTGGAGCTGGGCACCTAAAGGTTAATCCTCCAGGTTTGGTGCCCTCATTTAAGTCCTGAGAGGGAAGGATTGCCCTTGTTGCAGAAAGACTGTCCTGTGGCAGAGACAACTAGTTCTGCTTCATGTAATGAACCTGTTGGACCATAGTGCTGAGAATGCAGAGCTCTGGCTTTGGGTGGGATTACACAATACGGTCATGCCTCCCTTGCTATCTCTGGGTATGCAAAATCATGAAGATTCCTGAAGAGTGCCATAGTTGGGAAGATTTGAAGCACGTTTTTCTTTCCCCTGGGTTTCTACAGGGTAGATCCACAAAGCATATTGTTTTTATGAGGAGGACACATGGAGAAGAAAGATTCCTCTACAGTGGGAATAGGTAACTGGAGCTATAACAAATGATGTGAAAGCTATTGCATGGTTGAGGCGATAGCCAAGTGTAGGGATTAGTTGCCAGGAGCTTTGGGATTCCAATGCATTATTTAGCACTATTGATAATTCAGCAGGGAAGCTGCAAACGGCTTTAAAATATTGAGTATATTGCCTGAATTCGTGCTTTATTTAATAAGTAGTGCTCTTCATACGTGATGTTAATCAGTGCTTGTTCTTTCTACCCCGTCCAGGTGGGGCAGACCTACATTCCCTCCTCTGTGCCAGCCACCTTTGCCCCTTCACCCACCCCGGCCGTGGTGAGCAGTGGACTCAATGATCTCTTCGAGCTCTCCTCTGGTATAGGCATGGCTCCTGGAGGATATGTGGCTCCAAAGTCTGTACGTAAGGAAAAAGAATCATCCTCAGTATATTGCCTTACCTTGGGCTACAAGAAGTCAGAGGTTGCTTGCTTGTCCCCTTTATTGTGAGTTTCTTGTGCTACTGAGGCACCCAATTCAACTCAATCCCATTAGGGATGCTCGGGCAGGGTAACTGTGTTGGAGACCATGGTAATTGTAAGTTACATACTTCTGTGTCTTTAGCAGTTCCCAGCAGTTTTGCCTGTAATAATATTACTCCAAAGAACAGCCCTTGTAAGATAAAAGAGTCTCAGTTTTGTGCAAGTAGCTCTTTCCTGGAGACCTGCTTCTTAGCAAGCTTCCCCAGGAAACTGAGGGCGGGATGCAATTTGCTCCAGCTTTCACAGAAGGTATGTTTATTTGGAGGAATCCAGTGTGACAGTGAAGGTAAAACCACGTGATTGATGAGCACACTGCAGCGTAATGCAGAGAAATGCTCTGTTAGTGGCAGAGATCACAGATGCAGTGACTGAAGTGTGCTTACTCTGAAGGTCTTTTGAGATACAGAACGTGGTTCTGGTAACAGGCTGTGGGGGAGCTCAGATTCAGCCTTTCCTGCCTGAAAGGAAATAAACAAAACTCAGCACCCTGATTAAACACTCAGTGATGAGTAAGCCTAAGTCATCCTATGAAATGTAGGATCTCAAGGTACGGCAGAGCATACTCAAAGCTTTTGGTCTTTAGTTTGCTAGTAAATAGTACACCATATGTAAGATCGAGTACAAAATACCCCCAGTAATTTTGAGCTAAGAAATACTTCATCTTGCACCACTCAAATTTGGGTCTGGGTTTTTCCCACAAAGATGATTTGGGAATTCAGAACCCAGGCAGGTAGTAGTATCAGCCCTGTGATTTTATTTGGTTCAAACTTTAGTGTTGTCCTGCCTCTAATAGCCCAACATGTCCTTGGAGAAGCCTGTCCATCAGCAGACTTGGTAAGTCTTGCATTAGTGTGATGGACACAAGCTTTCCCTGTTTTGTGCACGCTAATGCTGTAGTATATTTGAATTCTTATGTGAGTACTGTCGGCAAATACAGATTAGGAGCAGTGAGCTTGATCCTTTCAACACCTCATGTTGTGTCTTCCCTGTAGTGTTTCTTTAGCATCTGTGGGCTTAATGTGTCAATGTAGCTGAATTTCCAGACCCAGGACTTCTCTGTTGCTTGGAAAACTGTACTTGTTTGTTATCTTCAGGCCAGACTTATGCTGAATGACATCTCTTGTGTTCAAGGTTTGGTTACCTGCAGTAAAGGCTAAAGGACTGGAGATCTCAGGCACATTCAGTCACAGGCAGGGACACATCTACATGGAGATGAACTTTACCAACAAGGCTTTGCAGCACATGACCGACTTTGCCATTCAGTTCAATAAGAACAGGTGAGAAATCAATCCACTTCCTCTGTTAAAATGATTGCATGCTCCTATGAAAGGAAGTCTATGTCTATGTGGATAGATAGAGGGAGGACTTTTATGTAGGTATATGATGCAGTTATGGAAACAGCTGTATGGTGCAGCCTGAACTCTCCATCACACCCCAGTTGTGTGAAATGGCTGGAAGTACAGACTGGTAAATCTGTGAGGCAATGGGCAGCAGACAGTCTCCTAGCTCTGAAACAGCATCTGCCCCATGTAGTCTCTGCAGAGTTTTAAAGCAGCCTCATGAGTTGTTAGGCAGTATAGTTGTTTTATAGCCAGTAAGAGCCCCAAGGAAAGGAAGAGCATAAACGGGCAAGCATTTGAGCTGCACAAGTATCAGTCTGTAATGCCTCCACCTCCTGACTTAATTGCTGTGCTGCCCCTCAGACTGTCTGGAAATACAGGTCTCATTAATAAAGCTATTTGTCAGTGAAGAAGTTGCAAGTTAAGAGCCTGTGGCACATGTTTTCCCTCTAATTGGCAGCAAAACAATTTTGTCAGAAGGAGCAGCCACTTGAGTGTTTGGAGCATACAGATTGTTCTCTGAAACCCATCTCAGCCAAAAGACATGACATGGCAGTACAGCCATGGTGTCTTCCCATAGATAAGCCTTCCTAGTCAGCTTATTGTGTGGTTTGCTCTATGTTATCTTGAGCAAGGACCAGGCTGCTTCTTGTTAAGACTGTGAAGCATATCTTGTGACTGAAATGTTCCCCATGTTTCTTAATATCCTTTTGCTGGAAAACAGTTCTCTATACTGCAGATCCACTGAAACTGTCTCTTTAATATCACTGTTAGCCTTACAAATGTGGGATTTCTTGGGACGAGGAAGATTTACTTACAAAAGTCGTTATGCTAACTAAGTCTTAGTAAATGTTCTCCCTGGACTGCTGTATTTTCCGGAGAGTTTTGCTAAGCTGCTATGTGCAAATATTTCATGCAAATTGGCCTGAAAAAAAGCTGGTTTGCTTGTGATTTTTCCCCATACATCAAGCTGTGTTCTAGCCACACCTCCACAGTACTTCTCAAGGATGCAGCAAGTTTAAATACTGTACAGTAAGCCAGCAGCTTCTCCCTTTGCAGCATCTCAGCACACATTCTGTATACAACCTACTACTATTTACTCTTCTACAAATACTGTTCTCCTGCCACAGCTTTCCACTGTGGCTGGTGCATTGGAAAGAGCTGCAGCGGGCTGGCAGTTTAGGTCTAAATATTAAGGCTTGCGACTGGGAGGTTTCTATTGCTTTTCCCCCTCTCCTGCTGCTACTAATCACATTCACTGCAGTCCTGGGATAAAGCACTAAAAAAAAAGGGAAAGAAAGCTAAAGCTCTAGCGTGCTGGAATACCAGCCATTTAGTAGCAAAATACAACTTTGTTTTCCCTCTGAGTCTTAGGGAAAACACTAGGGCTTATATCCCCCAAGGTGAAATGGCTGCAGAAGGCAAACCACGTGGGTAGGCCCTTGCTGAGAATATTCTTGTTTCAGCTCCCTAGGGCTGAAAACTAAAGAGAACAAAGAATGGGCATCTTCTGGTTTCTGAAAGAGTGACAAACACACAATGCACATGCACCGTGCAGAGGCAGTCTCAGTTTTGTAGCGAGTAAAATAAAAGTACACACCTATGTTTTTGTTGCTGTAAATATCACTTCTGAGCTCATGTGAATTATGCTGGAGAGAAACACAGTTGTGAGTGGACAGACTGTGTTATGAATCTGTGCTTGCATCTGGTTTTGAAACGAAGCCAGTACATAGTACAGAGGTGTTATGGTAAATGTTAGCTGCTTCCCTCTTCTCTGCACAAAGTAGAAATGCCTGTGGAATTAAATGCCTTTTGGACTGAAGGGCAAGTAACCACTTGCTTTTCTATGGTGGTATACAGCCCCAGCTGAAGGAGCCTCAAACCAAGCAGCAGAGCCAGACACTGTCATTTGGGACCAGACAGCTGGCTGTGTTGATTCATTTGTTCTGCAGAGCTCTGCTACAAACCACGTACCCCTTCCTCCTTGGCTATTTGTTCTGTGTTGGCTTCTGTTCCTTCTTCCAGAGCTCCCAAAGATACAATAGCCGTGGAGTGTATGTGATACACTCTATTTGCAGTGCTCTACAGCTCTGTAAGAGTAAGCCAAGAGGCCTGAGTTTAAGGTCAGGGGCTTCTCCTTGCTGGGCAGGCTGCTGCTCAGCACATAGACCAGTATGGTGTGGGTAATGGAAGAGTTCCCAGATGCTGGTCCCCTGGGCAGGATGGTGCATGTTGCAGTGAGGTCGACCTGATTGAATTTCCTGTGCTTTGTCCTACTTTGAGTGCTGTTTTGAGCTGTGCTCCTCCCTTTGAGTAACAGCAAGGGCAGCTCTGGAGTAATGGAAGGTGAGTCAGCTTGTGCTTGGCAAAAGGGAAGTGGGTGCTGAGCAATGCAGTGCTGCTCTCATTGCCTCTGTTTTTCTCTTGCTCAGCTTCGGGGTCATCCCAAGCACCCCACTGGCCATTCACACACCTCTGATGCCAAACCAAAGTATTGATGTCTCCCTGCCCCTCAACACTTTGGGACCAGTCATGAAAATGGAGCCTCTGAACAACCTCCAGGTAAGGATTGGATCATTCTGTACAAGGAGGGGAGAGCAGCAGATGCTCAGCCCAGCTTGTTTGGCCCAACAGAATGTGGTAAGACTCTAGTAACAAAATACCATGTGTCTAGGGTAACCAGGCAGGCTTATGAACTGGTCTGAACAGAGAAAGTGCATGCCTGTGGTAGAGGAGGCAGCAAGAGCTGTCACCAAGAATTGAGGCAATTAAAGGAATTGCAGGAAAGATGGCAACTACTGAGTGATTAATACTTCTTTAGTGCTCTTGAGGGTGCTTTACAAAGAAATTGGCACATCCCTGCCCCAGATAGCTTAATCCAAGGCAAACAAGATGTTCCAGGAAAGGCAGAGGAGAAATGACGTGAGCAGCTAATGTTTCATTAATGAGGCTGTTGCTGCCTGTCAGGGACGGCATACCCTAGATGAGGCTTTTTATCAGACTGGGCTGCCAATCTGGTAAATAAACCCACAACAGATCCAGGGAGATGCTCCCCTCTGGTTTTGACCCGAGATTGTCTCCAGCAGTCCTGATGTGCCTCAAGGGCATTGGTCTTGAAGTACTTCTCAGGCAGACGGTTCTACCTCCCGTGTGCAGCCACTGTGGAGTGGAGCTCAGTGAGGGATTCCTGCTTCTTCTCTATGTAGCTGGGTCCTCCAAGATGGTTTTCCCAGTATTCCAAAGATGTGGTTAACTTGCTCTGTAGCATGCCTCACTTGCCTCCAGTCTCCAGGAGGTGGAAGTAGGTTGTGTTCCTGTAGCGTAGCAGCCCATAGAGGGGAATATTTTGAAGTAGCTCATTCTCTTTTTAGATTAAGAGAATGCAATGAAGTTACTATTTATTCTGCTTGAGCAACTGGGGTTTTTTTCCCTTCTTTTGACTTCCATTCTGGGGCTTATGACTTATTGATGAGTCTTTGGGCAAACAGCTCGAAATAGCTTCTCTGGCGCTCAAACGAGCAGTCCTACACTCGGGCTCTGAGCTCAGTCATGCGATGGAGCATGTGGACAGTGAATGAATTACATGTGCTTGTCTTCCACATAGGGCCTTTCCAGCTTGTGGAAAAGCTGGATTCCCTCTGTTTCCAGCTCATGAGGATGAGTCTGTATTACTGCATTTGGGTCAGATGTGGTAAAATCTACCTCCTGCTCTGAAGGAAGTTTGGAAGGCTCTAGGAGGTGACAGTTGTCATCTGCCACAACACTGGGGACTCTCATAGAGGCACTCTCAAGTTGCTGCTTCCTTTGATCAGGAAGGAAGTGAAGTGTTTGGATTAGTCAATCTCCAAAGGAATCAGAACACAGTTTGTTTCTTGCACCATCTTCTACTAGAACAAAGCAAAGAGAAAACATGGGAGGAAACCTCCAGCTACCTTATATTGAGACAGCAGAGCATTCATTAGTGCCAGACTTCGTTGCAAATTTGCTAGCTCTCTCATTGCCATAGAAGTTGGCTGCCCTTTTACAATTGGGGAAGCTGCCATATGGAGTAATAGTATATTTCTCTGCAAAGAGTTGAATCATGATAGCAGATGCCAAGTTAAAAAGAGCACTCCCCTTACTTTCTTGACAGCAGTGGGTTTGATGGAGATCTGTCATTGTCCTGACAGCCAAGGCTCTGGTTTTGTTTTGTGAGTTCACGTAGGAATTATCTATCTTAAAACATTCAGAAATCATTTTGGTGACCTACTTAGGGAACAATTTATAGCATAATATAGGAGTAGAGAATACAAATGTTCCTGTATTCATTGAAGAACCAAAACACTCATCAAGTTGAATTTGCTTAATGTGGTTTTTCTGAGCTGGGGAACATTGAAGTAGATGCAGGGCTGGTTTGAACCTCAGGACCTTATGTTCATCTGTTCTGGTGGGGGTTTTTGTTGTTCTAGTAACAAGAAAAATAACTCCTGAAGTAACTAAACTGATAGCTTTCAACTTTTGTCATGTAAATTAGAAACTTCAAAGCCTAGTTGTACATCCTTAGGCAACTATTTCAAAAGTAATGAATTCAAGTCTTGTTCAGGTTATTTTTATTACCATTTCTAATCTTTTGCCCAATACCACTGGTTTAATCTTAACATTTCTAATCATGGAAAGAGACTGAAATATGTGACAAGTTAGCAAAGCGCCATTTTACAAGAAGATGAGGAAGACTGAAATATCTTCAGAGGCTTACTTGGGTAAAATATAACTGAAGTCTTCTGTTCACCAGTCACCTTGCATCTTGTGAGGCTGAATACCAGGCTTCTCCCTCCCATCCTAAAGTAGAGATGATAATTTTCTTAACCTGTTGACTCAGATTCAAGCCCCAGTCAAGCAGTGATTTATTCAGAGGGTAGTTAGACTGGACAGAGCACTGTAGGGGGCTGAATGGACTCCAGCCTCTGCTTTCTGGCTCATCATTTTTTGCCTCTTACAGATTTAAAAGCTGCTGATGGATGCCTTTGGAGTGTGCCTGTTGCTAAAGAAAATCTGATTTAGTTATTTGTGCACTGCTAACTTCTGCCTGGGGATGCTCTTGCAGTGCCCTGTCAGCCCTTTGGAGGCTACTTGGCACTTGTAGGTGCTGTGGTTCCCCTGCCCAGAGCTGTCTCTTCATAGCGCGGTGCTTGCAAATGATAACAAGTTCTTGCCCAAGGTGTACAAGAGGCTGCATTGAGCTCTGTATTTGATAGTCAAGGAGATGACTATTAGTTGTACAGGGTCCTGTAGTTGCCTTTTGACAATCAAAGTCATGTAGTCAGGGTTGTACCTAGTGAAGCAGATGCGGTGGGTGAGGTATCTCTGAGACCTTGAGCTCTCACACGCATGGTGGCAAAGAGGAAAATGGATTCTGAGATAGGGGTTTGCATTGCTGAGGAAAATTAACTCCTTCCACATACTTTGAGTCAAATTTGGAATAAGAAAATACCTGGGATGAGAGCCTTTCTATGCTAAAGACCTCTGCTCCTAATGAATGGTCTTTTAAGGGTTGTGAAATCAGAATACCCTATTTGTTCATTTGGGTACATGAGAATTGCTCCCTTGACCCTGGAAATGGGTGAGGACCCAGCCTGCTGTGAGAGCTTCAGAGCACAGGCCTGGCCTGTCATGGCACAAATCCGGTAATCAATTCTGTGAGGTGGTAACCACTTGCAGGAGACAGTACAATTGAAAACAAGCCTCAGGGACTCCCAGAGCAGTAGCGAGTGTGAGCCTGGAGCATTGCCATTCTCTTGGGATCCACATTCAGAATTGACAATCAGTGTGTTACATTCCCCAGCATTACCTGCTGTCAACTGGCAGGGCTCTTTGTTGCAGCTACTGAGCATGCAACTGAAAGAAGCAGAGCTTCAGTTTTCCAAAATGCCTGTAAAATGATCTGGTGAGTATTGAAAGGGAAGGATCTGCCAGCTGCACTCTTTCCTCCAAAGTGACACTTGGATACACAGACCTCTCCCTTGCTGCTAGCAGTGTGAACGCTTGTTTCTTCCAGTGAGCTTGGCAAAACCTTTTATAAAGGCAGATGAAGTTGCAGATTCTTCATTGAGAAAAGATCAGTCTTGCTAATGCAATATCGTATTTCCTCTTCCACGCTCAGTTCTGCTGTAACTCATCACCTGCGCTCCTCCACTCTTCAGTGTTTCGTTTGCAATGCAGAACCACTGGAGCTTTCATTCATCAGAAGTGTAAATGTACCTCAGGTCACAAATACAGAGCTTTCAGTACTTGGAAACAGATTCCACACAGTCATCTCTCCATAAAAGCAAGGCTGAGAATAGGCGTGAGCAGCAAGTCCAGCCAGCAGATGTTCTCCCTTCAGAGCCTACTTAATAAATGGCATGCTATCAGCCTGTGTGTGAGCGGAGTCAGAATGACTGGACCACAGAGCAGCCTTGGGCAGCTAGATGTGGAAAGTGCTTTCTTGGGTTTGTTGCCTAGGTTGCTTTTCAACAGGCTCTACTTGTAAGGGTCTGATTGCAGCAGAGAGCCCTCCTGGGAGCACCCTCAATGAAGGACTTGGATCACAGCTTGGCATCTGCAGCCAGTTCCTAGCTCAGCTGTGGAAGGCTGTTAGCTTGCTGATGAAGGGTAGGTCTGCCACATGGTGCAGCACATTTGATAGTGTACATTTTGAACCTCGAGTACAGCCAGGCACACATGGGAGCATAACCCTCCCAGTAACTCGCTGTTCCCTGACCATTGACGCAAGCAGTGTGCCTGGAGATGGGCAGGCTCAGCACCCACCCTTGCTGTCTGTGCACAGCACCACTGCCCAGGCTTAACACTTGTGCCTTTAGGTAGAGCAGCAACTGTCAAGCGCCCCTAGGATCCTGGGAACTCTACCTGTCAAACAAACTGAAGTAGCTATCACTCCCTGGGGGCATCTGACAGCCAGAGCAACAAACTGTCACAGAATAAACCATGCCTTCGTGCTGGCAGAGGTAAGAAAGTCTCTGCAGAGGGGAGTTGTTCTCTCCTTAACAGTTTGGCTGTTACCAGGCTCTAAAGCAAAACCCAACTTGAAGTAAATCCTTAATTTAGTGTAGGTGCTAATGGGATTCCAAGTGGGTATGTTGTGTGCTTGCTGCTGATGGAAAGCATCTGTGTTGCTTTCAGACTTGACTTTGAAAGTCAGTTCTTATGCTCAAGTCTGGGATTTAAAGCATCAGAAACCCACACTATTGAAGAAAATAACTCATGAGGTACCTCTACCCCAAAATACCATGTGTTGGCTATCAGAGGGTTGCACTGCAAGAAAGGACAACAGAAGGGTGCTCATGCTGCAATATGAGCAAATGTGTCCCAGAGATTATTTCTAGAAGTGCTGCTTCCTCTAGGCAGATCATGAACAAGATGTAAGTGATTGAGAACCCAGTGCTCACACCTCTTTAGCAGTGAAGCATCACATGAAAATCTGGCACCTTTTGACTTTTATCCCTCAGCAGCTTTGTAGTCTGCATGACTAAATCCACAAGGTAGTAATATTTTGTTCCTCCTTTCAGAAGGCTCACAGATGGAAAGCCATTTTTGTTGGAAATGCTTCCGTTTCAAATGTCTGGAGCTGAAGGTCAAGCTGAAGATGTAATATTTCATGGCTGGGTCAGCAGGTTAATGCTGCAGAAACACAGGCAAAGTTAGTCTGGACTGGAGGGTTTATTGAACGCAAGTGGAGGTTCCTTACAAGCATGTCCAACCTGGAGAGAGTTCTCAGCTGCTAGTATCACTTGAAATGCCATTGATTGTCTCGGGCTGATATTCCCATCTGAGGAGCACTGATTTTTTTTGGCAAGTCACTGTTGTTAGCTACTCAGTTTCTCACAGGCAGTGCTGTGGATCTGCTGTCTGCCTGCAGGTGCTTTAGTAGCCTGTCAGATGGCATTGGATGCTCCTCGTGTGACAGTGCAGAGGTTAAAGCATGACCTTGGTGAACTGTTACCAGCTGGTAGGGCCTCTTAGCTTTCCTCTTGCTGCAAGTTTGCCCATCCAGGTATCTGCAGGTGCTTTATCTTGGGGACCACAGAATTAACGGTGCATGCCTGGCTGTTCTGGGGCAGTATGTGGTGGTGAATGAAAAGCTTACTAATTTTGTCCTAGTGCTATAGGTTTAAGGGGACTGTAGCTTTTTCCTTTCCTGTTTGCAAATGTTATTTGTAACAGCTGGTTTCTGCATCATTACAGACACTTGCAAGGTGACACGTGATGTCATTCCTGAACCCAGTGATGATGCAGTCTGGGAGAAAGGCTGGCATGTGGCTTGCTTTTCTTTGCTGGGGAGAAATTGCATTTCAGAGCATCTTAATTGGGTAGCTCTCCAGAGTATAGCCAAAGCAGCTTACTCAGTATGTTTCTGCAGAGTTGAGAAGCAGGTCAGCAGATATCTTTTTATAGCATCCTTATAACTGCAGGGACAGGGTTAGCATGTTAATTTGGAGTGTGCCTCTAGAACCGTGACTGGAGAGAAAGCTCTGCTTTCCAGCCCCTCTTGTAAGAAACTGCTGTTGTATGGCAACAACAATTAGCTACAAAAGCTAATTCTAAGGCAAGGCAATTAATCGTTAAATCAGAGTTGGAAAAGATCTTGGGTCACGCAGTGTAGTGCCTGCTATGCTTTGTTGTTTCTCTACAGATCCTCTCATTGAGAGCATTGTCAAGGTTGATTTTAAATACTCCAAGTACTGGAGCTCCTCTCTTCCTCAAGAGTATTTTGTGCTGCTTAGCAATTCTCTCTACTGAGTTTTCCCAGGTGTTTAGCCTAGATTTTCCCTCTTCTGGCTCTTCTCCATGCCTTACATCCAAGCATAGCCATGGAATGGCTACACTGCTGTCTCCCCCAGCCCTCCCCTCCCAGACTGAGAGGTGCATTTTTGGCTGCTCAGCCTGTCTGATCACATTCTGCAGAGGTGAATCACTTAAGTCCATCCACCAAATGTGCTTTTACCCCTCTGGCTTTGGTGCCTATAGCTCAAATACTGGGCACTCCAACCTGCAGGTACAACTCCAGCAATCAAAGCACATTACAGCTCCCTATTTCAGAGGACAGTTTCCCTTTTTTTTCCTAGGTTGCTCCATCATTTACATGGTTTTAGAGGGCTTTAAATTAATCCCTTCTTAAGCTAGTTTGCACTGTGGGAGTTAAATATAAGCTGCTACCTTTAGTGATGGCTGAAAGCAGGAGCCCCACAGACTATCTACAACTGCCTTTCTGCTGTTCTTTGTCCTTCAGGGGTCTTCCCAAGTGCTGTAAGAGTTTGTTCAGGAGCTTGATCTCATCCCGCTCATCCTCTGGCTTGCATGCATGTCTAATCAGCTGACTTGGGTTTGAATTCTCTGGTTTATTCCCCTCCCTTCTCTATCTGCAGCTGGTTTTGCAGACATTTGGGGATGTCTTTCTAAACCTGCTCCTATAGATAATAGAATTTCTCAGCAGGGCACTAATATATGTAATTATTAATGTGACTGGAGTTTGTCTTGGCATACCCCTTTTGTAGCAGCAGATTTATTTCTTTGGCTCAGCATTTAGCATGGTCTGGTTTGTGTTTCAGCTGGCTGACGAATTGGAGAACTCCTTCTGGGGTTTTTCAAAGGAAGTAAGATCTCAAACAGCTCCTGAAATTCAGGGCTCCCCACACAACTTCCATTCTCCATCTCTTACAGGCAAAGTTTCCCTCATTGCAAGCAATGGCAGGTGTCTGTTGAACTCTATTCCCATGACAGGCTATGGCTGTGTGGGAGGATGTGAGGAGAGCGTGAGAGGCATAGAAATAAAGCCCAGAGCTCCCTTTTCCTGTGCTATATTATGACAGTGCACTTTCTCAGACCTCCAGTTTGCTCCTGCTGAACCATCAGCTCTCAGCCTGGGGAAAAGTGAATGGAAGGTTGCTCCCTGTGTTAGGAGAGATTAGTGGGTAATGTGGCAAGCATGTGTGATAAAAGGCATTCCAGTGAATCTGCCTGCCTGGTGGAGTTTAATGACACTGAGAATTAAGTCTTCTGTCAAGTGATCTTTTTTTACCTGCCCTGATAGCTCTGTAGCAGGGCTTTCTTCCAGGAATCAACACCCAGCACGCATTCACTGCACTGCTTTCACTAAGGTAAAGGCAGGAGAGTTGGGAGGTGCTGCAAGGAAGGTGCAGGCAATGGACCCACTTCAAGCTCTCTGGAAAATGTGAACTGAGACAAGGCTAATCAAGGAGGTGGAAAATGAAGAAATGGGGGTGAAAATAAAGAATACATAGGGGATTGGAGCCAGGGGCTTGCAAGAGTGAGGTGGCAAAGAGGGTGGTGGGGAAGCTCGTGTGCAGTATGACAGACATGATAGTAGCTGTGTGCAGCTGAGAGGTATGAGCATACCTCAGAGGTGGAAGAAGCACAGGGAGAGAGAGGTTGAAGAAGAGCAGAAAAGAGCAAGGATGCTGGCTGTGACTCCATCAGTGCAATTGGCTCTGAAGCAGCATGCTGAGAAGCTCACAGGAGAGGATTGAGCAGCTTTTAGTGAAAATGGGGTGAGCAGAGTGGTGGGACTGAGCCTCGTCTGAAACTAACCAGAAGCTCAATAACATCTCTTCAGGTAATCTCAACGTTCAGAGCTGGCCTCTGCTCAGAGAGAGCACTGCAGGGTGCATGGGAAGGCGATGAGGCTGCTTGAAATCTTGGGATCTCTTTGGACTTCCAGCTGACAGAGCCACGTTAACCCCTTGTTTCCTTCTGTAACAGGTGGCTGTGAAAAACAACATTGATGTGTTTTACTTCAGCTGCTTAATTCCTCTCAACGTGCTTTTTGTAGAGGATGGCAAAATGGGTGAGTGCCTTTAGGTCTGTGGTCAGCATCCTCCAGCCAGACTGTGCTTGCAGCGCCTGGCTAACTGAGATTCACATGTGCTTGGCCATCACCTTCATGCTAGTGCTTCTCAGCAGCCTGAATTGATCTGGTGTGGCAGCCTGGCCCCATTGTGCTGCAGCTCCAGTAGTCACAGGATCTCTGCTCTGGGTCTTCTGCTCTGATTCTCTCTGCCAAATAAGGGGTGAATCTATTTTCCTTGAGGGTGTTTGTTTTGTTTTGGGCTTTTATGGTTTGGGGTTTTGAGGTTTTGATCCACTTAAATGGGTCTAGAATTTGCCTCCATACCACTTCCACTATAATTAATGTATTCCTCATCACCTATGTTAAATTGTTTGAAGTAGCTGGGAAAAAGCTGCTTTTCACTGATGTAATCCTAAATGTGTGCATCTCTTCTTTTTGTCAAATGCTGTCTGTTCCTTGTTTGTGCACAGTTCACACGGTAAAGACTGCCTCTGGTGTGAGGGTTTCAAAATCCGTCCAAGCTTTACTGCTCTTACAGTGAGACTGAGGTTGTTATAGAAGCAAATTCTGGACCTTTCCATGGTAGGACAAAAAATGTGACCAAAACCTCTTTTTGTGTGTCTACCTTGTAACATTCTATGGTGAATTAATGAATGCTCCAGTCCTGTGAGGATCCAGGAGGGCTCATTGTCTGTCTTGTTTCTAGAGCGCCAGGTCTTCCTTGCAACATGGAAAGATATTCCAAATGAAAACGAGCTTCAGTTCCAGATTAAAGACTGTCATCTGAATGCTGGTGAGTAGCTTAATTCTGCCATGCTGAGAGCACTTTTGATATGTGGTCACTAGGCATCACCTTATTAATAGCTATGGCTAATGGATAGATGGGTATTGCACTTTTGAACAGAACAGCTTTGGCTTATGAAGAAAACAGCCTTGGATCCTAGGGCTTGTTTCAGTCAAAAACTTTAGTTGGGTCCTTACAAAAGAATATCTAAAATCCTTTTAGATATCCTTTAGATGCTGGTTTTAGATTTTACCTGTCTCTTTCTTCCTTTCATTGTGGACCCTTGTATTCTTGTTTTCTCTTCTATACTTTGCTTCCCTGCAAAGCTGCTCTTTTAAATAGACCTGAATATGGTGCTGGGGCTGTTCAGCAGTCCTGTCCTGCTGCTGTATGTTTCAGCCCTGACTTTAACCTGCTGCATAATCCTGGGCCAGTCACTTCACCTTTTAGCATCTGCTTTGTTCTTTCTGTTGTGAAAGACTAGAAGATGGTTTGACACGTATGGAGGACAAGAAGAGCTTTGCTCTGCTGTTGTCAGCTGATATATTGATGCATTTTGATCATACTCTGTCCCGTTCACCTCTGTGCTTAGCTGTTTAGTTGCCTCTGATCATCCTACTTGTGTGTATGACCTTACTAGTGCTGAAGGATGAGGGAGTGTAAAAAGGTGGAATGGGGCCAGTGTAGCAGCTTTGTTCCCGTTCAAGAGGTTCTGGGCAGGAGCCAAGTGATTCTACCAAAAGCTGCTCTGTATCACAGAGGAAAAAAAAACTGTCCCTATTGATTACAAGCCCTGTAACCTTTTCATTTGCTCCTGTCTATTACACGATAAATATCCTCTTGCTTCAATTGCAGACAGAAACTATGGGTCTCTTTGTACTCGTAATTATTACTATTTTGGAATATAAAAGATAGAGCCTGCGAGAGGGGAAAAAATAGCAGCTGTTGGACCTTATGACTTGATTTCACTGTGGGGTTTCAAATGAGAACAACCTCTGCGCCTCCCAGTCCTCTCTTCTTCTGACGAGCTTGGCATAGCTTCTCCCCTGCACTGCAGTGCAGCTGCTGGTAGTGCCTCCTGCCCCAGCCGTGCCCTACCTGTGCTGTCTGCAGCTCTTTGGATCTCAAATCAGAATTGTTGGTGACTTGCAGTGTTTGGCACTGGGCTGTTGCAGGGCTGGCTAGCGGAGGGTGTAACTGGGAGGGAGAGAAGGGGGTGTGCGTGGCTGGGAGGATGAGCACTGTGATCCTGCAGCCTGGCCTGAGCCCCCTTCTCCCTCTGAGACCATTCAGGGAGGGTTTGCCAGCTCAAGACCAGGCTGCTTGCCCAGGCCTGCCTGAATTGGTGATGCTCAGTGGAGAACATGTTACTGGCTTGCAGGGAGAGCACAGGAATGCCGGGTGGTTTCTCTGCAGTGCTATCCGCAGCCATTGCCAGGACTCAGGTGGGAAGAGGCTTCTCTCAGTGCTTTAGCAAGAGCCCTGGATGCAGTGCCTCTCCTGAGCACAGTCCATCACTTGGGATGCTCGGGGGCGTGCAGGACCTGCCAGCCTCTTTGGCTTATGTGTGAGCGAAAGTGGGTCATGTCTCATAAACAGATTTCAAACACTTCCATCTGCTAAGGCTTTTGGGTTTGTGTTTCTGCTGCAGACACCTCCTCCTTTTTGCAACTACGTGTCCATTTCCTTCCTTGGCCACCTGGGCTTCGGCACAGAGCAAGCCAATAGCTTGCAGGAGGGAAAACTAGGAAGGTCTTGTGTGCTTTGTCTTAGTCCCTGTGCAACCCTGCCTGAGTCTGCTGCTTACCTTGATTTCATTTAAGCTAACTTCCTCTAGTACGGACCATCCTAAGAGCATCAGAGCTTGCCTGAAAAGGGATCACCCCAATCCCCATGGAGTGCTGGGCTTCCAGCATCCTCAGGGATGGAAACTTCTTAGCGTGGCAAGTGGCTGGTGTTGCACACCAGGACAGAGGCATAGACAACCTGGATGAGCTGTGCTGACAGTTGAATCCATCTTGCTGCAAGTTTATACCAGAGCAAGGGTACGTGTCTGGCCATGTGCTGCAGTAGGGCAATAGTCTTTCAAGATTCACAGTCTTGATCATTTAAATCCAGTGAAAATAGTCTTAAGACATCTCCTTTCTTCCCAGAATAGTAACTCTGGGTATAAAATCTTTCATCTTTGTGGAGGAAAGACTGGTTCATTTTCAAAAGACTGTCTCGTAGGAGATGCTTAACCAGAATAAAGCTCTCAACTTGGGCTGGTGGCAGTTCTGTTGTTCACTGATAGAATACCACCACGTGCAGCTCTCACATCACCACATAAAACAAGGTACACACACGGCTGCCGTGGCAGAGCTGTGCAGAACAAAGCCTGCAGATTTCAATGGCTCCTGCCTAAACCTTGGGAGATGCTGGGTTTTTGCAGCCCTTCAGCACAGGCAGAGAGCTTCCAAGCACTGCCAGCTCTGCAGAGGTGTGCAGCCACCACGTGAGTCGTTATCCCTGTGAGTCGTTATCCCTGCTCTCGTATCCTCTGGGATAACTAATTCATGCCGAGCGTGAGCCCACCCACTTGGTGGCGAGTCGAGGCTCGAGGACACACCACCCCATTCATGCTTCAGTCTGATTCCAGCTCGCTGACGTGAATTAAGCTGGGAGCTGAAAATACCTCTGCTCCCAGCTGATGTGCCCTGATCACAGCTCTACCAGCCACTGCAACAGAGCTGCGTGGCAGCTGCAGGTGATGGATAGACAGTGCCAAACGACATGGGTCTGCTCCTGGGCAGAGGGCTCAGCAGAAGTGTGGTCCCTGCACCCTCGGTACCTGCTGTAAAGAGCCTTTGCTTTCCTGAGTGCTCAGATCTGTGTTGTTCGTGTGCTGTGTGAGAAGTGGGGCTGAAGTTACGTGCAGACATGCAGGAGGCCCTGCTGAGCAGCTAAACAGGGGGTGTTGATTTATTCAATAGAGAAACTGGGATTTGAATTCCTTTTTCTTTAGACCAAAGTGAAAGGGGCTTGGAACAGGGATTTTAGCTGTCAAGAAAAGCAGCTTGTGCATTTCATGTACACCCAGAGCTGTCTGTCAGGGTGCAGCAGTCACCTTACAGCACCTCTTGTGTGTACTGCAGGCTCTTCCCCAGATTCCTTCCTTTGTTCCTTCAAGCAAAAAGGAGATAATCACAGTCCATCAGTGGAGATGCTTGTCTGTGAATCAGTGCTCCCAGGCCTTTGCAGGTAAAAGATCCTTCCTATGCCCTCAAGCAGAGCCAAATAGGATTGATTCAAGCTTTGATGGTTTGCAATGGGGATGGCAGAGAAAGCTCCAGTCCCTGGCAGCTCACCCCGTTAACAGGGCACAGAACAACCAGAAAACCTTGGCTGCTGCAGGCCTAAGCCGAAGGTGCCAGGCTCTGGGGCCTTTCAGTGATGAGGGCTCTCCACTCTTGTTCCCAGTCTCCAGCATTTTGGTTTCCAAACAAAAAGCAAATCCTGAACCCTTGAAGGTATTCCTACAGTTCCCAGTGACTCAGTGAGAGAGGAGTGCTTAAATCTGGATGAGGGATTTGGGACTCAGGTTCCTACCAGTGAGAGCTGGCAGTGGTCTGTGGTCTGAGGCTGTTCTTTAGGGCTGGAGCTGGATGGCTGTGGAGGAACAAGTCTCTCTGGAGTTGTATATCATGGGGTCAGGGTGCACTTAGGATGCACTGTACATCTTGAATTCATTGGAGCTCTTTCATGTGTCTGCCTCTTAGGAAGAGGTTGTGGTAGTTCCATGGAGCAAACCATGTTCAGAAATAGAACTTCTAATGGAAACACAAGGTCAGGGTTCTACCCAAACATTCTCATCTCTTATGAATCCAGTGCTAAGTTAATTGAATTGGGGTGGGCTTAATGAAAATGAAAGAATCTAGTGCATGAAGATAGATCCCTAGGCTGTTATATCTCAGATAATCTGGGTGCAGTTGGTGTCACTGTGCCAACTGAGGTTTTCCCTGCGACTGAGCTTGCTTTGCCTGTTTGCACATGCTAAGTTTGATTGAATCTGAAAGGACTGTTACATTAAGTTAAAATACACAAACCAGATTAACTTAGTGTTTTCCTTTCTCTAAAGCCTGCTTACCCAAACCCATGGAGTGAAGGAGGATGAGCTGACAGGAGGCAATTAGTTGGTGTGCTCTTCAGTAGCTCTAAGAGCTTTGGGTTTGCTTGTTCTGCCCCACAGTTAGGTGTGAAACAACAGTTATTAGTGTCTGGAATTCATTATGGCTTTACTGGAATGCAGTGGTCACTTTGGTTCCCCAAGTAATTTGCTAATGCTAGAACAAAGAGAAATTGGATATTCTTGCTGGAACCTGAGGGACAATCATACACAAGCTTCTCTGGTATGATTTTATTCTGGATGTGCAAATCTAGTAACCTGATCATTTAATAAATTATACAACTCGTGTATATTCCATGTCTTGGAAATGAGTGTGCTGTCATAATATTGACCAAAGTGCCTCCCCACTAGATCAGAGTCTGCAGGTGCATTTGGTGTTTTAATGCAGCCCTTGGCTGGATGCTCAGAACCATTCAGTTGTTGCTGGGAATGGCATGGGGATGTTTCCAGCTACCACAGCATAAAAAGTAGTCATTAAATTTTACTTCCTCATATCCAGGGCTTGTGAAGAACACCACAAAGGCCCAAGTTCAAAAGAGGCTGTATTGTTGGTGTCGCTCCTGAGTTGTGTGAGTCCTCTGGGAAAACGCCTATTGTTGCCAGCTGGGCATCATGGCTCTTTGAGTTTGGAAGTGAACTTCTTAAGTTGCAGGGGTAGAGGATTTAAGCACGTCCTTTGCTTTACCCAGAAGGAAAGTGCTGTTGGAAAGAACTGGATTAGTTCAGTGCAAAGGAGTAGCCCTTGTCCAGCTTTCTTCCCTATGTGCCTGTGTTTCCGTGTGTGCTGTTCAGTTGTTGGGCTGAGGCAAGGGAAAGAATTCTGTTTAAAAAGCAAAAGAAAAGGAAAACAACCAAAAACCAACCCTAAAAGATGGATTGATCTTAGAGGCTTCCCTGGCCTTGGGGATGGGGAAGCCTCTCTGTATCCTTACGTTGTTCTTCAAGAAGGGTTTGAGAGCAAGCATTGAGCCAGAAGAAGGAGCCCTGCAGAAAGTTGCTTAACAAGGTCAGGCATAGACTGTGCTGACTTGCAGGAGGGCTCCTGTGGCTCTGGTTTGCAGTCACCAGACCCCACGTGTAGGGGGGGACACATAGCAGCACAGCTCAGCCCTCCTGCTGCCTGTGTTGGGCACTGAGCAGGGCTCCGGTGGGTGCTGTGCTGGGCTCCGTGCTCTGCTCCCAGCAAATATCTGCCTTTTTAAATGTATTTATCTTTCAAAGGCTGTGCTGTCACATGGCATTAGCGGTCCTGCCTTCAGCCAGGCACAGCCTGGCACTGTTGCTTAGCAACTCTGCCCCATCTCCAAAATCCCGAATCCTGACATCTCCGGGAGCACAGGAGGGATGGGAGCTGCTAACTGGGAGAAGAAGGGGTAGGATCTCACCAGTCCCCACAGCTGTGCTGAGAGAGGGGCAGGAGGAGCCAGGCAAGCCAAGCATCAGCACTTGAGCCTGTTAACCGTTGCTGTGGGTGCCTGCCTGAGACAGAGTATGTTTTGGTAGGGTTTCTGGCACTCTTCAGAGGGTAACTGAGGTGAGACAGGGAGGTGGAAATAGGCTTTCCTAAGAGTGTCTTTCCTCAGTTTCCCTCCCTATAGCCCCCTACAAGCATGCCCCTGTTTGGAAACCTGCTCTCCAGCAAAGGCAAGGTTGGGAGGTGCCATCAGTTGAAGACTGGCATAAGCGTAGTAGCTCTGCAGCCCCATCTCACCCACTGTGCCCCCAGAGCACAGCTCCCTGGGCAGCAGGAGCACTCACTTCCTCTGCTGTGTAATGGGGTAGCAGCTCCACAGCTGCCAGAGTTCCAGCTTCCCAATTGCAGCCTTGCTTCCAACCAGCACCCATGCTCCCTGGGGAATGCCTTTGCTGTGACAGTGGATGGGTAGATGGCTGCCAGCAGGTATAAGGATGACTGGAGAAAGTCTGAAACCTCTTGCAGCAGTTCCACTTCCAGGAAATGTGTCCAGAGAGACTTCAAACTGGTAAGGTTTAACCACAGCCTGTTAAAACCGGGCAAACAAAATCACAGTTAATACCACCATCCCTTGCAAACAAGGACGTAGTCTCTGAGCCAGTGCTTGTTGAAAACCCTGCCTTTTAAAAGCCCTGGAGGCTGCTCTCGTTGGCTGGGGTCACACAAAGAGGTGGGATTTTGGGCTTTATCCCTGGTGGATGATGTCTCTCCCAGCCGTGCTCTGTGTGAGCAGAGGACTGCTCTGCATTCCCCATTTCCCAAATCTGGATGAGTTTGTTGTATAGAGGAGGAGTAGAGGTGGGAGGAGGAGACAGAGGGAATGAGGGTTTTTAAGCAAAGGATCTCATCAGTTACTTATATCTGCCAGTTTCCATAGTAACTGGGGAAGAGAGAAAACCTAAATCTGAGTGTATCTGGGTAGCTGGATGCCTGAACCCTCCTCGACCTGCATGTAGCTGCTCTGAAGCCTGGGGACCAAAGAGGTTCAGCCCAGCTGCAGGCAAAGGGTCCAGGCTGCCTGTGGAGCTGATCTGCAGTTTTGGTTATCAGTGCTGCCCTGGGGAGAAGCAGCGGGTCCAAGTCTCTGCATCAGTGTGTAGATTCACGAGGCTCTTTCTTTCCTGCTTCTACCATTCCCTGGCACATGTTCCCTCTCTCATCCTTCCATGTACTAGCACAGACTTGTGTCCGTTCTCAAATCTAGCACTGATGCTGGCACATCTCGGTGGTGTTAGGTGCAGGGATGGATTAGAGCTGCACGGTCACTTTGTGCTGCTTCTCTGCTGCTGTCTTGCTCCTCGTGCTCCTTGAAATGGTTCCCACGTTTCCAGTCTCTTGGCTTTCAGCACAAATTGGTTTAGGGCCACTTCTGCTTGCTTGCTTTCAGAAGAACACAACCTCCTCATAATGGCCCGGCACAGACAGGGCATTCCATCCTGCCCTAGCAGAGAGCTTGAATGAGTTCAGTTTCTCCTGTTGGACACTAGGAATGGGAATTTGCCAGTGATGCTTGCCAGGGGGGAGTCCTCCTCCCTCAGCCTCCCACCCAGAGTGGGAATGTGCCCCTCTTACTGGCATCCAGAGACTGAGGTTTGCTCTATGCTGTGTTGAGAAGCTGCCCCTTGGCATCCAGAGGCCACTGATTTGGGTCTTTGTGTTCTGCTTATTTGCCCGGGTCCTTGTTTCTTTGAAAGGCCCCTTAGAAATAACGTGTCGTGCTTCCATCCATGCAGGCCTCCAGGTGAAGTCACCCATCTGTGAGTGCTGAAGTCGTACAGTGTGTAAAAGCTGTATCGCAGTCCTGTGCTGTCTAAGAGGCAGATGTCTGGGTTTTTACACTGTCAAGTAATGGCTTTAAAAAGAAAGGGAAGGATTTTTACTACCTGGTAGGACATTGGTTTGGTCAGAAGTGTCTGTGCATGGGAGAAGCAGGAGGGAGCTGTCATGGTTGGGACAGGACCTTAGAACCAGGTTCCCAAGCGAGCCTCAGGCAGTGATCTTTGTTCTTCTCCGTCTTCATCTTCTGGCTGCCTTCAGGTTCCCTTGCCTGGGGCTGGTTGGGGGCTATAGATAAAGCAGAGTCCTTCCACCCTCTGAGCTGCAGACTCGCATTGATAAAGGCAGTAAATCCTGAGCATCCCAGAGCAATGAGCAGTAAGTGAAAGCCCTGCAAGATGGGCCAATCCATCACAAGGGTTAACAGCCTGAAAGGAATGAACTGGATTTTTTTCTCCTTGTGTCATGTCTGCTCCTGTCCCCAGGGAAAACCCTGGGACAAAAGTCAGCATTTCCTTGTGCGCTTGCATCCTGGGAATGCTCCTCTGGGCTCTCCTGTCTCTGCAGATGATGAATGTGAATTAACAGATGTGTTTTTCCTCTGTCTCTCTGAAGACACTGTCTCCAGCAAACTGCAGAATAACAATGTCTACACCATTGCCAAGAGGAACGTGGAGGGTCAGGACATGCTCTACCAGTCTCTGAAACTCACCAACGGCATCTGGATCTTGGCTGAGCTTCGCATTCAACCGGGGAACCCAAACTACACGGTGAGGTGCTGGACTGCAGTGGGCACATGGTGCAGGCTGGGATCTTTCTAACTCACATCACACACAGAGTGGTTTCTCCTGATGTGTTTGGTTTGTTGGGGGGGATCCTGTTAATTGACGGGGGGGAGGTTAGGGATGCCCAGGGAACTGGGGAAAACAAGTGAGAAACACCAGAATCCCACTGCTGGGTTACCAGTGAGCTGGGATAATGCCCGCTCAGCAATGAGCAGCTCCTTGCCAAGGTTACCCAGAGATAAAGCCAAGAGACATTAGCGAGGAAGCATTGCCAGGATGCCCTTCCCCCTATCACAAACAAGGACATATTTATGCCCTGCCGTGTTCCCGCAGCGCAGACCGGCTGTCTGGATGTCACAGCCTCTTTGGCCTTGTGCTGGCATCAGCCTGTGGCTGGTGCAGAGGTGCTCTGTGTTCCGGGCACCTGCATGTCTGAGCATCCTGGTGTTAAAGGATTTAGCTCCTGTTGGAAGCTGTTCCAGGAGTTTCAAGAAAAACCCATGGTCTGAGAACTAGCGTTGAAAGGTGATTTAAAGTGTTTGCACAAGGATTGATGCTGCAAACCTGGTCTCGGCCTCATGCTTGCCTCTTAGAGAGGGCTGACAGCAGCCAACTTTGTGTCCATCAGGACTGAGCCTCCAGGTTTAGTGCTGTGACTTACAGCATGAGAGCAAGCAAGTCCCTTGTCTCAGATTTGGGGCATCATCCCTTTCCTTCATGCGTGCAGAGGTGCATACGTTTGTTAAGGAACTTGGGAAGCCCACAGTGGGAGTTTGCTTTCCTCTTGCTTGTAGCAAGCTCTGAAAAGGCAGTTTGGTGATGAAGCAGAAACATCCATGTTGACTGCCATCAGCCACATCCATGATGTGTGCAACCCATGCGGTAGGTCAGATGTTTCCAGTTGCCTTCCTGGAGATGGTAGGGAGCTCCTGCCTACCCTTGCACCACCACTGACCTCTCCTCTCCTCTTTGCAGCTCTCCCTGAAATGCCGAGCTCCCGAAGTGTCCCAGTACATCTACCAGGCCTACGATGCCATCCTGAAGAACTAACAGGAGTTCAGCCTGTGCCTCACCCTGCGGAAGGAGGCCGGGAGAAAGGGGTCCCCAGATCCTCCTTCATCACTAGCGCAGGGGAAAGCACTCTTAACTGGAAGCAGCTGTATTCATGTGTAGGATGTCAGTCAAAGGCACTGATTCAAGGTAGCAATTAGTATCCACGTGCTAACGATGATAGCAAACAAACCCCTTTGGTATTTTTAGCGTCCATGGAGTTTGTAACCACTGCTTCAACTACTCCCACGTCCCCCTCGCCCCTCACTCCTTGTCTGTTCTCGTGGGCTTCTCCATCTTGTGCCAATGTCCAGTGTTTTCTAAATGGCTTTAGGCGTAGGTCCCGTTTTGTAAACTCATTGGGAAAAAAGAAACAAGCAGAAACCCATCCGTCGGCTCATTAAAACAAGGCGAAAAGTGTCGAAAACGTAACACTGCACTTTATTTTCTATTTTTATACTTTTGGGTTGGTTTTTTTGAGTTTTTCTATTGGAATTGGCTAAAAGGGAAGGTGATTCCAAGGAAGTCTTGGGGGAGCTTTGCAGGGATGTCAGGCTCTAACAGGGTGAGCACAGCCTCGGGGCATTAGGAACAGAGCCATCAGTTTGGTCCCTGGAGGCGGATGGAGCCCTACAGAGGGGTTTTTTATTACACTCGTGCTGACAGCTTCAGCTCTGCTTTTGATGGTGTTTTCACTGCAACCATCTCCCTGGCTCATTAGCTGCTGATTGGAGAAGTGAGGCTGCTTTTGTGTGGGGAGAAGCTGCAGACCTGGCTTGGTAACAGGACAACGGTGGATGAAATGAAGGAAAAGAGCCCACTCTAAGAGCAAAAGGCTCTTCCCAGAGCTCCAGGTGTGCTCTCTGCGTCCTCACCCATCTGCAGCCCCTCTTCTTGTGCTTTCCGTGCCTGCTATGGCCAAACTGCCTTCTCAGCTGTCCTCTGAGCTGTGCCACCTTCACCCAGCGCTGCGCTAACCCCTGAGGCTCGTGGGGGTAAATCCAGCTGTGCCCCTGCACAGGGGGGCTGCTGCTGGCAGTGTCTCGGGTGCCAAAGGGAGCAGAGCTCCTTCTCCCTGTGCTGTCCCCCAAAACCCAGGCCATGGTGTGATGGGAGATGCTTTGGGCTTATGGTGTTTGCTCCCTGCCTGCCTGCGGCCTTCAGGCTGGGCTGAGTTAGCAGATGGTGGAAGTGTTTTTCCATGTGCACCTTGGCTCTTTGTGCCCAGAGGCACATGGGAGCACAGAGGCCGTTTTGATTCCTGCTCTCACCCCCTGTCCTGAGCAGCCCCATACCCTGGTCCCTCTTTCCAGCCTCTCCTTAGGGCCAGGACTGCTTCCCTTTCCAGTCCATGGCTGTGGACTTGCCACATTGCAACCACTAAGTGCTGCAGCAGCAGCAGTGAAAGCAAAGCCTCTTGCATGTCCTTGCTCCGTTCATAGCTTGTCCTGCTTGTATCACTAACCAGAGTGGCTTTGCCCTCCCCAGCATGCATTGATGCCATCTACTCCTCAGCAAGCAAAGCTCCTACGCATAGCAACCCCCATGTTGCCTCTTTAGATGCCACGTTTGAAGTCAATCCGTGCTTTATGGTGGGAGATAGTCCATCAGGGCTTTGACATTGTCTGCAGCCAGGAAGTCAGTGCAGGGAAAAGGTTACAGTGCCCTGGAAGAGACTCCATCAGGGAGCTGAGGAGCTCCGGTTGGAGCTGCAGGACCCCAAGGAAGGTGATGTCCCTGTGTTAGGAACCCCTCTGCTCTGGCTGGGGGAAAAGTGGGGCAGAGCTGGAGCAATCCAGCCCTTGAGCCCTGCCTGTGTGTGCTGGAGGTGATTTGCAGAGCATCCTGCAACAGCCATTCATAGAGCAAGTACGGAAGCACCGGTGGCACCGAGTGTGGTGCTGTGTTGGGGCAGGGAGGAGGGTGTAGCTTTGATGCAAGGAGGGGTTGCTGAGCACCCCCTTCTCTTGTCTGATTTCCCAGCTTTTTGGGTGCATGCATGGGTGTCTGCACTGCAGGGCAGAGCCTGGGCTCCCGCAGTGGTTGCCCTCTCCCACCGCACTGCTCATCCAAGCCTTGGCCGCGTGGTTGTGTTGCTCTTCAGGCTTTACCTGCCCTCCGTGTCAATAAACTCATTTCCACGATGCTGTGGCTGTGCGTGGCTCTGTGGGGCTGGGGCCAGGACCCACGTCCTGTGCTTGTGGCACTGCCTGTGGGAGCAGGCAGGGCTGAAGGCTGCATTCGGTGAGAAGGAGGCTGCTTGTTCCCTGGAGCCTTTCCCCCTCACTGCAGCAGCCATTTCTATGGAGAGCCCCCCAGAAACGGGCTTTCAGGGCGGGGAGGTTGCGATCACCCTCAGTCCTCTGCCTCTGCCTGCTGCTCTCTTCACCGCTCAAAAGGCAGCAGGAAAAGGGCACTTGCTTGCAGGGGGCACTGGCACCTTGTCACAGGAGATGGATGTACCCATTTAGCCCTTGCTGGGCCCCAGGTGGGCTGTGTGTAATGGACCTGCTTTGCCTGCAGTGAAACGATGGAATCAGGACAGTCGATGCATTTGGACTGCTCCAGCCTGGTGCTGGTGTTTTCCATAGAGTTTTCCCATCGCTGGTGCTGTCTCAGGCTCCAAAGCCTGCGCTTTGCAGAGCCCCAAGCTCTGGGCAGAAGTGCAACAACACAAGCAGCAGAGCAGCTGCATCCCTTGCCCTGCCCAGCCTTGCCTTTGTGGCACTTGGAGATGAGGCCTGGGGTGCTCTGTGGTGGGGTGGTTTGGGGTTAGAAGCTGGCGTATGTCTGTAGCAGCAGTGAGAGGCTGGTTTGGGGTCACTGGTGGTGCCGTTGTGTCCCTTCATGCATCCCTTGTGTGCCTGGGATGAGATGGGGTGGGGTGGTCATTGCCCCCTGAGGGTCTGCTCCTTGCTGTGGAGCTGGGGCTGAGCCTGGGAAGCATTTGGCCCAGTTAAAGCTGGTACAAGATGCTGAGGACTGGGCTGGGCTGGCTGCTGTCCCCTTCACATCCCATGGCAAAGGGAAAGGTTTTTGCCTCCTTCCCTGTTCTGCAGAGGTTCCTTGGGGAGGGATTTGCAGCAGGCTCATTTCCTATGAACAGGGACACACCAGCCCCAGGCCATCCTGTACCCTGCAGACTGGGTTTGCTTCATAACAGCATGAGCCTGTGGTGCTGGGAGCTCAGGGGCCACCAGCGCTCCCTGGGCTGGGAGCTGCCACAGGGATGGATGGGCCTGATCCCTACAGCCTTAACCCTTCCTGAGGCCCACGCTTGTGGGGCAGGCACCCCTGGGTGCTCTGGATGGAGATGCTGTGCTGGATGGGCTCCCCCAACCCCTGCTGCTCCTTGCACCCATCCTGCTCCATGCTGGTACATGTGCTAAGGACCAGCACCGGGTGCCAGCAGGTCCCCGAGCTCATGATGCAGCACGGGGAGAGGGTTTTAGGGCTGCCCACGTGCCGGGACACGGGAGCTCTTTGATGGATGGGTTTAGGTTTGCGTCGGATAAAGCTCGCAGCCAGTGGGGATGCGCCGGGATCCAGGATCCAGCCCCGCTCCCTCCCCCTTGCCTCCTATATTAAATTTCACACATAAACCTGCAAGTGAAGAGCTGCTAAATATAGCCCGAGGCTGGATTGTGCAGGAGGGTTCATGTGCAGCCGCGATCCCTGCCCTTTCCCAGCTATGTTCCAGGGCTCCGGGCTGCTTTATGGCAATGCAGAGAGAGGAGCTCGGGAAGCAGAGCAGCACCTAGGGCCGGTGATAACCCCGAGGGATGCATCGATACCTCCCTAGCTGTGAGCATCAGGCACCTCCACAGCGAAATAAGCCCCGAATGGAAAGGCTGGGTGTAATGTGAGGCACGAAGGGGCTCCGGCTCCCTTTGAGGTGTGGGCTGGCACAAAGGCTGCCCTGGGGTTTGCCCTTGTCCCCCTGCGCCCTGGGGCTGTGTCTGCTGTCCCCGTTCCCCCAGGAAGGGTATGGCAGTGTGTTCCCCCTCCTCACCCTGGAGAAGACCCCCCTGGAGGTGATGTTATTGCCGGTGCTGATGAGGCTGGAAGGAGCCCAGCCGTGCTGTGGCCGGTGCTGGGTTCAGCCAAGGCTGTGTGACCGCAGCCAGAGCCGTGGGGACACCCTGGTGCTTGGTGGTGTCAGGGGGACCTGCAGCGGGGACCTTCGAGGAGCAGAGAGCTGCAGGGAGCCCATCGGCAGCGTGTCCTGAGGGCCGGCACCACGCTCCCAGAGCTGTGGCCAGCATCTTCCTCACTGCCCGGCCTGCAGGTAAATGCGTGCTGTGGGGTGTCCCGGAACGGCAGCAGCAGTGTCCTTCCCTTGGTGGGGCCTGGCAGCACCCAGGGACAGCGGCCCAGGGGCCTGGCGCACTGGGGATGAGGGGATGTGCCTGAGAGCACAGGAGCAGCGGTGTCAGAGGAGGGGAGGGGTCGGGTCCTACCCCCGTCCTCAGAGCAGTCTGGCCCTGGGGGCTCCCACGGATCGGGCATGAGGGCACAGACACTGCTGGGCGCCGGGGAGGGCAAGGCTGAGGGTGTTGCACCCAGCACACTGCAGGGGGGACATGGGAGGGTCTTTTCCCATCGGCACCTCCCCAGAGCCCCGGGAGAAGCCGCTGTGCCCCTCCTGGCTTCCTGCGACTCGGTCTGGGCATTCCCTGCCTCCTTTCCCGAGCGCTGCCTCCTTCCCTGCCTGGCCACTGCCTGCATCCCTCCCCGGGCATCCCCTGCATCCCCGCCTGGGCAGAGCCTCCCTTCCCTCCGCGGGCTCTGCCTGCATCACTCCCGAGCATCGCCGCCTGCATCCCCGCCTGAGCGGTGCCTGCCTCCCCCCGGGCGCTGCCTCCATCGCCGGCACCGCCCGCCCCGTGCCCCGGCCGGGCTCCCCCGCCGCCGCCCGGCCCTTCGGTATCGCCGCGCCGGGCCGGGCCGGGCCGGGGCTCTGCAGCGGGGCCGCCCGCCCCGCTCCGGGCTCGCCGCATGGCTCCGCCGCCCGCCGGGGCGCCGCCGGCCCGGGCCGCTGCTGCCAGGTAGGGGGGGACCCACCGGGAACGGGGACGGGGGGGACAGGGGCGAAGTTGCCGCTGGGTAGGGCCGGGGGCCTGGGGGGAGCCGGGTCCGGGGGGGGGGGTCCCCAGCGAAAGTTGAGCTCCGGTGCTCCCCGGTTCCCCATCCCCGCCGGCCTGCGGGGTGCGTTTGTCCCCGGTACCCCCCGAGCTCCCCCAGCCCCAGCGCCCCGGTGCCGCGGATGCTGCGCTGCCGCCGCGGAGAGCATCCCCCGGCTGCGGGGTCAGGGCTTGCGGGGGGCAGCGCTTGCCCAAGGTCGCGCCGGGGCCGGGGTCCCCTCCCCGGGGCAGCCTCCCCCTCGCCGCCCGCTCCCACCGCATCCCCGCTCCGCTCCTCGGCTTCCCACGGAGGCAGGCGGGTCGGGGTGCGATGCTTTAGGGCGCAAAAGCGTCCTGGGGCCGGCTCGGCTCGGCTCATGCATGGCCCCCGGGTGCCAGCCCGGAGGGGGACGGGGTTTTGGGGGTGTCCTCAGCCCGCTCCGGGGCGCCGGGTGTCGGCTGTGTCTCCATCGCCCTCCAGCCCCGCATTGGAGCGGGGTGCTGAGGGGTTGTCCCTGCAGCAGGGTGGCCCCCGGGGACTTGCAATGACAGTGCTTTCTGCGGGTGGAGAGAGGCCCCAGCAGGGCCGGTGTGGGGGCTCCTGCACCCCGGTGTCCCTATGGAACCACTCCTGGGGCTGGGGTGAGTGGGTCCCCGAGGGCAGCGGCACCCCAGGGGATGATCCCGGCACCATGTGCCATGCATGTGCAGTGGTGCCCTGCCCAGGGCACAGACCTGCTGCTGCCCTGGGGCTGGGTCAGGCCCTGCCAGCCCCAAGCCTTGCTGTGAGGAGGGTGAGGGATGGTGGGCACCATGGCCCAGCTTGGGGGGCCGCAGGAAGCCCGGCAATCCCAGCAGCCAGGACATCCACATCCAAGCTCCCCTGGGGCAAACACCTCCACCAAGCAGTCAGGACAGGGTGGTTTGAACCTGCTGCTTTCTGCCAGCTCAGGGACCGCTGCCCTGTGCTTTGGGGATGGTTTTCAGGGACAACAGACCAGAGCATCACACGCTGCTGAAAGCATCCACACTCTGGGATTAAGCACAAGCCACTTCCTAATGATGGGAGCAAGCAAAAGCGGGACCCAGCCCCTCACCCTCATTGTTTCCATCGTAGCCCCCGCTTGGGAACCTGGGACCAGTGGGTGTTTGGGCTCCTTGACTCTGCTCCTTCATCCTTAACGTGTGGGCCATCACCCTGTGTCCCCCCCTGCCCCAGTTTCTCTGGCCTCAACACATGTGCCAGCAGCTCGTGGGCTCACCCCGTCAGCTGGCTCAGGAATTAGCCTCCATCAAGTTAATTGCCAAACCGCTCAGAGCCTGGAATTAAACATTAAAGCTGTCGCAGCACAGAGCGATCTCCCCCCCCCTGCCCCAGCAAAAGGCAATTCCAGCTGTCCAAGCGGAGCGAAGATGGATTCCCTGGCTTGGGGCAGCACTGGGATGGAGCAGTCAGTGAGGGTTCCTATGGATGCTGTGGGGTGAGCCCCCAGTGCTGCAAACCCTGAGCCACACAGACCCTTTCCTAGAGGTTTCCTTGCTCTGGTACCGAAAGGGCTGAATATGGAGCTCCTTCCTGGGATGGAGTTCACCCAGATCCTTGGCTCTGCGGGGTGGGACCCCCCGAGGGGGGACATTGCAGTGCCAAATCCCCCAAAGCTCCTGCTCCCCGAGGACAAACCAACCCTATCCCATCGGAAACGCATCACCTGCAGGTGCGCCCGGGGTGCCTTTGGGATCTGACCATCTCCTCCTTGGCCTGGCAGTGACAGGGGAAATGCATCCTGAATGGGGCTGAGGCCCCCTGCGTGGGAATATGCAGCCTCGGCACCGCAGGGGCAGCAGCAGGGCAGCGGCCGGCGCGCGGCGGCATGGTGGCAACGGTCAAGATCGCCGTGCTGGGAGCGCAGGGCGTGGGCAAGAGTGCCATAGTGCGGCAGTTCCTCTACAACGAGTTCAGCGAGGTCTGCGTGCCCACCACGGCCCGGCGCGTCTACCTGCCCGCCGTCGTCATGAACGGCCACGTCCACGACCTGCAGATCATGGACTTCCCCCCCATCACCGCCTTCCCCGTCAACACCCTGCAGGTAGGGATGGGGGCTTGAGCGCTATGGGGGGGGTGCTGTAGAATCCTCTGGGATCCCCGGTCCTTCTCTTCAGGGGATGCTTCTCCCTGTGCTTGTTGGTGTGAGGGATCGCGTCCTCATGGCTATTGGCTGAGCGGGCCATGGGTAATGTGTCTTTTAAGGCTTTCTCACCTAAAATGATGGCAAATGTGGGAGGGATGGTGTTCCTCTAACGATGCCCGTGGTCCCATCCAGCTGGGTGATGGATCCCAGTCAGAGCTGGCACCACCAAAGGGCTGGGGAGCACGGCCAGAGCATTCAGGAGAGAACCAGGGGTTCCTGGAGATCCAGACCCTGATGCATGCACTGCCCATGCCAGGTAGAGCAGGGCTGCACATCCCCTCCCGGTGTGGTTGTCACCCCACACATCTCTTGAGCACTGAGCCCACCAGCACCTCCCCAAGCCCCCCTCAGGTGCTTCCAGAACAGCCCCAAAAGGCTGCATGGGGTCATAAAGCGCTGCCACCAGTGCTGCTTCAAGGGGGTTTAATGGGGAAGAAGGGGATTTTAGGCTCAAGCCATAGCGCACAAGTTGTGCCGCTGCTGTGGGGAAAGAAGCCATGGCTGAGGGCAATGGGGCACCTCCATAGGAGCTGGGCTCTCTCTTACATCTAATCAGTGTAATGATATCACTCCAGTGCCCCATGGGGATGGGGTTATGGGGCCTTGTAGTGCTCCTGCCCTGTGCTGCCAGGTGGGAGGTGACGTGGGAGCTCCAGGGGGGACGAGGAGGTTTAGGATGAATCGATGTGTGCAGGGAACCACAGGTCAGTGGGAGATACAGCCCGGAATAGCAAAGGGTGATGTACTGACACGGCAGTGATGCTGCCACACTCCATTGGCTCCCTGCCTCGCTGGGCTCCAGAGGATGCAGCCGGTGGGAGCAGATGGAGGTTTCCTGGGAAGAGAGGCTGGGCACAGGGATGGCTCCGAGGGCAAAGAAGAGGATTGTGGTGGGGGATACACGGCTCTGTTTGCTGGGAGGCTCCATGGCCAGGAGCAGCATCCCTGCTAGTGGCTCCCCAGCATCCCGCTCCCACATGGGAGCCTCCTCCAGCCTTGAGCATCCCGGAAAAGCTGCCCACACAAGGAAAACCATCCTGACATCACAGCACTGGAGCGAGCTGCACCCCGGAATGGCTGCAACGTATGGGTCTCCCAGGTGTATCGGGACCGAGAGATGCTGCTGCTCCATCCGCCTGCACCGCTGTGACACTGAGGAGCTGCACAGCATCTCCTGCCCTCGGTGTCCCAGCTCCTTCCCCTGCTGCAGTCTGTGATGGAGACCAACCTGCACCCAAAACTTCCCTCTCCCCAGCTCCCTTCAGTCCTAGGTCTTGCTTTGCATCATCCCAGTGATAAACCCAGCAAGGGATGATTCATGGTACCAAAGAGGTTTGCTCAGGAGAAGCAATGCCTTTCCTCCTTGGTGCATCTCCAGTGGTGCTCAGGAGGGTTTGTGGTGCTGTCAGCATGGGCTGCCATTCCCAGCACTGCTGCTGCACTGGGAAAGTGGCTGGAAGTGGGACAGATCCTATAGCATGGAAAAAATAATCCTGCTATTTCTGGAAACCCAAAGCTTCCCTGACAAAGTGCATTCCTTCCAGCTCCACACTGGGGCTGTGGAGAGGCCACCCCTGCCTGCCTCTGCCCCAGCTCCCAGTCCCACAGACCCCACAGCAGCCACTGCTCCTCTCCTGTCTCCATGTCCCCTCCAGACAGCCCTGCTGTCACCTTCCCCCTCTGACCCACAGGGATGGGGATGCATCCTCAGCATCCTCCTCACCTGCCCTGCCTTCAAGCCAGGGCGCATCCCTGGTTAACTACAGCTCTGGAGGATGAAGCTTTTACATCCAGGGCAAGGGGTGCATCCAGCCCTGCTCCCAGCTCACCCCTGGACCTCTGGGCATCGATCCTTGATCAAGAGAGGAATTGCGGCTGCAAATCCCATTCGCTCTCCTATGGATTACTGAGGGGAAGAAGGGATCTCTGGAGATGGGGTGGCTGAAGGGCTGTGGGGGGCAGATGCAGCATCGCAGGGATGGGTGAGGGCAGAGCAGAGGTGAGATGGGTGCTGGAGAGTGGGCACCCAGTGTGGGGCATCCCCCAGGCATGGTGCTGGGGCCGAGCCAGGATTGATCCCTCTCTGCACCTTGCAGGAGTGGGCGGACGTGTGTTGCAGGGGGCTCCGGAGCGTCCATGCCTACATCCTGGTCTATGACATCTGTTGCTTTGACAGCTTCGAGTACATCAAAACCATCCGCCAGCAGATCCTGGAGACGAGGTAGGGATGCATCGCCCCGCAGCGCAGTGCTTCCCTGCTCTAGGCACTGGGGATGTGATACTGCAGACTGGGACAAAGCCCCTCTGCGGGGCTGGGAGCCCTGAAGCAAAACTGGAGCTGAGGGCAGAAGGAGCTGGATGAGGCTTGGAGCAGCCTGGTCTAGTGGAAGGTGTCCCTACCCATGGAACTGGATGTGCTTTAGGTGCCTTCCAACCCAAACCAGTCTGGGATGCTATGACCCCGGGTGGGTATCACCTGTGGGTGAGGGCAGAAAGCAACTGGGGCTGACACAATGCGGGGCTGGCCACGAAGAGGGATGAGGCAAGAGGAGTCGCATCCCTCTTGCCAAGCGAAAGCCAAGAGCTGGTTTGGGATGGGTTGGGGTCCGCGGGCCCACTGTCACGCTGTGCCCTGTCCCCTTCTGTGTTCTCTCCCCAGGGTCATCGGCACATCCGAGACCCCCATCATCATCGTGGGCAACAAGCGGGACCTGCAGCGGGGCCGGGTGATCCCGCGCTGGAACGTCTCCAACCTGGTGAAGAAGACGTGGAAGTGCGGCTACATCGAGTGCTCGGCCAAGTACAACTGGCACATCCTGCTGCTCTTCAGCGAGCTGCTCAAGAGCGTGGGCTGCGCCCGCTGCAAGCACGTCCACACCACCATCCGCTTCCAGGGCGCCCTGCGCAGGAACCGATGCACCATCATGTGAGCCCCCCCGGCCCCCGTGGACCCCTCTGGCCGTGCCGTCGTGGCCATCCATCCTTGGGGACCGCGGCTCCCCGGTGTCACCGCCCGATGGGGGTGATGCTGTGGTGGAAGCGGTGCTGGAGGCACCTCGGGGTTTGCTGCCCCGCCAGCGCTGGTACCCTGCGGTGACATATGGGGACAGTGCACCTTGGACAGGGTGATGCCATGGGCAGGAGGGTGGCCGGGATGCCTGGAGAGAGCAAGGGGTGAGGGAGGACCATGGTTAAACTGAGCCCTCCCCAGGCACTCGGGGTCAAAGCTGTTCTGGGGGGGTTGTGTCTCTGCTGTGCCTGACGTGCTGCGTGGCATGGGGGGGTAAAGGAGATGCCTCCGGTGGTACCCAGAGGTTGGGTTGGGTCCATCCTTCCCTGGCATCTGCTGCCTGCCATCACCTGCCTCCCAGAAGGGAATTGCCCAGTGCCTGTGTCCCAGCGCGGCTCCATCCCTGGGGCACGGTGGAGCTGGGAGTCCCCCCTTCAGAACTGGGGTTCCTCTCCTAAGGGCAGAGCAGCCTCCAGCAAGAGGCTGGATCACAGGGGCTCTCTTTTGGCTCGGTTGGGTCAGATTTCCAGGTGGAATTTCTGGATGAAAGCAAGAAAGGAGGAGGGGGGAGGAAAACACTAAACCACAGCCCCCATCCTGCCCCTTCCATCCCATGGGTGCTGCGTGCTGCTTCCCCAGGGCCTCGAGTCCCCCTTCTGCCTCCTCCTCCCCACGGCCTGTGGAACACCAAATAACCCCGGAATGCTGCTTGCCGGGCAGGTCACCCCTCCGCTACCTCGTGTCCCGGGCTCAGCGGGATCCAACCACCCCCCGGTGTCCCCAGGGCAGCCCCTCACTCCATCACCCCGCACCGGCTTTCCCATCGGGATGCTCGCCTCCATCCATGGGAGCTGGCAGCGGTGCGAAGGCATCCTCCAAAGCAATAGGGACCTGGACTTTGATCTCCAGTTACTTTCCTTTTTCCCCCCTGTCTATCCCTAATAGGAAATCGAGGCCTCGTTATTAGGTTTTAATCTTCCAGGTTGTTCTACACCAGATTGAAGCGCATCCTTGTCTTCTCCTGGTGCCAAGGGCAGCTCCTGTTAGGAAATGGTGCTGGGAGGATGTGCTGGTGAGGTGTTGTGGTGCCTCCTTCTCTGGCTCCCTTTGGGACATGGAGAAGTGCATCCTCACCTCCCAGAGCAGGGTGCGAGGCTGTGATGCGATCCATGGATGCGATCCATGGATGTGATCCATGTCAGTGGTGTCTGGTGTGACACAGGCGATGCACGTGTTCAGCAGTGCTCTGGCAGAGGACACCAGCTCCATCTCTTCCCCCACTCCAGGTTTCCATCCCACAGCAGCACCGCTGTGCTCTGGGGGGCACTTCCCACTCAGTGCATTTCATACCCCATGCGCTGCCCTGCAGCCCAGTGCTGCGGGGTTTGGGGTCACGCTCCTCCTCTTTCCCAAACCCCATTCCCCTTGCTCCACAATGGTAAAATAAGGGAAAACCAAGAGAAAAGGTGGTGGAGGAGCTCAGCGGCTCGAGAGCCCCGACTGGAAGCAGGCAGTGGCACTCATCCCCATCCCTTGCCTTCATGGCAAACTGACTGGGCTTCCTCACAGCCCCTGACCTCATCCCATCAGGATCTACGGACACGTGTGAATCCACGTTATCGGTCTCTGGTTGGCTTTACCCCTCCAAATTGTTTGAGAAGGAAACTCCTTGGTAAATGCTAATAATAAAGCATTTGGAAAGTGCTCCGATGTACACATATCAACGACTAAACCAATACATTGTTTGTTATAACCCTGTAGCCTGCAGTTTATAGCACAATTAGTTACCGGTTTTTATAGCATCTGTTTAGTATTTTGGAGAAAAAGAAAGAAAAAGAAAAAGTTATAAATATAATTGTTATATTCTATTGCACTTTATAGACAAAGTTATATTAGTAATAATAACTCACTGCTCCGACAGCATTTCCCAGCTCCCGAGATAAAGAGGGCTACAAAGAGGGCTGGGAGGTCTGGAGCATCCCAGGCTGGCAGGGATCAGAGCAGCAGCTACAAGAGCCCTTTAACACAAAGCCACCCTGGTCCTGCTTAAACCAACCTGCTCCTGAGCCTGGCAGAGGCTGAGGATGTCCCCACTGCTGTCCCCAGCGTGGTGATGGGTGCGTGTGGTACCCGGGCTCGGTCCAGCCCAGCAAGGATGCTTCTCTCTCCTCCTCCTCCTGCCCCGGTGAGTGTCCCGGTTGCCTGGACTTGGCTTTCTTTTTCCCCCTGGACCTGTTGTTGGAGATCCCCGAGGTGTCTGTGCCACCTGTAACGCCCTGCACTCCCTCGTTGGAAATGGAATTAAAAATCAGGTCTGTCCCCTTGTTCTGTACCCGCCTCGCTGCTCTTTGCCCGTGCCACCGGGTCCTGCTGTCACGGCTCTCATACTGGGGGCAATGGGCCAGGGAGGGGGAATTGGTCTCTCCCCTGCCAAAGGAGCAGTTTGGCCACCAGCTTCATCATCCTCAGGACCCCAGTGCTCTCCTTTGCTGCTCCTCTGCAGGGGTGTGGGTCTGGCTTGTTCCTCTCTTGGAGCATGGGGCTCTTCGGGCCCCTATGGGGCTCTCAGAGGGATGTTTGCACAGACCCCCAGCAGGAATTCCCTTCGCCATGACCCCCCATCAGGATCATCCTCTGTCCCTCCCCACCCATATGGAAAAGATGCTGGAACAGAAGAGCTTTGGTACGTCTCTATTGCACAAACATGGACGGGTCCATGGCTGCAGGCGATGACCCTTGGTGACAACCACCACGCTGACCATCACCACCAAAGTGACCACTGCCCCCCTGGGTCTCCCACCATAAAGAAGCCCACGGGGCTCAGCAATGGTCATGCCTCTGAACCCCCTCTCTCCAGTCTTTAAGGCTCTTGCTGTTGATCCTGTTGTACAGATGAGGAAGGCTGAGGTATGAGATGGTCTGCACACCTAGATGCTGGGTGTGAGGCGTCCCCGCTTTATGGGGACACCATAGGGGCCAGCTGCACCACTCTTCCCTGCAGAAAGTGCCCCATTCTCTCAACCTGGGGCTGGATTTTTCCACCCAAAACCAGCACAAGAGCACAATCAGGGTGATCCACAACCAACTCCATAGGGAAGGAGAGGGTGCAGCTCCAAAAAGCAATGGGTGTCCTGGGAGCAAATCCATCCTTCCCACACCAACCTTGGGTACCACAGCTCCAGCATCACTTAGGACAAGTGTGGGGTCCAACCCTGCTGAAACCTGGGGGTCAGACCCACGCCTCCTCATCATCGTCGGTCAGCCAGGCACCGCTGTCAGCCAGTGATGGCTTGGTCATGGCACGGGTGCTGCTGGGCTGGGGGTGCCGGGGGAGCCCCGTGGGGCGATGCTGACCCCGGGGGGCTGGCGGCCGTTGCCCCATTGGGGTGGGGATGCGTGAGGGCCGCTTGCCTGGCCTGTGGTCCCGCCGGGGACGCACCTTGGGCCGCAGCTTCAGCTTGTAGATGGAGGGCACGCGTTCGGGCTTCTTCAGGCACCGCCGGGGCTTGGGGACGCTGCTGGCCCTGGCTGCCTGCGGGGTCTGGGCCCCCATTCCTGACCCCTCTGCCTGCTCCCCATCTGGGGGCACAGAGGGCTGTGGGGCGGCTTGTGGGACCATGCTGGGGACCCAGCTCCCTGCAGGGCGCAGGGGTTGGTGCCCACGGGTGAGCTCCTCCACTACCTTGTCATAGCCTGGGGGCTGTGCGTGCATCCCCTCACTCCCCCCAGCAGGACCACAGCCTCCCCCCGGTTCATCCACCAGCTCCTCAGCATCCCCAGCCCTTGGGCTTGGGGCTGGGTGGCACTGCTGGGGTGCACAGCCCTTGCACCCTGGGGTGGGGGGCCGGCAGGAGGCTGGGCTGGCTTTGGCAGGGGATTTAACACTGCTGTCCTGTTTCGGATGCTGCCTGGATGGGGGGGTTCGGGGTGACAAGGGGTGACCCCGGCCAGGGGCTCCCCATCTCCCTTCCTGTGGGCTCTGTGAGTCACCCTGGTGCGGGGAAGGGGCATGGACCTTGATGGGGCTACGGGCACGGGGGTGCAGCACAGCAGGGACCCCCCCTTCCTGCGGCCTGGCTGCCTCCACAGGCAGTTTCCCCCCTTGCTGGGTGGGTTTTGGGGGTGCTGGTGCCAGCCGGGTGCTGGGTGCCCTGGGCCTGCCCCGTGCTGGTGCCATGGGGGATTTCAGTGGGGTGCTCCCGTGCAGTGCCCTGCCCTGTGTGCTGAGGGCTACACGGGAAGGGGTGGGTGCCCTGCTCGGCGCCCTGCAGGCAGAACCGGATCGAGCGGGTGACCGGGATGGAGGCGGCTGCCGTCCCAAAGGGGGAGCTGATGGCTCCCGTGTCCTGCAAGAGGAAAGAGGGGAGAGGGGCTGGGGAGCTGCTGCATCCCCACATCCCACCTGGAGCTGGGCGCATCCAGAAGGGATAGGGAAAGGAACGCAGGGATGCGAGGAAAACTGCTCCAAGCGGATGGTTTGGGGCCCTTCATCACTCACCTGCCCGAAGGGACCCTCTGGGGCTGCTCCCGGCGGGGGCTGGCACCCACTGGGTGACCTGAGCCCTCCGGAGAAGGGGGCCTCGGGCTTGGGGGGACCCGGCACCCCCATGTGACAGGGGGCAGGGGGCTCTGCGAGCGGCTGACCAGCACGGTGGGCTGGGGCTGGCCGCGGCCCTTGGCGGCTGGGCACAGCCGGATCTCGTGCTGCACTTGCTGCTGCGGGCTCCTGCTCTTCAAGGCTTGTTTGTGAGCTGCAGGGAGAACCACGGGGGCTCAGCACCGCTGCCCCTGCACCCCCCCCCGGTGTACCCCCCCCCCCCACCACCCGCTGCTCAGCATCCGGCCCCTCCGGGATGCTCCCTGCAATGGGGCTTTGGGGGACCGGCTCCATCCATCAGTCTGCCGTGACCTCTAGCGGCCACCGAAGCCGCCAGAGTCCCCACAACCAGGGAAAGCAACGGGGCAGGGCAGGAATGAAGCCTCCCCCTCTGTTAAACGGGACCCAGACCCACGGCGGAGCGCCCCCCCCCCCCCCAACCCCAGATGCAGGGACTCACAAAGCGAGGTGCAGCGGCACGGGTCGTGCTTGTCCAGGTAATGCTCCAGCGTGTCCCAGCCGCCCCCGACCCGCACCATGACGTGCTCCCGCAGGATCTGCAGGGGATGCCGTGTGCTGTGAGACCCGGTGCGACCCACAGCTCTATACAGAGGGTGCTGAGCCGGGCTTTGAGGGCTCTGGGCTTGCTCTAAGTGCCCCCGAGTCTCCCAAAGGATATAGCTTCATCCCTGGCTCTGTGCACTGAAGCGTGGGGGCTCAGCTCCCGCTGCCATCCCAATGGGCACATTTCATCACCCCGAGGAGAGTGGGGAGCCTTATGGAAAGCCCAGCTCCACCATCATGTGCTGAGCCCTTTGGGATGGATCCAGGCAGGGATGGAGCATCCCAGTGTTCCCACTGCTGGATAAGACCTGGCTCTGGCTGGAATGGCAGGTTTGGCCCTGTACACATGGGTGGTTATATCCATGCAAACACGAACTGCAGGGCTGAGCTTCTTCCCTGCTGCCCACCCTTGGGGATCACAGTCAAAACCCACACATTGACCCCATTTGGGGGCTGATTATGGAAGAGACTTTGTGGCAGCAGAGCAAGATTCCTGATGCCTGTGCCCTAAAAGCACAGGGCCAAGCAGACTCACCCGGACAAAGATGAGGGTGTCAGAGTCACCCACACGGTATTTCCCTTCAGATATCTTGATCATGGGGAACTGGACTGGGCAGGTACAGCGGCTCACCAGGTGCTGGACCTGCAGGCACCAGGGATAGGTCCTCATCATGGTCACTGGGAAAGGTCCTGGGGTGGATATCCCCATCCATCTCCATCCCCATTGCCATCCCCATCTCCATCTCCATCGCCATTGCCATCTCCACCTCCACTCATCTCCATCTCCACTGCCATCCCCTTCCCCACCCATCTCCATCTCCACCCATCTCCATCCCCATCGCCATCGCCATCCCCTATCCCACCCATCTCCATCTCCATCCCCATCCCCATCGCCATCTCCATCTCCACCTCCACCCATCTCCATCTCCATCGCCATCCCCTTCCCCACCCATCTCCATCCCCATTCCCATCCCCATCCCCATCCCCTACCCCACCCATCTCCATCTATCTCCATCTCCATCTATCTCCATCTCCATCGCCATCTCCACCTCCACCCATCTCCATCTCCATTGCCATTCCCTACCCCACCCATCTCCATCTCCATCTCTATCTCCATCTATCTCCATCTCCATCTATCTCCATCTCCATCGCCATCTCCACCTCCACCCATCTCCATCTCCATTGCCATTCCCTACCCCACCCATCTCCATCTCTATCTCCATCTATCTCCATCTCCATCTCCATCTCCATCTATCTTCCATCCCCATTGCCATCCCCATCTCTGTCTCCATCCCCATCCCCATCCCCATCCCCATCCCCATCCCCATCCCCATCCCCATCTCCATCTCCATCCCCATCCCCATCCCCATCCCCATCCCCATCCCCATCCCCATCTCCATCTCCATCTCCATCCCCATCCCCATCCCCATCCCCATCCCGCTCCCTGCCCCTCCAATACCATCTGGTCAAGGTTGTGGAGGTCCCGTGGTTTCCGGGGGGGCCGGGGCAGGGGGGTGTCTGCTGGTGGCAGGTCCAGCTCCTGCCGCAGCTCCTCCTCGATCTCCTGCTCCATCTGCACGAGGGTCGGGGCGCGCATCCCGAAGCGGGCGGCACGGCGCGCCAGCTCCAGCAGGCACAGCACAAAGTTCTTCTCGTTCTTCCTCAGCACCAGGTCCTCCGTCTCGAACATCAGCACGTCTGGGGCAGGGCAGGCTGGGTTGAGCTGGGGCCGGTGCGTGGGGATGGGGACAAAGGGGATATGGGGCACAGGCGGAGTCAAAATCCACCCGAAGGGGTGTTATTTCCTGAAGCCATCCCTCTAGGAATGGTCCAATGAGAGTTGGGGTAAAGAGCCTTCTCCTTGAGCATCCACAAGTGGAATCGCTGTGGCTCTCTCATGGCATCCCAAAGCCACAAAACCCAGTGTGCAGAGGTTGTGTCACTCCATGCCTATGCTTTTCCCAGGCATGCACCAGTGGTGGGGACACGGTGATAGACCCTTTGCTCAGACCCAGGACTGCTCCTGATGGGATGATGTTTGGGATCATGCCATAGCACGCATCCTTTACAATTCCACCCTTCCAGCACCCAAGCAAACACACCATCTGGGTGCCAGCACCCTGCTGCCAAGCCTGGGGGAGCTTGTGCAAGAAATCCCAGCTCTGGGACGTGTGCCCATGGTGCTGGGTGGCACTGGCTTTGTGGGATGTATGGGAAAACACCCAGGGTGATGCCAGGAGCAGCCACAGGGGAATCGCACCCAGTCATGGTCAGCCTGGCACCTTACCTTTGATATCCATCTCCTTCCTGCACCACTGGATGAAGTTGGAGACGTTGTCCCTGGCCTGGAAGGTGCCAGGCTGTGCGGCCAGGTTGCAGGCGACACCGGCCGCGGGCAGGCGGAGGTGCTGGGCTGCACTGGGACAGGCACGAGAGAACTCCCCAGCCACGTGGGTGACGTTGTTGGCATGGGAGCAGAGCACGGAGCCCGTCTCCAGCACCTCCATGAAGGTGCCCACCTCGATGTCCAGGCCATAGAGCTCCTTCAGCCACTCGGCCAGGTCCTCCTTCATGGCATAGAGGTACTGCTCGCTGGAGCGGTAGGGACGGATGCTCCGCACCGCCGGGCACGGCGGCCCCCACATTTTGCCATAAGACTGGGAGGAGATGGAAGGGAAGGGGTGATGGGGATATGGGTGGTGTGGACATGGGTGATGGGGACATGTCCCCAGCCCACCTCCCCACCGGCCACACTCACCCGGTGCTGCCTGCTCTCTGCCACCCGGGATGGTGATGCCGTTGTGCTGGTGGTGTCAGGAGCCCTTGTGGGGTCCAAGGGCTGTAATGCAGCGTGGGGAAAGCAAATCACCCTCCTGGGCAGTGGGTGTTTTGTTTCCTTCCCAAGTGCTGCTCCCTTCTCCTTGGTGACAAGGGACCGGCTGCAAACACTCCCCATTAACCCTTCAGCGCCTGCTCCTCCTGCTCCTTCTTCCCCAGCTGGATTTCCCCCTTGGATCCAGGGCAGGGGGCAGTTAGGGAGCAGCTCCTCAGCATCCCAAGTTGCTCACAACCAAAAGAGGGGGCATTTCACCCCCCGTGGTGAAACGCCACCCTTGTACCCACCTCCAGGATCTGGGGGCCCTACAAGATGCATTTTCAGGGCTTGGTACCCTGGATTACAGCCCTGAGGCTGTCACACTTTTTGCACCCATTTCAGAAGCTCAGACACAGCTGAGGTGCAGCCGAGTGCTGTGCAAGCCCAAACACACCGTGGTGAGCAGCCAACCCAAACAGGGGACCTCCAGCATGGGTGATGCTGAGCAGGGTTCCCTCCTCTCTAGATGGGGTGCCCAGAGGCTGAGCTCTGTCCAGGTCTGGTGTGAGGACCTCATCACATCATGGGGGTGATGCTCAGAGCAGTCCCTCTGCATCCCTGCTCTCTGCTCCATGCAGCACAGCAGCACCAGGAGCTGGAAAGCCAAACCCTGAAGCAAGAGCTTCCCAAAGCAGTGGGGATCAGGGCAGAGATGCCTCAGAGGGAGCTGGTCCTGATGGAGACACCACTGCCATGGATTGGTCTGTGCTTTCCACCAAGACCTGGAGCAAGGACTGAGAGCCAAGCAGTCCCAGATCCCTCTGCCCCCCCTCCATCAGCTCCCCCAAGCCACAACCCCCAGGCTGATCACAGCATCTTCACTTACCCCCATCACTGCTTTCATCTCCTGATAAAAAGGCCAGTGGTTTTGTTCAAGTTTGGGTGCAAATCCCTATACTTGAACTCAGATGGTCCCTTGATCCCGCTGCAGGTGACAGACAGGTCTTGTCACCCCCCAAAGGCTGGGGACCAGAGCAGGTCAATGGGGAGCTGCAAATCACAGTGCAAACACATCAGTCCTCTCCCCCAGACCTCTTTCTGAGAAGCAGGTCCATACAATGGCATAAAGGGGGTTGTTTACATCCCACCTTTGGGGTTTCTCTACATTGTGATCCCTTGCAAACTTCATCCCAAATTGCCCATGACAGTGAGGTCTGCAGCAGAAGCCGAGCTCCTCCATGGATGGGGTGATTCCAAGAGCTGGGGCTTTAAGGGAATGACTACATGGATGAGTGGGCACTGCTGGGAATGTCAGAGACTCCCTGCCTAACCCAGAGCTGCCCGGCACCCAGGGACTTCTGCAAACAAACCCACCAGGGATGTGCTTGACCTTGGGATTGAAATAGAGCCTCTCATGGGCTTGGGGGCTTCTTCCTGTGTCCAGGGCCTGTCCCCTCCCTGGAGGATGCTCACTGCAGATAACTGTCTGTCTGGTGTCATTTTGGGGGAGGAAACGCAAGAATCCCAGCTATTCCCGGGGCCAGGAATGCACGGAGGCCGGAGGAGTCTGCGCCTGCCGTGTGCCAGGGAGCCCAGCAGCAGAAAAGGACACTTGTGAAGCAGGGTTTTCAACCAGCGGGGCTGACTGCACGGCTCAGGGTGCGCATCCATCTCCCACCAGTCCCCCCATCCTTGTGGGGTTCAGGCGATGCAGCAATCACCCCATTGCTCAGCACCACCCTTGACCACAAGGCATCCTGACAGCACAGAGCCCCTGGAAACACTGTGCAAACAAGGGAAGAAAAGGAAACCCCAAGCCCAGGAGAGCATCAGCCTGGGGCAAGGCAGCTCCTGCCTTCCCTGTGGGAAAGTCCAGGGTGGGAGAGGGCAAGCAGAGGATGCTGCTGGCACTGGGAGGGGACCCTGACATAGCACCCCAACACAGCACCCCTAACACAGCAGGACCAGCCACGGCCCTGTGCCAAAGCAGGGCACCCAGTGCTGGGATCGAGTCCTGGGTGAACCATCAGTGAACCATCAGCCCAGCATGGTGAAAATCCCTAAATCCCTCGAACCAAAGCACATCCTGAAGCTGAGCACCTGCTCGGCCCCTATGGTTGGTGACACTGAATTCAAACCCTGGGGACCTGACATTCCCCCACCAGAGAGAGTGATCACCCATGGGAGACAATGACCCTTTGCAGACGGGACTGGTGACTGTGCACAGGAGCCAGCAGCGTTTCCAGGTGGGGAACCTGCTTTGGGAAAGGAATGAGGACTGTGCAGCCGAGCTGTCCTCACAAGCATGCACGGGCACGTCCGTCTGCCCTCCTCCCCCAGTGCTGTGTCAGTTATTCACATCCAACTGGGGCACAGGACTCAAAGGCAGGTTGATCCTGTCTGCTGCAGACGGAGGACAGACACTTCCTCTGCACACCAGAAAGCACAGCCCTTATTAGACACCAGAGAACCCACCTCATCATCAAGCCCCATGGTCAGCAGCTCAGCTCTCCCTTCCCCATAGAGGCTCTTACACCAAAACCCTCTTCACTCCCAAACCCCATAGTGTTCATGCCTCCAGCTGGGATGTGAACCCAGCACAGCGCTGCAGGGCTCATCTTCCATCGTGGGATGAAGGAATGAAGGAGGCAGGAGCAGGGGTCTGTGCTCACAATAGGACAAAGCTCAACACGGACCCGGGGTTTTGTCCCATTCTCCCTTTTCTCTTTGGTTGTAACTAGGAAACATTCTCGAGGCTCTTATTTAAACCCCCCCCAAGGCCCAAGGTGAGCAATGGTGGAGCACTTCTTTGCCTGGCCATGGCTAAAGGATCTACAGCCCCCAGTCCTGGTGTGGAAGACAAATGTACAATGATCCCCCGACCATTCACAGGAAGGAGCATTGCAGTCTCACGGCTTATACCCTTGCTTTGCAGTCTTAGCATTGTCTCTCAAAGCCTCCATTCTCTGTCCATGGCAGAGCCTCTGGGGCTGACGGCTCCATCCCCGCTGCATCACGCACAGCTCCAGCCACCCTGCCGGTCCCCTCCAAACCATTCCCATTCAGTCACACAAAGAGGGATGCCGGCAGGGGCTCAGCGCCTTGTTTTGTCCAGCTCAGAAGAGGTCCTGCCCACCGTTGGCATCCCAGCAGCCCATCCAGGGCAGCTCCGCCGCCCATTTGCCGCTGGCCACCACTTGCAGCTTCCCCGGGTGGAAGCGCCAGTACCGCTCATCCCTGAAGAAGTAGACGGAGCCGTCGCGGTGGGTGAGGGCACCCCCTGTGCCCGCGGGCAGCCCCTGCCAGTCCCGCAGGCTGCGAGGGTAATAGGGCTCCGGGGCGAGGGGCTCCTCGCCCAGCACGAAGTACTTGGGTCCCTTGAAGAGCACCATGCGCCGGAGCTGCTGGAAGTGCAGCGCCGTGTCCGGGTGCCGCGGGAGCCCGCGGGCGCTGCACTTCAGAGGGAAACCCGCATCCAACCTGGAGCCCGCGTAGCGCCAGCATCTCCCTCCTAGGGAGAGATGGGGAGAGGTGAGGGTCCATCCCGGTGCGGTCCTGCCATGGGGCCTTGTGGCATCCATCCTGCTGGTGATCCATGCAGCACCCGTGGAGCAGGATGTGTGGCTGGAAGGCATCGGAAGGGACCCCGGGGACAGAGCAAAGCCCCCGCACTGCCTGCTAGCCCATGCTGCTGTCTTGCAAGCGTCCCCCCTGTTCCTGCACGGTGAGTGGGGCACAGACCCAGAGCAGCAGGAACTGCAGCCGGGGCTGAGCACTCGGCTCTCCCCACAGAGCCTTATCCCCACAAAGCAGGCAGACAAAAGCCTCTTTCTGCTCACAAGGCACAGCCTGCTCCAGCCATAGGGAGGGAGGGAGCAGGCGAGGGCTGGGGAGGCAGAGGGGCTTCTGGCTCTCACCCAGGCACAGCAACAAAGCCCCCTTTCTGATGAGCCAGCTCCTGGTTTCCATTCAGAGCTGGGGCTGACCCTGCAGCCGGGCTGCTTGCTTTGACCTCCCTCTACCCGGGCAGCCTGTGGATGGCATTTGAGCTCCCCACAGCAGCTCAGCCCCTAGCGTGGGGCTCTCAGCTCCCCTCTGCCCGTGTGTTATGGGGGACACGCTCTCCCCGGGACCCCAAAGGGTTTGATGCATCTGGCTTTGTTGTTAAGCACCAGTAAGCACTGCCCTACTGTATGGGGAAACTGAGGCACAGGCTGCGGGGTGACACCACCAAGGCCACGCACAGGGCTCCTGTAGGGCTCTGCACACCCTGCACGCAGCGATGCTCCCTCCCTGTACCATGGGCATCATGGGCAGGAGGAGGTGCTGTGGACACCAGGCAGCCAGGGCAGAGGCAGGAGCTCTCCTGCTCACCTACCTTTGAAGAAGTAGAACTTGTCGCTGCTCTGGGACCAGGCAGCAGCATCGATACCAGCAGGGAGGCCGGGCCAGTGGCTCTGCAGGGGCTGCGGGTCGCTGGCGTTGCCGTGCAACGGCACCATCCAGTAGTGGCTGCCCTTGAAGATGTAGATGTTGTGATCCCCATCTGCAGGGAAGAGGGAGGAGGGAGGATGTCCCGGGTGAGAAACCTCATCCCAGCTCCCATGCGCTGGATCCCCTCTCCTCCCCATGCAGTGCTCTGGGGACACTCAGGGTTTGGATGCTCCATTCTGCCTTTCCAGCTACACCTCCCTGCTTTCATTGTTCATTGTCTCCAGCCTGAGCACAGCTGCTACCCAAGGCTTGTGTTTCCCTGTTGAGCTCCTGCAGTGAACAAGCCTTTGCCATGGCCATGTGCTTGGATATTTTCCCTGCTCCTAACACACCTAGCCATTGCTGCATCTTCACTATGGACTCTGTGGCAGTGATGTGCACCAGTGATGCCACCAGCCCCAGGAGCAGGTACTGGATCAGCCAAGCCCACCTTTCCCACCACTGTAGCTCAACAGAGCGAGGGGCAACCCCGGGGCAAGGGGTAGGGGTGCATGTCCTGGGAGAGGGTTGCACCATCCAGCGCTCACCAGCAGTTATGGCATCGAAGAAGGAGTGGCAGTAATAGGCACTGGGGCTCCTCTGCTGCTGGTCCCCACTGTAAGGATCTGTGCTCCAGTCCTGGAAGTGAGTGAAGACCTTCCCTGGGAGCTGGATGGCCAAGCCCTTGGATGGCTTCCCTGGGATGGAGCAATGGGTGTGAGTTGTGGAGAACGGGTATGGAACTGGTTTTCCCCAAAGCACTATGTGACCATAAATCTGGGCTCCAATCACTCCTTTGTCCACTCTCTGGTACCTGTCCCCCTCTATATAGCGGTGGAAAAGACCCCTTATTACCCCCAAAGCATATGCACCATCCTTTCCCTAGTTGCAGACAAGCACCTAGCAAGCCCAACCTTCCCTGCCCTGGAGGACCTGGTACCCATCCCACATGCCCTACCGCATCTTCCACCCCAGCTGCAAAGGGATGAGGCCCATCCCCACCATGCCCTTTGCACGTAGCCCCCTCCCTTTGCTCCCATCCCTGCTCTTTGCTCTCCGCCGCAGGGATGCTCGGGGCAGCCGTGCTCACCGTACAGGCTCTGCACGGCCAAGACATCGTCCCAGCTGAGCACAAAATCCTTGCCGAGCTTCTTGTAGTAGGGGGACATCAGAGCGCTCTTGACGGGGGAGTGCTGCAGCCCCAGCGTGTGCCCGACCTCGTGGGCCACCACGATGAAGAGGTTGCGCCCCTTACCGCTGTGCAGGGACCAGCGCTCGGCGCTGTCGAAGTGGGCTTCACCGCGCCGGGGGAAGAAGGCGTGAGCCAGGGCACCTCCTGGGGACACGAGAGCCATCAGGGACCATGGGGCAGGAGAGGGCCTCAGCCACAAACAGGGGCAGCGGGGCACATGTAGCTCCCGTGCTTAAACGTGCATCAGTTTTAGGTCTTTGGGACCAGCTTCCCATGGCTATTCCCAGCGGCACATCCAACCCAAACCCGTTGCGTGCTCTGTGGTTCATGCATTTGGTTTCTTGCTGGGCTCGGGCCAGGGATTGAAGCCACCACAATGACCCATGTTGGGAAAGGCTCAGGAAGAGAGAAGCCCTGGGTTTGTCTGATGGTGGGTAAGCTGGATGGAATGAGCTCAGGTCTGGGGGATGCTGTCAGGACGGGGAGGACATGATCCTATAGTGAGCATCTCAGCTGCCTCGTTGGCAAGCTTTGGCACAGAGCTGGGAGTGAAGACCCCAGATCAGAAAGCGAACTGGGTTACAGACAGAGCCTTGCCTCCATCCCCCCCCAGCCCTCCTCCCTGCTGGGGAAGAGCCCACGTGGTGAAAGAGAAGCTTACGCGGGGTAAGCGACCAGCACCTGGCCCATCGAAGGCGTTGTTGAGCCCGTCGTTGTGGTCCCCATGGAAGAAGGTGAGGCGGATGTCGGCGGGGCCGTCGCGCACCTCCCAGAACACCAGCGAGGACACGTTGCTCCAGAGCTCGAAGGCGGCTCTGACGGCGAGGCGCACCTCGTGCTGCGGCAGGTACGGGGGCCAGTTCACCACCCGGTACGTCAGGTGCCGCTTGTACCACCTCCCGCCTGCAAGAGGGACAAGCTCAGCGCAAGGATGGGGACCTGGGCTTGTTCTTCCATCCGGGGTGGAGGGAAGCATCCCTGTGCTGCAAAGTGCCATGGCTTTGCCAAGGTGAAGGTGAAAGTCACTCCAGGTGGTCCACCACCAGCATCGACGTCTAACCCATTAAATCCCTCTGAAGGTGTCGCCTCCGGATCCTACACACATTCCCATGGATGGAGCTGCAACCAAACCCTAAGAGAGGGGCCAAAACCTGTTTGAGGAGAGGAGAAGCTGGGGCACCCACTTTGAACCCCTCCTACCTCATCATGGGCCAATCCAACATGGGTCCCTGACCTGCAGCTCTCTGATTCCTGCTTTATGCCCAGAAGATGCAGGCCAAGGACTGGATTCCAGGGAGAGAAATCAAAGCCACCTCTGCTATAAGGCAGATGCTGATCTCCATCACCCACCCAGGGACCCAAGTCCAGCATTCAGCCAGCGACAAAACACAGACCTGTGTGTGTAATGTGCACACAGCAGGCAGTGAGCCAGGAGAAGCAGGCAGGTCCCCAGGCTAGGGCTGTCTTTTCACTGCTTTTAAGGGCATCCTGATCATTTCTACCTGCAGAAGTCATTGCCTGGAAGCCCAGATGGGGGTATCCCAGCAGGAACAAGCCACTGCTCACCATTCATTTTAAATGCATCGATTCACCAGCACCACAGATCTTACTGCCCACAGCTCCCTTATAAACCCTTTCAGGGCAGACAGAGCTTGGATGCCACCAGGGCAGATGGTGACAATGAAGGGGATGAGCCTGTGAGACCCCTTTAAGCTGCCCACCCCTCTCCCACCACACAGGGGTGCAAAGATGTGTGCTCATTCCCAGAGCATCACAGCTCTCTCCTCCTCCTCGGCAGCTGTGGGGACCCCAGGGCCCCATGATTACATGCATCCAGGGCTGTCCAGGATTGGGAAAGACACCATGGGGCCGTGCTGAGGCATGGGAGCAGGGGCAGATCTCCAGTGCCTGCTCCAGCTGTGCAGGGAACAGCGGGAATGGAGCCCGCAGCACACCGGGAATCACTGCTGAGGGTCTGAGCTATGCAGACCTGGCGGGCATCGCATCCCTTCCCATCGCATCCCAAACCATCCCATCCCACCCCATCTCTGTTTCCTTCTCCCCCGTTTCTGAGCAGCGGCCCTGGGCCAGCTGGTTGCTCTCCTTGGGGCAGAATCAATTCTTCCTGCTCATCATTGCAGCAACAGCCTCCAAGTCTAAAGGGACACAGCTCTGCTTTCCAGCCAGGACAACCCCTGCATAGCAAAGGCTCAATACCTGCCTGGATGGCTGCAGCCGAAGATAAAGCCCGGGCACCTCACCCTTCCCTCCACAGGAGCATATCCTGCTGGAGAAGGATGGATGGCACCAGCAGGCAGGGGATAGGAGGCTCCAGCCAGAGCATCTCCCCTGTAAGAGCAGCAGCAGGCCAGGCTGGGTGAGGTAAATGAGGCCAGCTCTCAGCAAGAGGAAGGCTGGGCACCACAAGCAGCTATTAAGCCCACGATTGTGACGGTAGGGATCTCCCCAAGGGGAAATCCAGGATGCTGGCTGCACAACATGCTGCCTGGCCACGGTCCTGCTGGGCAGCAAAGCTCCCACCCAGCTCCGGTGCCTGTAAAGCCCAGCAAGGCAGCTGGAAGCAAGTGTCCTCTTCCCAGTGCCCTGCACTGCAGACCCCGATTTCCTGCTGGGAGACGGGTGGGTAACAAAGCACTTTGCTGGCTCAGCTGCACTGGCTTCCTGCTCCAAGTGGATAAACAGCCAGCTTAGCACAAAGCCTCTGGCCTTCCTGGCTGGGGCTACCAGCCATGTGGGCACCATCCCTCCTTGCTGCCTGCAGGCACTGCCATGGCATCGCTCCCATCCCGCAGCCTGCAGGCACTGCCATGGCATCGCTCCCATCCCACTGCTGCAGGCACTGCCATGGCGTCGCTCCCATCCCACTGCTGCAGGCACTGCCATGGCATCACTCCCATCCCGCTGCCTGCAGGCACTGCCATGGCATCGCTCCCATCCCACTGCCTGCAGGCACTGCCATGGCATCGCTCCCATCCCGCTGCCTGCAGGCACTGCCATGGCATCGCTCCCATCTCTCTGCCTGCAGGCACTGCCATGGCATCGCTCCCATCCCGCTGCCTGCAGGCACTGCCATGGCATCGCTCCCATCCCTCTGCCTGCAGGCACTGCCATGGCATCGCTCCCATCCCACTGCCTGCAGGCACTGCCATGGCATCGCTCCCATCCCACTGCCTGCAGGCACTGCCATGGCATCGCTCCCATCCCACTGCCTGCAGGCACTGCCATGGCATCGCTCCCATCCCGCAGCCTGCAGGCACTGCCATGGCATCGCTCCCATCTCTCTGCCTTTGGCACTGCCATGGCATCGCTCCCATCCCGCTGCCTGCAGGCACTGCCATGGCGTCGCTCCCATCCCACAGCCTGCAGGCACTGCCATGGCATCGCTCACATCCCGCTGCCTGCAGGCACTGCCATGGCATTGCTCCCATCCCACTGCCTGCAGGCACTGCCACCTGCAGCGGCACTGCACCCCAGCTTGCTGTCACAGATCTGCCACCACCAGAACCTTATCTAGGTGTTCCTGCTCCAGCAGGGGGATTGGACTAGATGATCTTTTGAGGTCCCTTCCAATCTCTAACATACTGTGATACTGTGACCACCAGAGCTTTTAAAGCTCTGCCTCATCACCCTGCCCTGGGCACAGCAGCCCCTCTGCCTGCAGGACGGAGCCTGCAGGAGTGATGCTGTGTATCAGGGGTTTGGAGGGGAAGCCAGAGGCAGGACGAGGAGGATGGGGATGTCTCCTGGGGCCATCCATCGCCAGCCCTGCCAGATGCAGAGGCAGCCTGACAAGGCACAGGGCCCTTTCTTAATCTCGCCTTCATTTTTCCCATGTCCTAAGCGCAGCTGGCCCCAGCCCTCTTGCTCTCTAGGAATCCGGTTACTCATCCACAAGCCCGGAGGCAGCCTGTGGGAGACAAGAGGCCAAATCCTGGACACACAACAGCAAGAGAAGTTGCTCGGAGCAGAGTTAAAGCCCTTAATGTGGCTGCAACACCTCCCTTTGGCCAGGCAGTGCCAGCACCAACAGGTTTTGTGGTTACTGCTGGATAACCAACACACATCCAGAGTGCTAAAGCTCATCAGAGAGCCTCTCTGTGTGCCCCACAGCCAGTGCTCACCGTGCTGCGCAGTGCGCCTGTGGCGCCGGGTGCTGGACGCCCGTTGTGTCCCTGTAGTGCTGCTCTCCCCATCACCGGTGCCACATCGCGGCAGGGCCATCTGATGGAGCGTGGGGGCATCCAGGACCCCGCTGAGCGGGAGGTGGGTGACCCGCTGGAAATCCCTGGGGAAGGAAGGGAGACATCAGCACACACGGCTGAAATCCCGCAGCTGGGCTGGGTATGCTCGTGTTTGAGCTGATGAGCTTCGTGCCCCTCCAACAGGAATGCATCCAGGTGATAAAACCAGATGGGTTTTGCTCTGCAACCACTTCTGACTGGTAAGCCACCTCTTAGCAGGGCAAAAGTGGACAGAAGAGCCTGAAAAATGCCTTTTCCAGCTTGTAGCCCCAGTTGTTTGACTTTGGGCTTGACTTCGAGCAGGGTCAGGCCAGGGATGCTCCCAGTGTCAATGTGTTCCCATTAGAAGCCCAAGCAGGGGCTGTCAGCTCACCCCTGACATCTCACAGCCATCCCCAACCTTGGCCTCGCTGCAGATATTATTGTATGGGGAGCACCAGGCCATAAAAGGGAAATAAAGCAGCAGAGCGAGGCCCGGGGCTGCCAGCAGCCAGCATCCAGCTGGGCATGGACCAGCTCGTCCAGAAGGGGCTGGTTGTGCTTTACCATCAGACCGTGTGAGATGCCAGCAGCATCCATGCAGATGGAGCTGCTGCGTTAGTGCTTGGGTGAAACAAAGGCTCGTACCTCAGTGCATCCGTGAACTCATCAGGGCTGTGTGTGCCGGGAGCCTGCTTCCCAAAGTAGCCATATTTCTCCAGGAATAGCTGGAAGAAGAGACACAGGAGAGGCACAGCTCAGAGCAGAGCCAGGCATTAGCTTAGGAATAAGGGAAAACTGGAGGTGGGGTGGGAAACAGTGCTGCAAAGATGGGACCGGGCAGAAAAGCCTGGTTATTTTATTCCTGGCACCTCTGCACCCCAAATGTGTGCTCACAAGGGGTTATGTGTGTCTCCCTCCCCCGAGTGTTTTTGGTTCTCTTGGTGTTTAGCCATGGTGAGATGGAGGCAGAGGAGGAAACATCGCTATCAACAGATCAGCAAGCCCTGCTGCAGTGGCATCCGCAGACAGAGTCATCAACCCCACAGCTTAGCACAATGACTACGTTAAAGGCTCGGACACGAAGAGTGGGGTGAGACGGGGTCAGGCTGCAGCCTCCCCCCCGTCCCCATGCAGGATGTGCTGCTGCAAAGCGGAGACGCTCTGGGGGCAATCCGCTCTGCCAAGCCATTCTTCTTCTTATCGGCCCCTGCCATGGACGGAGATTGCTGCTCTGAACTGGCTCCAGCACCGACATTGCATGTTAAGGGAAATAAACGGCTTCCCTCTGCTCAGCCCGTGCCCCAGCTCCCGGAGAAGTGAATATTCCTGGTCACAGGAGTGCTGCACACCCGCCGGGGCTGTCGGCAGGGGACAAACATCCTGCGAGTGCAGAGCTGGAGTTCAAGTCGTGAGCAATAGAAAGGGAAAGTGGCTGCTTCATTTCCCGCATCCCAAAGGAGACGTGGGCTCAGCACCAGGAATGCCACGGGCTGCGCCGGGACAGCAGAACTGCAAACCCTTGGGCTTTTAAAGCCTCTTCCCATCCTGCTTGTCTCAGGGCAGGGAAAAGCAGGGGGATGGTGTTAACCTGCACTCGATGCTGCTCCTGACTGTCCACCTCCGGAGCGTGATTCAGTCCCGCTGCGCCCCCCATTCCTTCCTGGGCACATCCCTTTGCCTGGCAGGATTGGGAATGGTTGCTGGATATGGCAGCCCTGGGTTGTGCCAGGGCCTGTCCCTCTCCTCCTCCTCCTGCCCAAACCCTTCACTTGCTGTTAACAGTCATCATCATGTCATCCCCACACACTCATCCCCTGCGCCCGCCAGCTCCCCGCAGGCAGGGAGGGCAGGCCCCTTCCATGTGCTCCTGCAGCCGCTGAGTCTGATCTCCTCCTTTACACCCCTTCTACCTGGAGCATCCCCCTCCATTAGCAAGGACCAGCACAGCCTCCTGCTGGGACACGCTATTCACCCAGCCCCAGCCTAAAAACCTGGCTGTGCTTCCCACCAAACACATTCTCCAACTCGGCTGGAGGTACCAGCATCTTGGAGCGGCATCAGGCTGCAGCAGTGAATGCATCAGTGTCACCCAGATGCTGCGCACCCCATCCCACTGGGGTTAAATCGGGCATGAGCTTGTTTGCTGAGTGAAGCTACAATACCTCTGCATGAGGATGAACCATAGAGGCTGGACATGTCACCTCCACAGCCACAGGGGGATAAATCCCCCCTTTACATGGGTACCAGGAGGCAAAATACAGCAGCAACTCAGGATGCACACACAGGGGAGGAGGATACAGGGATGGAGGAGCCCCACAGGGATGCATGGCAGGGAGGTTTGAAGAGTACTCTGGGGAGGAGGAGGAGGGATCTGGCCTCTTTCTCTGCAGTTGTGTTTTCGTAATGTTCTCCTCCAGTTAGAAAAGCACCAACTACATATATGGACGTGGGGTGATAATCCCAGCACTTACCTCACCGCAGATAAATGTGAGCTCCAAAGCACCCAGACAGAGCCCCAGCCTGTAAACCTTCCCTACCACAGTTTTGCTTTCACTCATCATCTAAAACATAACAATCTGAAGCTGTTTCCTCCCCTGTAACCTAACACAAGCCCATTCTTCAAGCATGAAAATGGGGTTTTCCCCACCATGATCTCATGAAAGCTTGAAACCCCATCTGGAGCATCAGTGTACATGGCAAAGAGCAACGGCTGTTGCAGCAGCTGCTCCTGAGCAGTACCATGATGTACACAGGCCACTGGTTTTATTATATCTGTCCACGTCTCCCTGAGCTTTGCAAGTCCAACCAAAGCAGCAGTTTCCCTGTAGCTTATGGCCCCTGGGGACCAGAGGCTTTGCAGGGCTACAGGGGAACCCAATAGCCCCATAGCACAGTGTCCTGTGCCCAAAGTAGTGCTCAAGACCCCCTCCAGCACTGCCCATGCCCTGCACATCCCCCTGGGACCAGCCAGGCTTTGTTAAGGCTGTGTGGAAGTGGGCACATCCTATTAAAGCTCTCCAGAGGCTGCAATGCAAAGCCTGGCCATGCTGGGAAAACCACTTCGCTGCTGCCCCAGACAGGGAAATGGTCTTTTCCATACAATGGGGAAAGAAAAACAGCAGGAAACCAAGGGCTGAACATTAACACAAAATATGCCCAGCTCCCCCTCTGCACCAGGGAGGGAAAAGAGGAAAGATCCAGCTGCCCAGGAGCCAGTGCCGGGTGGAAAAGCCTTTGGAGCGGCAGCAGGGAGAGCAGAAGGAGAGTTTGGGACAGACAGAGGGACCCTTCCCACCACAGGGCTCTGATGTGGAGCTGGACACAGCCCTGGAAATCATCTCTGCGGAGAGCTAAAGCCAAGGAAACACCTTGCCCTCGACCACAGGCATCCCAGTGGAGCACAGCCAGCAGTAAATACAATCAGACCTCCCTCCCTGGGAACCGGGATAACAACCATGCAGAGACAGCAGGCCCCGGTCCTGCATGCCCTCGCTCCACACACTCAGCTTCTGGCACCTTTCCACCACTTAAGTGATGGAGAAGCCTCATGCTGGGCTCTCACTGACTGTGGTCCCCTGTGCTCCGCATGGGTACAACCCCATCCCTCCCCTTCATCCCTCAGCAGCAGAGGGAAGCGATCACATCCTGCCACAGGGCTGGAATTCCAAGCCATGGTTACAGCAGCCCATGATCTGGGGTTTAATCATGAGACAACAGCAGCCCAAGGGGATCCTCAGCCCTGGTGCCCATCAGCCCCAGGCTGCATCCCACCGCACCACCAAGACAGACAGAGGGGAAGCTGCAGCTCCTGCTTTGCTGCCTCAGATTCCCCCAAGCACAGACACAAGCAGGGCTGACCCCAGCATCTCCTCCTGCCCGCTGGGTTGATGCCTGCCTGCGAGCTGCCTTTAGAGGATGTCGAGGCATTTAAACACACCCATTTGTCTCTTCTCTCCCGAGCCACATTCCTGCCTGCAGTTGCAAACCCTTTGGCAGAGCCCTTGGGTCTTTTGTTTAAGTGTGTAAGTATCTGTATAAATACTGTATACAGAGACACACAAGAAGGGAGATTAACAAGCACAGGGCTTGGGCATCCTGCTGCAAAGACAGCGGAACCTCGGCTAATTCTGCATGTTAATGACAGAGGGTGATTAAACCCGGAGCCCCATCCGGCTGCTCCATTCCTGTGCCAAATCCGGCCCTGAAGGAATCTCCTCTCCCATCTATCCCTCCTGAAATGCTGCTCCAGCAGCTGTTTATCTCCTCGCCACTGAAGATGAGGAGCTGGGAGATGCTGCACTCAGGTTCTGTTAAGCTCCTTTTCTTTCCACACTTCTGGAGCTGAGAAGCAGGACTAAAACCACTGCTGGTTTCACTAACCCACATCTTCAGGATGCTGAGCTCCCTGCTCCCCCCTCTGCCTGGACAGGAGGGATGCTTCGGGACAGGAACAGCAAACATCGCTTGAAAGGAAAGAAACACCATGAAACACACCAGGGTTGGTGTTCTCTGCCTGTGGGGTGCAAATCGTTGCTTGTGTGTGTGTTAAATAGAGGAATATCTCACCAGCAATCACTACAATTCACTCCTGCATTTGAAACGAGCTCCAGAGCCATGTGAATGTGACCCAAAGCACTTGGGGAGAGCAGGGCTTGGCCAAACCTTCCCCTGCGAATACCAGAGCAGCTGACAAACCAGTCTGGTCACGCAGCCTGGTTCTGCTTTCATGTCAGAGGAGAGAAAGGAAGCGAGACGCTCCATCCTCGCCCTGCATCGGGATGGGAACCTCCTGCCTGGCGGGCGCTATTCCCTGTTAACAGGCAGGGATTGTCTGGGAACGGAGCTGGGAATAAAGCGGGGCTGTTCACACTGTGTGACTCAGGGGCTGCTCGGCACACGGGTGCCTTTGGAGCCACTTCCCGCATCCACGCTGGCTCAGAAGCCTTGGGTTTTACATCCTCCCACAGGGGTGATGGCACCCGAGTATTGCCCCCTCCTCTCCTCCACTCTTGCCATTGCCGTGCAGAGGATGAACAGCAGGAATTCCTCCCAGGAAGAAGGATTTCTTCCTCTTTATGTCAATGTGGGGTTCCCTGGAGCACACGGGGGTCCCAGCTGACCCCGAGCACCAGAACATGCTGGGTGGTACCAGAGACCCTCGCTCCAGCCAGGCTGCGCTCAGCATCCAGCATCCCGACTGGAACCCTGCTCCATAAAGGAGCTCATCTGGATACTGGAGCATTTCTAAGCCCCACGATGGGTCAGAGCCCAGGCTAAACAGGAGCCTTTGGGTTGCAAAGTCAGAGGTCACGTGCAGGGAGAAGAGGGACAGGATAGGGAAAAGTAAGAGAGGGAGAAGGAGGACAGGATAGGGAAAGAAGATACTGATAGAAAATAAGGCAGAATGAGAATGGCTCAGTCCCTCAGTCTCGCTCCCCATTCCCATTCCCATTCCCATTCCCAGCTTTTCTCAGATTCCTGCCCAATTTTGATTCCCATCACAACAGACCTGTAGCTTCTCATACAAGGGGCTCTATGGTCCTTTGCCCCTGGCCCTACCAGCGCTCTGCCTTGCTCTTCATTCCCAAGCCGGGATGAGCTCTCGTGTGCCTTGTATTCCACACCATTCCCCTGGGATCAAGGAGACTCAGGCATTACCACACCCCCAAACTGCCATCCCGAGCACAGCCCAGGTCTGCCAAGCTCCATTGCTATCCCACACCAGACCTTCTCCTGCCTGGAGCCTGCAGATAACGACAGGATTTAGCACACAAATGGTTCAAATTGGATTTCCTATCTTCTTTTTTCTCTCGTGGAGCTACAATTGACACAAAGGCGCTGAAAACCAGGGCAGGAGCCAGGAAAACAGCACCACTGGGTGCTTTGTCCCACTTTGACAGCCCATTGCTGCAAACTTCGCCTGGTTTAAAAGCAATAAGAATAAAGCCTTAGAAGCAAAGCCTGGCCGTGGTCTGAAAGCCACAAGTCACCGGAGCTATTGGATGCTACGTGGGACATTCAGCTCCCTCTTTAAAAGCAGCATTATCTGCTCGGTTCCTTTAGACAAGCTTTGTTAGCCCAGATGCTCTGTGTTTCCACTGTGTACGTGGTCCCTGGCCGTCACAGCACATCACATTGGGGAAACTGAGGCAGGGGGGAAGGCATCAGTGAGGAACCCAAAGGCAGCTCTTGCCCCCAATGAGCTGCTTTGAGAGTGAATCTGAAGTGAATTCTGAGCATTAAGAACCTTGTAAGTTTGATTTCTCCAGGGCACACTGGGAGGAGCACATGGATAAATCCCCTCTTCAGAACAGCATCTCCCAGAGAAGCCTGCACGTTAAAACAGCCCTTTGGGCATTTATTGCATGTGAAACCCCAGTTAACGCACTAGGATTTGCTGGGGTTTTGGATCAAGCATCTGTGAAAACGTGCACTGGATTGGTGTCTAAACAAGAGAAAACCCCCAACACAACCTTTGTTCACCAGCCAAACCTCACACCTCATCCTCCCAAACCAAACAGGAACGGATGGGGCATGGAGTGACAATGATAGGGGGACAAAAAGAGGAAATCCAGACAGAGGTGATGGGACAGCCCTGGGGAGGGGAAAGCCTGGCTTTTGTCCCTTGGGATTTGCCCAGAGATGGGAAGTTTGTGGCACATGGGGCTCACACTGCCACCCATGGATGTGCCTGTGAGGGATACACACAACAGGCACTCACAGCACACGTGGATGCACACACGTCAGGCCCTCGTGGGCATGCACCTATGGTGTGAATGTACCTATGGCACAGGCAGACACCTATGGCACTTGCGCTCCTATGGCATGGGCACACCCAGGGTATGGACACCCCTATGACATGCACACACCTATGGCACTTGCATGCCTATGGCATGGGCACACCTATGACATGCACTTGCCTATGACATTTATACACCCTTGGAACACACACACCTGTAGCATGGGCATACTTGGGGCCGGCACATGCATATGATATACACACACCCATGACATATACACGCCTATCACATAGGCACATCTATGGCACACACACACCCCTATAGCATGGGTTCACACATCCCTATAGCAAGGGTTCACACACCCCTATAGCACGGGTTCACACACCCCTATAGCATGGGTTCACACACCCCTATAGCATGGGTTCACACACCTATAGCACCGGTTCACACACCCCTATAGCATGGGTTCACACACCCCTATAGCATGGGTTCACACACCCCTATAGCATGGGTTCACACACACCTATAGCAAGGGTTCACACACCCCTATAGCAAGGGTTCACACACACCTTAGCACAGGTTTATGCATACCTATAGCAGAGGTTCATACCTATAGTACAGGCTCATGCACCCCTATAGCTCAGGTTCACACACCCCTATAGCATGGGCACTCTGGGGCTCACACACATATAGCATGGGCACACACACACCTATAGCATGGGCACACCAGAGCTCACACACCCCTATAGCACAGGTTCATGCATCCCTATAGCATGGGCACACAGAGGTTCACAAACATCTATAGCATGGGCTCACACACATCTATAGTATGGGCACACCAGGGCTCACACACCCCTATAGCACAGGTTCATGCATCGCTATATCATGAGCACACCGGGGCTCACATACCCCTATAGCATGGGCACAAAGGGGTCACACACCCCTATAGCATGGGCACACCGACGCTCACACACATACACAGCATGGGCTCACACACCCCTATAGCACAGGTTTATGTGTCCCTATAGCACGGGCACATCAGGGCTCACACACATCTATAGCACATGTTCATGCGTCCCTATAGCACAGGCACATCGGGGGTCACACACATCTATAGCATGGGCTCACACACACTGATAGCATGGGCTCATACACCCCTATAGCACATGTTCATGCGCCCCTATAGCACGGGCACATCGGGGGTCACACACATCTATAGCATGGGCTCACACACACTGATAGCATGGGCTCATACACCCCTATAGCACGGGCACATCGGGGGTCACACACATCTATAGCATGGGCTCACACACACTGATAGCATGGGCTCATACACCCCTATAGCACGGGCACATCGGGGTTCACACACATACATAACACGGGCTCACACACGTCTATAGCACGGGCTCACACGACGCCCTGGCTCAGGACATGGGGACGCCGCTGCCGGACCCCCGCTCCCTCCGGCCCGTCCCCCGTCCCCCGGTGCCGCTCCTACCTCCGCATCCCGCCGCTGCCGAGCGGCCGGACCGAGCTGCGCTGCCGCCAGCAGCCCCAGCGCCAGCGCTGCCCGCAGCGCCCCGGCCGCCGGCGGCCCCATGCCCGCTCCGCTCCGCTCCCACCGGCCCCGTTCGCCTCTCCCCGCCCGGCCCCGGGGGCGGCCCCCGCCCGGCCCGGCCCCTGCTGAGGGCTGGGCTCCGCCGCTCGTTCCCGCAGCCCCGGCACCGCCCGCCCTCGGCCGGGACTCGCCTCGCGTCCCCCTGCACCCAGCGAGGGAGGGATGGGAGGGAGCCGAGCCCGTCCTGCACTCACCCGGCTCCAGCAGCACCCGGGCTGGGTCCTCGTCCCTCTCCCCCTGTGCACATCTCTGCTCCGCGCTCGGGCATCACCAGCTCACCCCAGCCATGGCAGAGCGGGACACGCACGTGGCCACGCCAGGAGGCATCCCATGGCATGGGCTGTTGGTCCAGGCTGGACGGGGAGCAGAGCATGGGCAGGTTTGGGTGCTGGGATAAACCCCCCACCATGGCAGCAAGGCTTGGGCTTGAACCTGGGGAACAGAGGAGGAGAAAGCAAGTCCAGCACTTCCTAAACCTGTGTTCACCTGTGGTCCAGACCCTGAGCATGCAGAGCAGCACAGGGCTCAGACACAAGGCATCCTGCTCCAACAGCACTAGCCATGAGCGCAGCAGGCTGGACAAAGCCCACATTAGAGCAGTGCCATTACAGCAGCAGGCCTTGGGCAGCGAGGGGCCAGTTGCCTGTTGCACCCGCATCAGCTCTGTGTCCTGCACACAGCTCATGATCTTGCGGCTCCCAGTGACAAGTGAACAGCTCTGTTTACTCCCCGCTGTGTTTTGTTTGACTGTTGTGTTTTAGTTTGACTGAAGCAAAAGGATGTTTTGGTTCTGCTTCAGTTCGGGGGGGGGAATAGGATGTGACTTATATCTGCTTCTGTTTTCATGCCAGCTCCAACCACACACCTATTTTACAGCTCGCAGGCCTCTTCCTCTTCTTTTTAATCATGCCAAAAGCTGAAGTTCCAGGAGCATCTGCTGAGTGCAGCTTGAAGAGATCCGCAGGGATCCTGTAACGCATTGCCTTCAGCTGCACAGGGATTAGCATGTCGGGAAGGAAGGCGGGATTCAGAGGGAGAAAGAGATCTGCATAACAGGGCAAAATAAGGCAGTTGCTGGGATATGATTGGGGGAATAAACAGATGGGAGAAATGAGGAATGTTGGGGATGACCGATGGGATGCTGGCAGAGGATAGAGGGAGGCTGGCACGGGTGAGGGCAGGACACACTGCTCCTCACCCAGGTCAGCCCCATGCTTCCCTTCAAAACAAGAGCAGCTCTGTCTGCAAACGCACCCGTGTTTGGTTCGTATCTAGGAAGCGACCGATCCATCTGCTCTTCCACTTAAGAACATGGATGATGAGAAAGTGACTGGCTCGGCTCCAGGAGGAGCAGGAAACTCCCTCCTCTGCTCATTGTAATGCAGGGACGCTTCTGGGAGGGCACCTGCAGCCCCTGGAGCAGCCAGCTTTCCGACCTGGCATTTCCCAGGGCCGCTGCTGTGGTCCTGAGGGGATTCAGCGTTCAGATGGAGAAGAATCCGGGCCAGCCTTGGAGATGCCAAATCACAGCTCTGCACAGACGGCTGGCTCGGGGGATAAAGCTGTTTACCCAGGTGCTGTAATCAGAGCAGTATCAGGAACAGAGAAGCTGTCTTGTGGGAGGGTGAACACATTTCCAGCTCCTTCAGCATTAGGTAAAAGCTCTAAAGTGGAGCAGAAGAAAGAGAATCCTCCTAACTTGTACCCTAAAACTGAAACGGAAGAAGTGAAACCAGTGGCAAAGGGCTGATGAAGCTTTACTAACCAATAGTGGAAGAGGGTGATAGACAGATCCGTACAAGCTCTGGCTGCCTAAGCATTCCTGATTCCTCAGGTTTCTAGACAAAATCCCATCTCCCTCAGATCCACACAGGTCTCACTGCAGGCAGGTAGCTTCATTTCTAAACCCTTTCCTAAGATGCCTTTGCAGCTTGGATTTGGAGGTGCAGAAGGTTCCTGGTCTAATGCAGCAGTGTATTCACCTGAGAACATCAGGGAGGACGTGCTGCTGCTCCCACAGGCACCGGTCTGGAGCAAGGAAGCCTTCTCAGTCCATATGGATCAGGCACCACGGAGTGAATCACTGCCTGCTTCCGACCGAGGTGAGCTCCAGGAGCAGCCCATAAACACACATTGTGAAACAGCACCCCAGTGACGTGATGCTTCTTGGAATGGCTCTTACTGTTTACCACAACTGATAAAGCAAATAGCAACACCATCACCCCTCCGTGCCAGCGTCTACCTGGGATGGATGCAACGCGCAAGAGCTGCCAGGTAAAAGCCTTGAGTGCTCTGTGCTAAGAGCACGTTCAAGTTGTTCTGTTCCATCCACTCGAGACACAGCCCCTGTACAACAGCCATTCTTCACGTGTTTGCTGCTCAACAGCGGGGAGCTGCAGGATGGCCCCAGGGCAGCATCAGATGTACTCACCCCGCTGATGGAAGCTCTGCATCAGTGTCAATGAGATGAGCAGCTGTGGCTTCCCTTCCCCTGCCTGCTGTGGTCACCAACCCTCACCTGCAAGGGTCTGTTCTTCAAAGGCACGAGCAGCTTGTGCTCCCCTGGCTTCAGCCATCACAAGGGTCAAGCCTTTCTGCTCAGACACAGTTTTCATGGGTACTTCCATCACGGTGAGCTCTCACGAGTCAAAGGACTCGATGCATTCAGTGAGCCCGCCCAGGCCAGGGTCCTGCCTTACACAGAGCCAGGAGCAGATGCTTGTCAGAAAGGTGTTTAGGAAAGAAGAAAACACAAAAGCTGCACATGCTTCCCTTGGCTTTCCCTTTCCTGCACAGGGATCCTGGGAAGAGCCAACAAGTCCCGCTGCAAGCACACCAGTGTGAGTCCTACTGCAGGGGCTGGAGCAGTTTAAGCCTCACTGGTTATTAGCTCAGAGGACAGCTAAACCCATGCATCCCTCTCTCTAGGAGCAGGGTGTAACCTAAGCGACACGAGAAGTGGATTTTAAAGCCCTTTTGCAACGTTGGGTGCATCCTGTCAGCTGTATTTTATTACAACAGCATTAACACCACCATCTACTGGGGACAAGGTCACACCAGCTCTTTGTTAGCCTGGAAATGGGAATTACAGCTTCCAGCTTAGGCAAAGCAGCACAGGCAGAACCTCAAACCCCCCCAAGAGCCGAGCTCTTGGCTTCAGTCACTGCTTCCATATCTCTTCTAGGACTGTGGTATTTGAGCAACTTAAGCTGCATTACTTCTAAGGGTGAGGTGGGTTTGGCTGCATAGATCCAGCATGGAAACTATTTGGCCATCTCTTAAGTTGTTTAGCTGTAATAGCTGCATTTCATCCCCGCAGGGACCGCATGCCTCGTCCACACTGGCATCCCTCCGTTTCTCCATGAAGCTGCTGTTGAGCTTGGCAAGTGCGGGATGTGTTTTATAAATAAACCATCAGCATTCCATACAGGACTTATAAAGGGAGTTGGGGGATAGATCATCAGAAGAGATGAAGGAAGCAGAGCAAAGCCGTTCCCAGCTCAGACATCCCAAACTGCCCCTTCTATTGGAGTAGCCGCTCCTGGTTTGCCACCAACACATCGACATCCTTCCCTCTCCTTAGTCTGTAGGTTTACAAGATGAAATCCTACTAAGCTCTCACACAGGACCACTTCTGGTACCTTTAAACCCCAAGCCTTCTTGTGGAGAGTGCTGGCTATTAATAAAGCACTTTGTTCTCACAGTATTACAAGTCCCTAAAATAGGAGCAGCAAACCTAAATACATGGATATCCCCAGTGCAGTGGTAAGGCCCTGTGTTTAACCGGAGTGCAGCAAGCTGTGACCTTCTGTGTCAGCAAGAGCTGAAATTCACTCAATCCTTAACACACTGGCTTCTTGGAGAGGTTTTTACTGTGCTTTTAGCCTCAATGAAACCTTCTCCTGCAGGCAGTGTGTGCAATGCAAAAGGACTCAGCAGAAAGAGCTGGGAGGGCAATGGCATCATTAAACCTTCACCTGGGTTTGCAACTACAGAACATCACTTCCCAGGCCTCTCTATGAACTAATTTAACTCTCGGCACCAAAGCCAACTAAAACACATGCGTGCCCCCAACCCGGTGTCACCCTCTCTCTGCCCTGCTAGCTTTCTGTGGGACAAAGCAGCTGGTGAAGGTGTCCTCACAGTCATAAAAGCCATGTAGAACAGAGGTTGTGCTTGCCCCAGTGTGGAACAGAACATGAATAAAACAAACATCCAGTATCTTTGCCAGGCTGGGAAAGCTGGGAAGGCGGTGACAGCTCCAGCAGTTTTGTGGCTTACTTGAATACTGCTCTGGTTAGTGATTCAGCTGGGGAGGGACTGCTTAAGGACATCCATGCTTTTAGGCTGGGAGGAAAGGCAGGGCTGGAAGTTGAGTAAGGATTAAAGGGAGCTAGAACCGTTGCTCCAGGTATTGAAAATCCCAGAGGGAAAGGCAAGAGAGACAGCAGGGAACGTGCAAGACCAGAGTGCCCCTGCCCATTGGGTTTGCTCAGCCCAGCCCTTCCCAACTCACTCACACAGTGTGCTGGGATCAAGGTGCAGCCCTAAGGAGGTGCCTGCAATTTGCAAGCACAACGGTGTTAGGTAAGCAACCTCGGGCAGTGACACATCCCTTTCTGTTCTCAGCTGCATCACTGCCTTCCTCCATCCCCTCATCCAGCAGCCACTGCTCCCTCGGATCCGAGGTGCAAGAGCACCCTCTAGCCTGCTTCCCTCAAACCATCACTCCAGCTTAACTGGGATAAAGCACTCCAGCTTATCCAGCCTGGCTCATTTTTGACAATACCAAGTTAGGAGTACCAGGCCTCAGATCTTAAGTCTTAAGCAGAACAAGACACTGAATTTATTTGCCTTCCTAAAGGCCTCCCTCATCCATTAAACTTTATAGCATCACTAACGCACATACACCTCCAGTTCCAGTGTTTCAAGAACAAGCTGTCTGTAATTTGTGACAACTGCACTTTCAAAGAGAAACCTTAAAATACTACATTTACAGCCACGGGTGATTCCCATTTCGAACTTACCATCACCATGACTGCACACCAAGGCAGAGAGCTGGCTTACAAACATGAACAAAAGCTATTGTTAACCAGACGCTCTCTTGGAGGCTTGTGATGGAGGCAGCACTGGACACAAGCTGACTGGGGCAGTGCCAGCTCCTCACACATTCCCACCACCTCTCCTCTCTAGTGTGCACTGACCTAGTCCAAGCAGAAGCTCCTGCTTCAAACCTTGGCTTCAGTGCTGAATCCTAAATGCTTACAATGTGTCTTCTCCATCTGTGTCACCTCCATCTTATCCTAGAGATGAGCACAGCACTTGTTTGCATCACCCACGTTTCCAAAGCAGCGACTAAAAGGGACAGCAACACATAGCAAATCGACCTTCTTTTTCTAAAAGCCATCCCACTTTGGTTTTGGAGCCTGGGCTGGTCACAACATGCTCCTTGGCAGCATGAGAACACACTGCCATCTGCCTGCTCCTCCTGAAGGCTGCAGGGTGCACCAAAGCATGTGTAGCAGGAAATACAGGAAAGCAGGATTTCATCCTCAGAGGGAAATGAGAAAGGAGCCAGGGACAAGTCTGCAAGCCTGGGACAGAACGTATGGACAGCAAGTGGGCCCACCACAGGATGCTGGAGAGGGGTTCTTCATCAGTGATTGTAGTGATAGCACAAGGGGTGATGGGTTCAAACTGAAACAGGGGAAGTTCAGGTTAGATACAAGGAAGCTCTTCCCTGTGAGGGTGCTGAGGCGCTGGCACAGGGTGCCCAGAGAAGCTGTGGCTGCCCCATCCCTGGCAGTGTTCAAGGCCAGGTTGGACACAGGGGCTTGGAGCAAGCTGCTCCAGTGGAAGGGGTCCCTGCCCATGGCAGGGGTTGGAACTGGATGAGCTTTAAGGTCCCTTCCAACCCAACCCGGTCTAGGATCCTATGATTCTATTTACTACTTAGGTCACACACAAGAACCCATGGAGCACATAAGGGAACACATAAAACTGAATTAACTTGCACCAGTGAGATTTCACAAATAGAACAATCAGCATTTATTGCTGTATTACAAAACACTTCATATTTTGGCAATATTTTACAGTTTATCCTTTTTCTTCTCAGGGGCCTGTTGAAAAGGTATTGGGGGGAGAAAGAGGAGAATGTTGAAATCAAGATTAAATTTCCATGTCTTGCTTAAAAAAAAAAAAAAAAGTCCTCCCAAACCACCCCAATCCCTCCCACCAAAATAAAACTCTAGTTTCACTCAATTCCACTATCCAAAGAGGCCATGGGTGAAGCTGCAGGCAAAACTCTGGCGATTTGACTATCAAACGCATCAAGAAGACAAACAAAACATTCACAGTGGTCTTCAGTATGGTCTGTTGCGTTGATCATTTCTGAAGTCATTTCTGAAAGGGAAATGCAAAGCTATAAGGAATCCCCTTCAGCAAACAACAAGCAGTCCTTTCAGTCAGACATCTCCACACCAACGTCTGTGTATCCTATGCTTGGATAGCTTCATCCAAAACCACATAACACACTCAAACTGACTTCCTTCCCCTGCAAGCTCCCCTGTGGAGTTGGTGTTTTCACAGCACAGTGTGCATGCACACATAAACAACATTCCTTTCCCACATCCCCGTCACTTCCACAGCCTGTCTGCTCCAGCACCAAGCAAGGACAAAGCAAGTGCTTACCTTCCTCCCATTTTACCCCCATAGCCACCTCCCCGGTCGCCGCCTCTGCCACCGCGCCCTCGGTATCCTCTTTCTCCTCCATAGCCACCTCTCCCACGGAAATCTGGAGGGGATGCAAGCCAACACATCAGCCAGGTTATCCAAAAGGCTGCAGGGGTCATGAGCACTTTAAATGCTTCAGAAGAGAGACAGTTGTTCCCTACACACCTCCTGATGGACGGGAATCTTCTGGTCTGGGCTCACCGCACTGGTTGCAGGAATTCCTGCGAGCAAAGTTCATGTTGCCACAGCCCCTGGAAAAGACAAGGACTCCCCAGACTCAGCTGCTAAGAAACTCAGAGAGCATCCATGAAACACCACTGCCCAATTAAAATGACACTTACGGGTTAGGACAAACCCAATCACCATTTTTGGGTTCCCCACTTCTACCCTGGAAGCCCCCACCTCTTCCATATCCACCTCGTGAACCTGTAGACAAAATTATAGTCAGAATAAAGGAGGGGAAGTGTCTCTGACCTATACATAAGAAACATTTATTAAGGGCTGTCACTAGCTTCAGAACCTGAGAGACAGACTTTACAGGTGGAGGAAGTGTTTAATGTAAATATATCCCTCTAGACAAGCCATATTAGGAATTCTGGAAGAAGCAGGGAGTGCCAAGGACAGTAAATGGTACCCTGGTAGAATTCAGCATCTACCAGCTGAGGTTCTACTAGCTAGAAGACTTGGACGAACAGAAGATTCAGGCACAACCAAAGCTCAACAGCATTTGATGTCCTGAAGTTGATGTATCTGCATAGCTGAAATACTTATGCCCATATGAACACATTTCTAACTCAGGCAGATGGGGAAAACGACGAAGCAAGGATAGCACGTGGTGGTCAGAAAAAGTGTCTCTTTCTGATATATTCTTTTTCAGCAATAAAAGGAAACCTGATCCACTTGAATTGCCAATGGGTAAATTTAAACTCACTGTGTGTATTAATGAAATTTCATAAAGATTTAACAATGTCTATCCATCACATATGGCCTGGCTTAGTCACTGAACAAAAACCACCCCAAACTGCCTGGATTTATGCCAGGATGCATCTGACAAGCACAGGGACACCACAGTTCTTGCTTTCTGCAGCAAAATGCAGCAAGAACTTTTACACCAATTGAAGTTCTTGATGACTCGCTTTTGTACCAGCCTGCAAAACTGCCTGGTTTAAGAACTAAGAGTTGTTGACAGCCACCACACAAGGCATGCTTCCTGTAAAATGGTAAGTAATATCCAATGGGCTACTCACAGAACTGTATTATGCAGAGAACTGGGGAGATAAACATCATGTAACTGAAGGAGTCAGACATCCAACTGCTGCTCTAAGTCAGTAGCAGTTAAATAATTTACCTTGCCTGATACCATCTGGAAACATTAGAGTACCTCAAGGCTTTGCTGTAATGAGTAAATATACTCTCTGGGAATCCACACCTATATATGTGGAAACTGCACAGCCTCAACAACCTTGTTATACTGTCTCTTTCAAAGCAATGCTGAGACATGATCTGCAGACTCTCCAGTTCAAAAGGAAAGCGTAAATTCTGTGCTGTGTAAAAGAGATTACAGATTTCAGCTTAGTGTGCTTGGTTCAAGCCTTATTATTCCCTTTCATGGCAGAATCCCAAAGGCCCCTATGCTTGATGAATCACTGCTTCAAAGTCAACTTCTATAAACTAAGAATAGCTAAAAAGCATTTAACTGTTAAAAACCAAGGATTCCACAGATTTCAGTCCCCACCTCGACGTCCACCACCTCCACCTCCTCTCATGAATTCAGGCCTTCTAGTTGCAAAAGAAACTTTGATAACGTTGCCATTGAATTCTTTTCCTGTGGAAAGACAGGAGATGAGAGAAGGATCAATACAGCTCCCAATGGCACAGCAGCAAGTTCAAAGGCACAGAAGTGATTTGCACATACAGACTGAATACAAAGCTTGTAAGACCCTCCTCAAGTTTACTGCTATCAAAGAGTATAGCTGTATTTTTGCATCAAGAAGGCAAAGTTTTATCTCAATATATTTCTGGCATGTGCTGTCATCCTCCACTGAACCCACAATTTAAGAAAACCCTTGTTCTTCACTGCATATATACAAGCACTTGGCACAAATTGTAAGAGCCATCCCCAAAGGTTAAAAACAACACCACAGCACTAACAGTATCAATACTAACACTGTAGGAAACCCCTCCAGCTGCTGACGGATCACAGCTCTGCTGGTCTGAACAAGAAGTGACATGATGCCACTTCTCACACTTGTGCAGGGACAAGTGAGGTACAGCAGCAAACCTTAATGGTTTCATTATAGATTTTTGGTCTTAACCACAAGCTGCTGTTCCACCAAATGAGAAAGCCAGCACACAGAAAATAATAAAAGCCACACAACAACCAGCACAGGGTTCCCAATGGGGTTACTGATTTGCTTCTTCAACTGTGTGTCACATCCATAAATAACCAGAACAGATACTCTCACCTACCGTCAAACCAGTCAATTGCTGCTTTAGCAGAAGGAGGGTCATCAAAAGATACCGTTGCTTCTCCCTTTGGTTTGCCCGTATCCTTATCTGTATAAAGATTTATCATAGGTTTGCCAGTCTTTTTGTTGGTCTGAAAAGAAAGGTTGTACACTTGACATAGGAGAAATACTGGTAAAGCTAGTTCAAAGCTAAGTATCACTAGAAGGAAGAGTCTCCTGGAGCTAGCCTGCAGAAGCAGATGCTTCTGACTGAAGGATACTGACTGGCTGTTCTCCAGGATGTAATGATGGGCCCAGTTTTAAGAGAAAAAATGAGGTCAAGTGCAGGAAGCCCTAATTTAGAATCACAAACAAACCAGTCACAGAACACAGAAGCATACGTGCTGAAGTACGGGGGTGGTACAACGGATAGTGTCAGTGTTAAGGGTTATAAAGACTAAAGAGATGTGAAGCAATCTAAATGTCACTGGAAAAAAAAAGGTGCTAGTACTGCCAGCTTACAAATGAGCTGTCATCTGGGAACCCAGATAAAAATACTATCTACAACTGGGAGTCAGAGTGAGCATCTGCCTTGAATGATACCAGTACTTTTCCAATACACCAGCTCTGCAAGTTCTCTTTCTTCTTACCAATGAGTTCTTATTTCACATACCTTTATGATACCAATTTGTTTGAAATAGTCTGCCACTTGATCTGTTGAAACATCCTCTCCGAGTCCTTGCACGAAGATGGTGTTGTTATCAGAGTTGTCAGACTCTGAATCTAGGACAAAATAAGCTACATTTACCATGCATTTCTGTGGTAGCAACAAAAGCAGCATTTTAAGCTCGGGTTTATGCTGCCCAGTAGCAGACCTTTAATCTCAAAGACAACTTGCATGAAATAAAAGATGAGCTGGGAGCATCATTTTGAAGTTAACACTCTCAACTTCCAACACACATTCACAGCGCCTACAGATGCCACAGTACATCAGAGACAGTACATTTAATAGCTGACCAGCATAGCAGTCATTGCTACCGCTGAACCCAGGACAGCCACACGCTCAACTTATCCATGGAGCCAGGACATCCAAACCCATCAAAGCAGCCTATGTTTTAAATAACTCAAGTTCAGTGGAAGTGTTATGGCAGTGAAAGCAGCTGCTGGGCTCAAAGGGATTCAAAGCTCATCAGCAAATTCCTACTTGCTCCATGAAAAGGCATCCAAAAATTCACATGTGCTTTCATAAAAGAGATTTCTCTCAAGGAAGAGAAGCTTTAGTTAAGATTTCTTTTGAGCCATGGGAACTGCAGCCACATCCATCTTTCTAGCAACACATTTTAAAAGCAACGACCTAAGAGCTACAAGGTACTCCCACCCACTGCTTGTTTTCTTACCAGGATCTGATCTCGGTCCATAATCCCTCTTACCTATGAAAGGAGTTTAAGGGGGAAAGAAAAAAGGAAAAAAAAAAAAAGACTATTTTTAGCAAAACATTTTCAAGTGACTTTTTTAGAAACAAGAAAATATTTAAAGCATGTATGTAATGCAGCTAAGATCTAAAACATTAACCAGAGATTTAGAGGCCATTTAGCTTAAAACGTTCAACAGAAGGTGTCTGTAGGACGTTAACGTGTTCTTTAACTTGCAGCACGTGGCAGTTGCCACACTGATGCTGTGCTGGTGTTCTCTTGCTGGTTGTCACATCACCAAGCAGTTTACCGCTTTGTTTAAGTTTTTACCTCTAGAACCTTTCTAAGAAGCGTTTGTAACGTAAAAGAACAGAAACAAAAGAAAAGAAAAGAAACAATCCGGTGAACGTCACTGTCTCCACAAATTCGTTCATGCAATTTGACAAAGGAGAAATGCAGTTTATGGCTAAAAGTTTGGCTATTTAAAGAAACTCATGAACACACCAGCCTCACCGAAACACCATAATGCTTCTAGGAGATAGTAACGAGATATTATTGGTGGCTTTTAGATTTATAAAGGATTTCCACTGAAACATTTTTGGATACTCGGCACTTACCACCGTAATTTTTGAAGCCACCACGGTCACCACCACTGCAGAGGAAAAATTGAAGAAATGATTTCTTCCTTAAGTCTCTATGCGCTGAGCCCAAGGCTCAATCTACAGTTAACTGATCACAAGCTGAGAGTTACTGTCTGGCAGCTAAAGCACCATCTCCACCTTCTCCTCACCACTCATTCACGTTCACAGCTTAAATTACATGAAAGTGAATAAACTCACTGGAGGAGAGAAGCCCTGATGAGTATTTTAAACTAACCCACACACATGTTGCTTCAATAGTTTCTCCCATCCCATAAGGCAAAAGGACTGCTATTAAAACCTGGGGTTTCAAACAGACACATTATGTCATGAAGGTTAATGGGGTTTAACTGTGGGCGTAATTGCTCTTTTGGAATAATCAGTGCTTTAGGACTTCCCTCCAAGAGCTGAAGTTAATTAACCTCCATTGTAATGCATTTATATACAAGGGGCAAATGATCAGTATCAGCCATTCTCTGAGAAAGGGTCTGTGGGGACCTACTGTACTACAAGCACTTGACATTACAGAGAAGGTGTGTGTGTATGTGAGCTTCAAAAGCAGAGGCCGTGAAGTTTTATTTCTTTCATTCTGATACCTGTGGCACAAAATGTAGACCAAGTTAAGAGATTACACACATCACTTTTCAAAGGTTAGAAGGGGGTTTGAAACTCTAATTATGCGCATGAAAATAAACCCTCGCTCTTTTCAATGTCAATGTTTGTACTAGCAGGATTTTTCACACCAGCATTTGTTAAGTGCATCCATGTTATGAACATAACATAACCAGTATTCAAAGCCTTCAGGAAAAATACGATCACTGGGTTGTTTAGGGAGAAACAAGTGTCAGAAAGTCTCATGCTGCCGTGTACAACAGTCCTGCTTGCCCTCCTTCCCACAGGGGGCATAGCTGCTACCTTAAGATTAGGCAGCTCACCTAATCCTGACAGCCTTCACACTCTGCTGCTAAAATAAAGCCAGCATAAGTTCAAACCATGATGTGGAGTAGCTAGGGAACTCCTGTGCTAGTATGAGTAGCCCCTTCACCACTGTGCTTCACAACTAGAAGTCACTCCAGGCTTTGATTCAATCTATCTGCCAACACACCAGAGGGCAATCATGGCACAAGCACCCCAGCAGGAGGCAATGGTGGAAAATTAAGGAGTAACTGCTTGGCACTTCGTGCATCTGCTTTCTGTTACAGCAAAGTGATGAAGGGAAGGTACTGCTTGCTTAACATTTATGAGGTAAAACATGCCCCAAGTGAGGCATATAAAAGAAACAAGTTTTTAACAGCTATTATCAAAGCTGGATTAAGAGACACATTCTCTGAAGGGTGACTGACATTCTGTAGCAGTACATAAACGGACTATTAGATGTTTGCCACAACAGGCTATCACTTTTACTGGGACTTCTCTTATGCAGTGTCATTTACTCCTATGTAACTCATTCTGCTCATTAAAGAAGTAAAATGACTAAATTCCACATGCAACATCAGAGCTGGTCTTTAGTCAAGGCTGGCTATTTTCAAGGACTGATGATAAAAAACACAACAGTGATCATAAAATTGACTGTAAATACCTTTCTGCCACCTCCAATTCACTTCAGCTAAAAGAAAAACTTGATTATAACATAACAAATTTCAGTCAGATGCCTGTTCTTCTATGATTTTAACTCAGAAATAACAGGAATGAATATATCAACCATGAAAATGTTATCAAAGCTTTCCAGCCCTAGATTATGCCCCCAGTTCATCAGGAGAGCATTATCCACAACATTTGTTTTCTGATTTCTAAGTATACAGCAGCAGAGCCATAAATCAGGACATAATCCAACAATCTAAAAACATACAGAAAGGTTGTGATCAACACAGCCAGGACTTCACAGGGTTTTGCTGGGGTAAAAATGCGTGCACCACAATACTGAGAAGTGATACAGAGCTGGATATACAAAAGGTAAAGGAGGTCACATCAAATGCCTCATTTGTAACTTTGCGATACAGCAGTTCTGTACCCCACACTAACAAGTGCAATCCACATTTTAATTAGATTTTTTAATTAATGTCTGCAGAAATAGGGTTTTGCCCAAGTATGCTTCAGCATGGCATCTTCTGCTTAGCTCTGACTCACCAACCCAGAAAAAATCTGTATCAGTTCAGTGTCAAATACCTTTGATGACAGATTAATTCTCCCCTGCATTTTTAAGTCACATCTCCTATGTGATTTATAAAGCTGCAGTGTGTTCCCTTCCCAAGCTTGCTGGGCAAAGCTACCCAAGATCCCCAAGAGGCCCCTGGATATGCTGCAGCAAGCAAACTCAAACACAGAAGCTGGTTGCAAGCATCTCAGATTCACCTCTCACTGAGACCCAAAACTCAAGTCTCAAGCTGACTGAATTAGTTCCCACACCATTGTCACAGAACATGTGGAAAACCTAATATCAGTGCTTCACTGCTTTACCATAGACCAAATAGATGGGCAACCAACTGAGTTTGGAGTTTTAACACCTTATGTTAGAATCATGAACAGGCAGCTAAAATTCAGCAATGTCACCAATCAAGATAACTGACTGCACTGCAAGCAGCCAGTGTCTGTGAGGCACCATTCATAGGGACAAAACCTTGCTGCTATGGAAGAAACACCATCAGATGTTCTTTTCTCCCTGTACTTTCTCATATATTTAACCATCACCTACTTGACTGTAACTGGCGTGCATCTGAATATTGCTTACTTCAGCTGGGAATCACTCTTTAAGTTAAAGGCACAGTTACATGGCAAGCTCAACACTACAGATACAAGAAATACCTTTTTTAAATGGCAGAAGCAGCACCAAGAACTCAGGCACCAGATTTCAGCCTCCAACATGGATCTATCTCGCCAAGCATGTGGGAGTTGCACGTAAGAATGTATTTTTTACAAACAAGAAAGGAATGCTCAGTGCACCAATAAAATCACTGACAGATGGCTTCCTCCCCCCCCCTTGTATTTATTGCCTCTTTTCATGTTTTCCCAAAGTCTATCTATAAAAGGCTGAGCTCAAGCATGAATATTACAAGTCAAAATACTAATTCTGAACACAAAATACTGGTAACAAAATCCCACTTGCACTAAGTTGTAGTTTCTTTTTATAACAATAAGCTTATTCCCACTCATCATAACCGATACAACAGCTAAGCTGCACAGGTAACTTTGATTTATAGCACATCAACATCACTTCTCCATGAGAGAATAAAATCTGTGCTGGGCAAAGTTGGGATTTCTATGCCAAACCCTAACACAACAGTAAATCCTCTTCTAAACTTCATCTATGTAGTTCCACCACAGAGACAGCACAAGCTGATTCAAAGGGAGAGCTTCTCCCATTTAATCCCCAGGCTCTAAGAGAAGGGCAGTGTCACAGGTACAGCTACCCGACAGCCCAAATGGCTTTCTCAATATGAAAGAGCACAAACCTGCTTTGTATTGCTACTGTATTTCCCACTTAACCTGCTTAACCAAAACAGTTCAGTCCCACAACCACAATAAATTATTAATTCCTTATTTTTCAGACGAGGACTCTAACACCCTACAAGGAAACTTGGAAGAATAACTGGGTGTAAAACTGCATTCTCCAGACCTGGTGTACCTGCTTTGTAACCAAAAGAGCTCAAAGATGAGACTCTTCTACTGTGGGTTTAAAAACACAGAAAAGATTTTGCTTCTTAGCAAGAATACAAAACAGACCATGAATTCTTCAAGCTTCATAATGAAAGGGTGACAAATTCTACTAAAGCCCCCAAAGATGTAATTCAAGGCCATTAAAAAAATACCTGAATGATTCTGAAACCCTGAGTTACTGAGCTTAAAAAGTGAACATCTGACACAGAAGAAAATGATTGCTCTCTATTGTAACATCAGCTACAGAATCTGAACAGGAACTTCTCAAAAGGTATTGTCCTCTCAGTGCTGCCTGACTTTGCACAGGCACAAAAGAAAAATGAGTGCTGAAAGCATTCATTACAGTACATATTCAAACCATTCTCATTTTTGGAATAATAATTCATACCTTAACATTGCCAACAAAGTTTTGAAGTACTTTTAGAAAGGTTATTCAAAGAAATTCAAGCTCTTAGAATTTAAAAATGTTAACTGGATTTTGCCTCGAGTATTCCACAATGATGTCTAGCACTTGCACACTGCTCTGAAGGTTCCTACACGCAGGGTAGGTTTATACAGGCCATTGCAACTCACACGAATCCTGTGGGGAGAACTGCTGCTGCAGGCAAAGTCACTGTCTTGCAAGTGCAGGATGATGCTTGTAAGGGGGATGCAGCACCCAGCACAACAGAGCAGGTTAGGCAATACAGCTGTAAGAACACCAGACACTGGGTACAGCTCTTACAATGAGCAACAAGCTGCAACATGTTCTTCCTGTCCAGACAAAATCTTTCTTGCTTGCTAACATAGAAGAGATTCCTTTGCTATGGTCTTGAGTTAGCTATTAATGTTTTTAGTAATGTCAAAGAACAACTTACTTCTGTGTGTGTGTATTGACAGAACTCAGTTACACATTATTTTCTAAGCACTATGAAAGTCAAAGCCTACATGGTTACAAGCATCTGTGTAGGCGAGACTTTTAGACAGATTATTTCCTAGTGGCTATGGATTCATGATACACTGTTAAGCATTAAAATGTGATCTCAAATACGAACTAGTTACTGGAGATAGACTTGACATTCCTACACAAGCTTTTAGGGGAGGGGGGAAAGAGAAAAACCCAGGGAAACAAACCCAAGAAACTACCCTGAAACCCCACACTTTCACAGGCCTAAACATGATTTCTTACCTTATTAAAAGTTATTTTCCTCTTGATTATACAAGTTTGGTATTCAATTTAAACTTTACCCTTTCCTATTAGGAATGACTTCGGTAAAACATGTCAGAAACAGAATTCTCCATCATAATTATGCAGACAGACTGAATAAATATATATGACACTGTGGTTTCAGAGAAATTTCACTACGAACAGCACCAAAGACTGCATCACTTAATAGAAGTGAACAGAATTCCTACCAAATACCTTCCCACTTTGCTGTATTTTCCCTCGCTTCTCCATTCACATCCACTCTTTTTTCTTTTGGCTTTCCACTGAAAAAGCCAAAAGTAGCTTTTGGTCTGACCAAAAGTGGTAATACATAACAATCCATGTGTTACCTATATGGATGGGTGAACAAGATTTTCCTTACAATTTGGAAAAACATGGGAAGAGGCTTTATTTTCACAGACATCAATTTCATTTACTTCAACTTGCAAAGACAGAAGTTTGTTTCAAAGTGATAAAATCTACCAAAAGTAGGTTTTCTGAAGCTCACATTTGAAGCTCTTGTTGGAAAGGGCTCCCCTAAAGATGGCTTTTTAAAGACCCAGATTTTACCACAGGAATATGGAAAACCCTCATCCACGCAGAAAAGCTGATTTAACAGCACTTGTTCAGTTTTAACTCAAAATTAATTTAGAAATGACTTTGCTGGTTAAGTTTCTATTATATAAAACCCCAGAAAACTCTAACATGAAGTATTAACACACACTTGTAATTATGCTACCATCCCTAATTAGGAGAGGTAGGGTTCACCTATGTCATTGAAGCGACAAGTCACAATTTGGGACCACTTTAGAAACAGGCAAATTTAAAGTATGGTTTTAAAATCAAGACTTTAAAACCAACCAAGTCTTAACACACTGTTAGATTATTTTCTTTAGTTAAGGTCAGTTCAGTGTTGTACAGTTCAGAGCTCTTTGTCTGGCATTCCAGCAATAACCCACAACTGTACAGCCTATTAAAGGGCAAGTGGTATCAACAAGCAGCATTCTACAGCTCATTGGAAGCTCCCCCAATCCTTACTTGGCATCAGTGAGCACTCTACACTCCCAATCACTTCACAGAGAGAATGAAAGGGTAGCAAATTGTGACAGTTTATTAAGAAATATAAATGCCATCTGGCCTAATGCAACAGGATTTAAAGCAAAGGTCCCAAACTCTGGCCTATGCGTGAGCTCATCTGCATGCACTACATCAAATATGTGCATAAATTTTCTTGACAGGAGCAAGGCCTAACACAATGGCAGAAGGGGTAACAGGGTTGTTAATATTTAAAATCTACTTAAAATAAATGTGTTGAAACTGATAGCTCAGCAATAATACAAACTGTATTTTAATAAAAGTTTAAACTGAAAACCACCCCAAACCACAAAACAACCCAGTAAAGAACAAGTAATGCTATTACTAGGAAGCAGAAGGATACTTAACCACCCTTAGCATAATGATTTGTCACTGTAAAGTCAAAACTTCCCTGCTAAAATGTTAGCTACCTTAGCTATGAACCGTGTAAAACTTTCTCAATCCCAGGCTGTTGGTTTTCTTCTAATTGAAAACAAACTGTTCCAGGTTTTACAGTATCTTATTTCAAGGGATGGGCTCAGGCAATTTTGTGTATTGCAACTCATGTAAATAAAACACAGCTACGTGTATTAATCCAAATGCTTTTCCTAGGCAAAATGTGTTTCTGTGCAGTGCAGAAAGGTTTAATTTTAGAAACCTCCCATTTTTAGACATCTAAATCTGAGCCACATTAGGAATAGACATACAACAGACAAAAATTAAAGCCACCTAAATAATAAGAAGCAAGGGTAGGGAACTGCAGGCACAGGAATGAGATCACTTACCTATATCCAGACATATGACCTCTTCCATCCATGTCATATCCCCCTCTACCTCCTCCCTGTGACCCGCCATATCCTCTATTATCTTCTCCATACCTACTCTTTTCACGACGATCATCTGGAGGAATGAAGAGAACAAAACATGAGTGAATTGCAATGCAAACTGCAGTGAAAATTCCCACCCTACAGCTTTTCCTCCCCTGGTTTGCCATTTAAAACCGCAAAGCATCAACTCCTAAATCTCTTCACAAAGCAATGGAGCAAAGTTTGGATTTGTTCTGGTTCTCTCTCTTAGCTCCTGGAGCCACAAGATATCTCCAAATGTAAACACTGTTCCTCACACTCCATTTTCCAATGTTAAACACATTGTCTAAAACATACTTTGCATTCTACTTCCATATCACCTTCCCAGTTTGCAAAAGGCATCACTGAAGACAGAACAAGGATAAAGAGTGTGGGTTGTGCCACTGGTGTGAAGTTACTGCAAAAAGAAGGGTCGATCTTAAACTTCTCATTTCCTTCTATCTCAGAATTCACCTACACAGCATAAAGTTGGAATGTGAAGTGCAAAAGCTCTTCATGACTGATCAAGACATGCCACCTTCATGTAGGAAGAAGGTTCAAAATGGCTTAGGAAGAAAATTCCATCTACACTTTGCAGAACTCGGGGATATGGACTCCGCAAGGCTGCCTCCCACAAATGCAAATGAAAGAGTTTTGGGGCCCCAAGTTTTTCATCTCTGCATAATGCTTCGAAAGTCTTCACAAATAAAACATTCCCCCCAAAACAACGACATGAAAAAAGGGTTTTAACTATTCATTAAATCAACTGCTCGTGGAATGCAATCCAATTATTTCACAGCATTTCTGCTCAATTTTACTAGCCAATATTGAACTTAACCTGTGAATTTTACCTTGGCTGTTGTGGCTATAGCCTCCCTTCTGAGACTGGTAGGATTGCTGAGAATGGCCATATGAGCTTTGGTGCTGGTTATAGCCTGACTTTTGGTCATATGAGCTCTGGTGGCCATAGCCCGACTGCTGGTCATAACAGCCCTGGTCATAATAGCCCGACTGCTGGTCATATGAGCTTGACTGCTGGTCATAAGAGTCTTGGTTTTGTCCATAGCTTGACTGCTGGTCATAAGAGCTTTGGTGCTGACCATAGTTTGACTTTTGTTCATAAGAGCTTCTTCCACTTAAAATAAACAGAATTGGTATTAATAGCTAAATGTTCACAGAATAGAGAGCAAAATAATGGCTGAAAATCCATGACATTGCTCAAACTTCCTAATCCCAGTTACCTCCCAATCATTACTGGCATACAGATAGGAAAACACTGTGTTTCACCTCTGTTGGGATATATCTGGGTTCTGATAAAAGGTAGAAAACTGTACACTACCAATGCTTTCAAGACATTCTCCATTTCCTCTATAAATGTAGCTTACGAGCATCATTCACTGTACATATCCCAGTACAACGCTGCTTTCTCTCCTCTCCCAGTAGCATGACTACTGATGGATACATGGGCTGATGGATAGCCCATGAGCTGCTGAACAACAAATCCTTCTCTGCAGAACTGCAGGGAACACGTCTGCTGCCCATACTGTATTATGCAGCTCATACCTGCTGCCTACAAAACAATCCCCCAGTTTTGCTTTCATTGAATTGCAGCTTATCTTTTCCTGGGCTTTCTACCATTTGGCCAAGGACTGTTCTATCTCTTGTGATGTCCCCCATCATACTTGCAGTTCTCCTCACTTTCGTGTCATTTACATATACTATCCAACCAACTTCCATCAGAAACACCAACCAACATCACGTCTAGGATATTACAATACAACATGGCTATACATTCTAAGAGGGAGCTGTAACTCTTCTTTGACTAGTAACAACTTCAGAGCAACCACAAAGAGACCTCATCTACACCATGCTTCCCTCATAGAAACAAAAGTGTTGTAAAAATCTAGCGAATAGCTCCAGCTGGGTTACCTTTTCATAGCAAGACATTAGACAGGTTGATGAGAAATTGAATCCAGGAAACAAATGGCTGTTACTCACACCTTTGTTTTCCCCCCGGGTACATAGCTGTGGCTTAACTGTATTGTTTTCTTCAGTAACTGAAGTTAATCACTAACCTCTGCCACCCTTTCTTCTCTTCCTCCTCCCTGCTCCCACCCTTTTCCAAAGGACGAGGCACTGTGTTTGCCCCTCTCCAGTATTTGGCAACCGTACTTGCTAGCCAAAATGTCTCAGAAAAGCAAACAATAAAACCTAAGAGTCTACAGAAAGCCTCCACCAGCTTTTTGAAGCACTTGAAGTCCATTGGATTCAACCCATCTCAAAATATCCCATCGGCATAAACAACCATCTGGTCTGCTCTGTCCCAGTCCTAGCCTAGATCTTAGCTTTAATATAACTAACCCCAGTGGCAAAGAGCTTGTGAAGACTTTTTGTTAATATCTTAAGAGCAAGTAAGCTCCACTTTGCACCATCTGGAAAGAAGCACCATTGAGAGCATCCACTATTTGCTGCTTTTCTTTGCTTACCTCCCTTAGGAAGTGAGAGCTACAGCTTTGTGGCCATCGTCTTCAAAACTGTCACCGTTTAATTTCACAAGTTCCCCTTACTTGTTGCAACCATACATTGAAGAGTTCCCCTCCAAGGTCTCTTTTTTGTTTTCCTGATCAAAACCAACTCATTGGAGAATCTATACTCTATTGCATTTTTTCCCCACTGAATGTCGACACTTAAACCCCACACTGTTGCCTAGTCCTTTGTACAGCTCTAAAACGCTAAGAAAACAAAGCAAAGCAAAACTTAACCACCTACCTACCAGCCTTTGTTAGGGATGTGTAAAAGACACAGGGAATGACAGCACCTACTGCTGACAGATGAAGACCCTGCTTTTTCATATCAAGATGCTTTGTAATGGTAACTACAAAAGCAGAAAGCCAGTACAGATTTGTTCAAGTCCAGACTGCTTTATCAAGCTTGCAAAAATACACAAAAATATTTGGACCTTGAAAACAAGAATGAGGTTTAGTACAGACTGTATTTTAAAGGCCACATGATCCTTAATACAGACATAATGCAAGCAGCAATCTTCGGGTGTATGCACGAAGCTTGTAAGTTCGATAATAAAGGTATTCAAGCAAAATGTGGCCTTGTAAGTTGTTAAGGGCAGCTAGGTTGTATTTTCCAACACACTCTCAAAGCTGTATCATTAATCCTCCTGAAACTTACTGGAGGTACAATATCCCTTACAAGAAAAATACATCTGCAATAGTGTGAAGTACTGAATCAGACTGCACACTTAAGTTACTGAGGAGGATATAAAACCATCATGTTTTGAGCAACCTACTTGGTTGGAAAAGATATTTCTTGAATGATATTTCTGAATCCTTTCCTCTTCCTTCAAAAAGAAAAGGCATTCCAAGTCAAATAAGAAGTTTGCAAATGGAAGAGCAGCTAAGAATTTCCTTGCTGACAGCTTATTTGAAGTTAATAAAGAGTATTGTAAGTTCATACAAAAGAATGTGACTGGAGAGGTACCTGATACATCTTTTTCCTAATCAAAATACTCTCTACCAGGTTCATTCTTAATTTCAGTCACTATTCAAAGACCTTCTGAAGTGTATCTCCCCATACTCCTTGACTTCAAAACAACCATATGTCATCCTTCTTACACAAAGAAATATTATTCCTATTCCTTCTGCTCATTCAGGCATTAAAAATGTCTTAAGAACATGGATTTTCAGATGTTTTTCCTTTTTTTAGCACTGAAATTTGTTACAGCTGTAGTTAAAAACATACAACTACTAGACAGCACTGTAAATAGATCCTGTTAATCTCAGCCTCCTTACCCTCTGGACAACCCTTTCTGCTGCCCCTGACTGCCATAAGACTGCTGGTTGTATGAGCTCTGATTCTGATTTTCATAACCGGATTCATCATCGTATCCCTGGGAATCTTGTCCATAACCTGGGAATGAAGGAAGAAAATTTTTAGTAAATATTCACCTTTTAATTACTGCCAATGAATGTAACAAGCTAGCCAAACCTGTTTGATTTTGTCCATAGTTCCCATGATAGCTTCCATAGTTCTGTCCGTAGGAGGAATTGTCTCCACTCTGCCCATAACCAGAATATCCCTGTAATGTCAAGAACGTCCTCACATAAGTGTAACTTCCAGCAGCTAATTACAGTTTTTCTTTACTAGACACAACTGCACACATCAAGCTGAGAATGGAATTCTTCCTGGCCCATACATGGTCACTCAGGAACAATTAGTTTTACCCAAGGAACATCTGCTATGAAAGACAGGATGGGTTTTTTCACCTTACCTGTGCTTGGCCATAATTTTGACTGCTCTGATTGCCATAGGACGAATAGCTGTAAGAGAAAAATGCATTTAGGAAATGCTGACAGTACCCTCCACATGGGTTGGAAAATAAAGGTATTTTTGGTGTTAAGTTTCTTTTCATTTCAAACCAAGTGTTTAATCCAAGTACTGCAGTTGCAGGCATATTAGAACCACATCAGTGAATTACTGGTTACCACAGCTGACTGTCAGAAGGCAGGAAAGCTTATTCTAATTTCTGCTGTTCGAAGTATAAATTTAAAGTACATAAAAGTTGGGATTACTGTCATTTGACATTTTTCAGAATCACAGAAACTGTTATGAAACCAAAGCATTTTAAGTTCTGCAGCATACTCTTACAAAGTTAATTTTACTTTCATCAATTATTGTCAAGTTGGTATTTGCTGGACTATTCAGCAATATCATCTTCAAAACCACACTCTCTTGAGATTATACTTACTTGTTACGCTGCCACTTTAAGACTTTGTGAACAGAGAGAACCATCATGTGCTGAAACTCATATCATATCCAGATATGAACTCAAACTCACACAGTGCTATACACACAGAAACTTCTCACTTTCATTAGCACAGTCAGTATTAGCCACGATTTTCATCCTTCCATAACACCACTTTTGTTTCACCAATGAAAATACACCCCCCCCCCAACTTGAGCTATTTCATGAGCAGGCTTTTAATTATCACAATGATGAACAGTTATCAGATGGAAAAGTGAAATTTCACTTCTATACAAGTATAGAAGTAAATATAGAAGGAAATATGTACATATATTCTTTACATCTATATGGCCCATCATCTTTCCACTTATATAAACTTTGGCTAAAATCTTGAACAGCTTAAGGCAGTTACAAGAAAAATATTTCTCTATATTCATGCCATTCCCTAAGTTCTTTCAATGACATTCCAATATAAACCTGCTCATTGTCTTCTCTTCAGGAAGATATTTTTCCCCTGGTTTATAAGATATATTAATAAAGGCCCCGGGCAGCAAGCTCTCTGCACCCATAACTCCAAGAACGCATAAACACTTTGTTATGCCTCAAGAGTCAAGCATCATGGTGGGAATTCTAAACAGCCTTTTATTTTGCAGATTTAATTGCTAACAGCAAAACACCACACCACCCCCCCCCCACACACACACATACCTCTGCTGGCCCCCAGACTGACCGTAACTTCCAGAATCTAGAAAAAGAATTAAGTCATATTGAGAACTTAAAATGAACATTTTCTTCTTCTACTTACTGTAAAAGGAAGAAATCTGGGGAGAAGGAAAAAGGTTCAAGTACACCGGGTAATGCAACTGCTTTCCATGCAGAATGAGGCAGCTTCCTCTTTATTAGCAAATGCTGAGGCTGGGAGAACAGGAGCACAGGGTGCAGGGAACACGACACAGGAATGGCCACTTTGAACTTTCTTTTTGAAGGATCTGAATCCCATTTTCAAGGAGTCTTTTCAAATATCGAGGCCTGTAAAACCCCCTCTAATGGCTATCACAGGCCATCACCAATGAACAGAAACAATGCAGCAGCTTTAGCAGTCAAGCAAAGCTAAGCAGGTCAGTCCTACCGAACCCCTTTTTAAGATGCCGTAAGAAAACCCTGCCTAGCAAAAAGCAAAGAGACAGGCAGAATATGGAGACGTAAAATCAGGGATGCAGGAACCACGACATTTCCCTTCCCTCGTATTGCAAAAAGAGAAACATTACTGATAGCTCAAACCGTGCAGGAATAAATTCATTCACACAACACAACATGCCAGGCAGGGATTATGGGTATTACTTTCAATATAAACATCAGTTATCAAGGATATTTATTATGGAAATATACAGTAAAAATATGGATTTCAAAAGATGACCTGAAGTTAAAATAAAAATCACTGAAATGGTTTGACTGGTTGCATTTAAAGTACAGCAAACCCCTACTACCTGCCAGCTGGAATTCAGTAGGGGGTTTGTCTTTACTTATCAGTGTCTGTTTATCATGCTATTTTAGCTTGTTAATCTCAAAATGATGGATTTCCCCATGTTTTTAATGTCTGCCTTTATCTAAATTTTGTAATGCAAATTCTTACAATCCTATGTGTTAAAAGCTCTTACTATCCAGGGGAAAACACACATTCCTACCAGTTCAGCTTCCCAAACCAGCAAACAGATGCAGGCACCCAGAACACACACACATTGCTCCATCAACCTCAGACCCTTCAGAATCAGGCTGTCAAGGGCAGGCTCTACCTCTTCAGAGATACCCTCACACCCCCAAGCTGCTCAATGCCCCACCAACTTCTTAACTACACAGATCCCATCCATCTGCTGCCTAGGAGGGAGCCTCAATTCCTCTTGACAATCTTGCTTGAAATTCCCACCTTCTTGTCAAAACGCAGACAAGAAGGTGGGAATTTCCCTTTCTCTACCAGCCTGTCACTCTGGGTAACAGCCCTGCAATTCTTCTCTTCCTTTCAAATCCTTTCAAGGACTTGTACAAATATTGTAGTGCTGTGGTCTAATAAAAACTGGCAGGAACGTCTCTGCTTTCAGCCCCGATTTCAGTCTTTCCCCAAAGCTCTGTCTCTAACCTCTTAAAACTGACTGAAAAGCTGAAATCAAGAATTAACTACAATGCAAGATACCTGTCATAAACTAGGAACGACTACAACCATTTTCCAATCAAAACACTCCTCAAATTGCTGAAAGCCTGCTCATTATAACCGCTGGTTATAAATCAAATCCTACTTACACATGCACTTAAACACACGTGTATGTAATTCCAAGACGAGGGTACCACCTAAGCTCTTCAGATATGAAGCATCATTTTTAATGCTAAAGTATCTCCTCAAAGCAACACAAAGCAGCAAATTTCATATTCTGCAAGAGAAAAGTTTACTAAAAGCTAAGATGAGATGAATGTTTTATTTCACACATACTATACAGGAGTTTCACTCAGATGTGAAACATTCTCCTTCTGCACTGCTACACAAAGATTTCATTGTCTTTTCATAATGAAAAGCAACTAAAAAGCTAACCTAAAAGTGCAGCTCCAACATGCTGAACGTTCTTAATGAAATTAAGGTCAAATTTTGATGTTATTTCAATTTAAATGATCACAAAGATGAGTATTAAATAGGCAACCGCCTTCAAACCTCTGGTTTAACTCGAAAATTTATATGCCATTAATGCCACTAATTAAAGGAAAGAATATTAATGGTTATATCAGAATTGACTAAGGATGAAATTAGCTATAAACTGAATGACTATATTTAATCTCCTTAGCTTCTCACTTAAACTTCTGCCAAGCCACAACATTTGGGAAAAACTTTGGAAACAACCACATAAGGAGCATGTAAAATAGGAACAGGCAGAATGAGAGGATTCTCCTGCATTTATGCATCCTTCACTGGATCTTTTAGCCTACAGGCTTCTGATTGGATTGATTTTGTTGGGCTCCATGAGGATACCAGACTGTTAAGGACTTTTGGAAACAACAGATGGTTTATTCTGGGAATTCCTGGATAGACAAACACTTTTTCTGCACGTTTAGAAAGCTAGAAGAATCTCCTGTAGATAAAGCAGGGCATAGCAGAGCAGCCACCCTGCACCACCGAGCACGTGTATTCTACTTAAGATAAAGGAACCTGATGTGTGTATTGGAAAACTAAAGTTCTCACACACAGCCATCCATATGAAGCAGCAGCGTTGCTTTTGTTGTAGTCTTATCAGAGAAAGAACCTCATGTTTGAACACCACCATAGAGTACTGCAAAGTACCTGGAGGCTGGGAAGAAAGAGGTTTCAGTTTACTGCCAAACGTCACCCAGTTAGTGAAGAATTCATGGTTTGAACTCATTTGACAGTGTCTTTGGACAGGCTTTCTCCTAAAGGTAAATAACTGTTCCTTGCATCAAAGGATTCCTTAAACATACCTTGCTTTGGTTTTGTTCTCTATCATTCATATATGTACATGTGAGACAATATTAAGATGGCTCAAACCTAACAAAACATATCTCACTCCACAAAGCACTTACGGCTCTGGGGAATTCCCTCTCCCATGCTTCACAGGGACATCGCTGCTGCTGGGACCTCCAATGGGATGAAAACCAGCAACACAACACGCTTGCAGAAGGCCCAGGAAAAGCTGGGCTGCATCAAGTCATCTGGGACAGCAGAGCTGCTGACTCCATACCCAGCTAAAGGCCTCCATAGGAGAATTACAGCCAAATTTAAGCCCACTGTAGGGGGGCGTGGAGCCACCCCCTTCACTGTGCTGGTGGCTAAAGCGGAACATAGAGCAGATGCAGCAGATACTGGAAAACAAAGGTGGGTCCCATGCCGGGGGGGGGGTTAGGAAAGGGGTGTTTGCATTCCATATGGGAAGCACACAAACCATGTGTGGGGAGTGGCATCACCGAAGGATGGGTCAACATCCCACACCAGGGGGAGGACACACAACACAAAGGGGGAACATCGGGGGGGGGGTCATGAACCAAAATAGGGCTCACCTCTCACGTCCTGGGGAGGGAGGCACCACCCAAAGGTGGGCCCCACAGGCGGAGGGGGAACCCCCTTGGGATCCCCCACCCCGCTGCGACACGGGGGGGCCGTGGCCAGGCCGAAAAGGGGCGGCCCTGGGAGGGCTGGCGGAGGGGGGGGGGCTCCCGGGGAGGGGGCGTGGCCTCGATAAAAAGGGGCGTGTCTACCCTCCCCCCGCCCCCCTCCCGGAGCGGGCGGTAACCGGGGGGGGGGAAGGGAAGGTGTGAGGGGCTGGGGGGGGAGGAAAGGAAGAAACCACGTCTCTCCATAACATGGCCGCGGCCTTCTCCACACCTGCGCCACATGGCGCTCGCCCACCCTTCTCCGCGCCCACACCGCCACACCCGCTCTTAGCGACAGGAAGCGGAGCCGCCGCCACCAGCGGCCCTTTCCCCTCCCCTTCCGAAGCCTGGCGGGCCTGGAAGCACCTACCCGAAGCCATGGCGGCGGCCGGTAACCGGGCTGGAGGGTACAGACCAACTGAAAAACGAGCGCCGCGCACAGCCGCGCGCACACTGAGACACCCGCAGCTCGCGCGGACTGCGGGGCCCCGTAGCCAATCGGCTGGCGCGGCGCCTACCACTCGTGTGGGGAAGTAGGGGTGGAGGGGAAGGGCCGTACCAAGTGAGCGCGGTGGGAGGGGCGGAGCAGGGGGTGTGCTCGGCGCTGTGCGGGGATGCGCGGGAGGGAGGGATATTAAAGTGATTAAATCGGTTTAATTTACGCGTAGGGTGATGAGAGGGATGCTGGTGAGGGAAGCAGGGCATGCGTCTCCTTGTGCATCGCCATTTGGGGCAGGATGCGAAGACAGTGGTAGGACAAGGGGTGATGGGTTTAAACTTAAACGGGAGATACAGGTTGGATATAAGGCAGAAGTTGTTCTCTGTGAGGGTGCTGAGGCGCTGGCACAGGGTGCCCAGAGAAGCTGTGGCTGCCCCATCCCTGGCAGTGCTCAAGGCCAGGTTGGACACAGGGGCTTGGAGCAAGCTGCTCCAGTGGAAGGGGTCCCTGCCCGTGGGAGGGGTTGGAGCTGGATGAGCTTTAAGGTCCCTTCCAACACAAACCGGGCTGTGGTTCTATGAGAGCGTTAAAAGAAAACATCCAAAATCTGGTTCCTAAAATAAGAAAGGTTCGGCAGAGTTTCTGGCTGTGTCAAAAAGGCAAATAACAACTTGGAGAGTGGCTTTCCAAGAAAAGGGGTCGCGATGTTCGGGGCCACTTCTAGGAAAGGAGGGACATCAGAAAGGAAGATTAACGCGGAACAAACCAAAACAGCAGTGAAAGCAGCATTGATTATTCCATCCGGCTGGGGTTTCAGCAGTCCTGTCTCTCAGTTCAAGCTGCCTTCCTGCGAGAGGGACAGCCAACAGTTGCACGCTTTCTGCCTGGTGGCAGCCTGCACATGCTTCAGTGAGGTTTTACCCTGAATCTTTTACTTTTCAAGGCAGTGAAGGGTGTTCTCTGGTTTCAGCTAATGGGTTGAGCATATTTGCAAGTAATATGGGCTGTTTCTTCCCCCCTGGGCATAGCAGCAGGAAGCAAATCCCACTGCCACAGCCTAAAATACATTTCTGCAGAGCAAGCAGTGGCCAGAATTATTACAACATAAAAGGGGGTTGAGCTCTCTGCCCAGCTTTTGGTTTCACCTTGAAAAGCTTCATCTCCTCCAGCCTCGACATCTCCTGCACCATTGGCCTTCAACAGCCTGGGACCCCTCAGCAGGATTAGGGCAGATCCCAAACAATGCTCCATAGCCAGGGGCAGGGTGGGAGTGCTGGTGGGATCTTTGGCTCTGCTTAGAGTCTCTCAGTGCCTTGGTGTTTCTCAGAGACTGAAGGATTCCCATGAATGGAAAATGGCATTAATGGAGATGGAGCGATGAGTTCCCGTGAGCCTGCTGACATAGCCGTGATGTGTTCTCCTGTTGCTCCCAGTCAAAAGCTTTAGAGCTGGGATGGGGAAAAGATGTCAGCCCCTCAGTGCTCTGCTCACCCCCCTTGGCTGGGGGTGATCCCAGCCCCCTCAAATTCTTCCCCCACTTTGCAAAATCAGAGGGGGTATGGGAAGGTGAATCATAAAATGGGTTGGGTTGAAAAGGACCTTAAGATCATCCAGTTCCAACCCCCCTGCCATGGGCAGGGACACCTCGCTCTAAACCATGACACCCAATGCCTCGTCCAACCTGGCCCTGAACACTGCCAGGGATGGAGCATTCACAACCTCCCTGGGCAACCCATTCCAGTGCCTCACCACCCTTGCAGTAAAGAATTTCTTCCTTATATCCAATCTAAACTTCCCCTGTTTCAGTTTGAGTCTGTTACCCCTTGTCCTATCACTACAGTCCCTAATGAAGAGTCCCTCCCCATATCCTTGTAGGCCCTTTCAGACACTGGAAGCTGCTCTGAGCTCTCCATCTTCTCCAGGCTGAACACCCGTGATGTTCTCAGCCTGGCTCCATAGAGTAGCTGCTCCAGCCCCTGAGCATCCTCGTGGCCTCCTCTGGACTTGTTCCAGCAGCTCCGTGTCCTTATGCTGAGGCTCCTTCCCATGTGGAGGAGACCTCACTGTTCTCTCCTTAGACATGAGCCAGCGACTGGGGTCTCATCTGAAGGAGGAGCTGGGGGCTGCAGTGTCTCTGCCACGTAACTGCTCCACTCTCTGCTGGGCCTTCCATCACCATTGGAGCAAAGCCTCTATTTCTCTCTCCTTTTCTCCTCCTCTCTTCTCTCCTCACTCAGGGGCTTCACCCCATCTGCTGCTTCCCTTGTTGCACACACATTGTAGACAGAGCGCAAAACACCATGATGCGGCTCCAGCAGGCTCATAACCACTGACATGGAGGATGCCTGTCTCTGAGCATCCTGCTCCTCTCCACCTCCCTCCCGAAGGGAAACGCGCTGTCCAGCCCACCAGGGTTAACCGGACCCCGGGGCCTTACCGGGAGGGCCGGCGGGCTCCGAGCCGCGGCTGCCCCCTCTCCAGGGGATGTTTTTCCTTTCTGGAAAAAAGGGGAAATAAAAGAATTAGAAATAATTAAAATTTTAAGAGGAGGAAGAAAAAGAAACACCTCCCGCCCGTCTCCATGGCAACAGCCTCGCGTTGCCACAGCAACGGCCCATGCCTTCCGGCGGCGGCCGGAAGCGGTGCTGTGCGCGGCGCCATGGCCCCGCCGTGGGCTCGGGCTCGGGCTCCGGCTCCGGTCCCGGCCGCCGCTGCCCTCACGCTGCTGCTGTCGTTCGGTGCCTCCGTGCCTGGGCTGCTGCGGGGAGCTCCCCCTGCCCGCTCCGCTGCCGCGCTGCGGCCCGCGGCCCTGCGCGCCGGGGAAGGTGAGCGGGGGTCCCTCCATGGTCCCACTGCCTATCCCCCATTGTAGGCCTTCCCTAGGCCCCCGCACCGAGCCTTTGCTTCCCTTCTCTCCGGGCCTCCCTGAACAGAGCCCCTCGGTCCGCTCACCTCACGCCCTGTTTCTGGGCACATCCTCAAGTCCCTCACCCAGCCTGCTGCTCCCTCCGTGGCTTCCCCATGACCCGCACCGTTCCCCTTGCTTCCCTGCCCCTCAGTCCCTTCCTCTGAGCAGCCTGCTGTGCTCCCATCTCAGCTCCCCTATATCAGACTGCTTCCCCCTCGGCCCTACGTCTGTGACACTATGCAGTGTGGGTACCCTGCTAGGAGCTGGAGGGGTTTGCTTTCCTCCGTTTGCTTCCTTGTGCTATTCCCAGAAGGATTTTTATCACTCCTTTAATTCCTGTGTTCTTGCTTGCCCCCAGGGAGGGATCTCTTTTACCAGTGCAGTGCTCTGAGATGATGGGTGGATTCTGCCATCTCGTCCCATGTGTCCAAGGGGTGCAGTTGGGTTGCACCAGGTTGTACTCACAACTGCTGTTTTCCTGGCTGTGGGACTGAGGGAGAACTCTGGCTCCATCCTCACTGGGTGCCCAGGAGAACGCTAACCTAAGGTTACTTCTGGTAACCTCCAGGCATTTTTTGGTGAGAAAGCCAGCCTCTTAGCAGTTTAAATAGTGTTTATCCTTTGAGCAAAATCCCAGGTACAACACCAGTCGTTTTTATGTCTCCTGCCTTCTCTTTTAATGAGACTGAAATTTACTACAGATACTGTTCCTTTTCTCCAGGCAACTTCCCAGGAAGCAGCAAGAGTCAGTCCCTACGTGTGCGATACCCAAGATAGCGCTTACTTTAACTGATGATTTATGCCTGGTTTTAAAGCGCTCAAGTTCTGTTCTACACCGGGATAGAAATGAAAGCCATTAATCCTTGTAGGCTAGCTCTCCCTCTTGCTCAAGCGTGTCATTGTAGTGGTTGCAAACAAATGCATTGCTGCCTGTGCCTTTCTAAAGTGCTGGTGTGCTCAGTTTACAGGTTGATTACCTACATCTTTGTCTATGAAGACCTGATATCGCTGACCTGCGGTGCCATTATCATCTGGTATTTTGCTGGCAGCTTTGAGAAGAACGTGGGCACTGTGAAGCACTGCTTCCTCACCGTCGCCTTTGCTGTCCTCTCTGCCCTCCTCTACCTGTTACTCGAGCCCATTGTCTCGAGGGTGTCAGAGGTAGAAGATGCCAAAGGATTCATGCCAGTAGCTTTTGCTACGCTGGGTGTCTCCACCACCCGCTCACAGATGAAGAGGACTCTCTTTTTTGGGGTTAGAGTCCCAGTGGTGCTGGTGCCATGGTCTGTGCTCTGCATTGCATGGTTTATCCCTCATTCTTCTCTCTTGAGTAACCTGTGTGGGCTCTTAGCTGGGGAAGCCTGTATCCTTTCCAAGTGTGAAGCCCTGAACCAGAGTGGGATCACTGGCTCACAAGGGGGAGGACGTCCTGCAGTTCTTACTGCCAAGACGCACTGGCTTTATGGTGTTTCCTCTGCATTAAACTGTCACTGGGTTTGCTGGTCCTCATCCCACCCAGTTCTGCATTTGGTTTTTACCTCGTGCTTCCACTTCCCTGTGGCTTTGGTGCATGCAGAGAACACAGAGCAGAGAATGCTCTGGGTAGAACTGGGAGGATTCTCCAAGGGAAAGTGGTCGTGGCCAGAGGGGGATTGCATGTGACTGTGTTAGGAATGAGTGGGCTTTGTCTGTGATCCTCCTTAACATGCTGCTGACTTCAGATGGGCTTGGCTACTGTTTCTGCTTGGATTTTCCAGAGTCGGTGGGCTCTAAGCTGGACCGGGTGTTCCCTTTCAGTCTGCTAAAGAGGATACCAGGGCTGAAATATATCCCAGGGTCCTCAGCAGAGAGAAGAGCCTTGGAAAGCAGCAAGTAAGTACAGGAGTTCCTGTGAAAGATCTTATGATAGAGGGGAAATTTGAAGCCTAAGTAGAGGCATTAAGTTGCCTTTAAGAGCTCTGTGCTTGTTGTGTTCATATCTTAGGTGTTAGAAGGAACATACTGATGTTACACTGCTGACATTACTGTGACAAATACATTATCCCACATTAATTCAACCAGGTCTTTCAGTGAAAGCTAAATTGAAGTGATCTGCCTCTCACCTGCTGCAAGGGCAGTGTGAGCACATGCAAAGGTGTTGCAGCTGGGCTGACATAAAAGCTAGGTTGTGCAGTTCTGCCCCAACATTAGGATAGACAGCGGGAGCTTTATGGATCCCTCAGGCATGATCTTTATCTTTCTTTGCCCCACCTCTCCTCCCAGGAATGCTGCGAGGTGAGTTGTGTCCAAACCTCTGCAAGAGCAGAGCATTATAAATTGAAGATGTCATGAAGTTCAGTGTAAACTTTTCAATGCATTATTTCAGTGTCAAAGCAAGATTGCATTAGCAAAAAGAAACCTTGGGGCCTGTGGCTGATGTTCAGGAATGGTTTTAAGTTTGGGTGGATCACAAGCCATGTGAATATACCCTTGTATTCTAAAACAGGTTGGAAATTTAGGTCAATTTTTCCCTATTCTAAGATGTGATTTCAGCTGTCTATTAAAGGTTGAACTCTACGTATTGTTTAAGCCATCAGCTCACTGTAAAGCTTTGTGATGGAAACATTCCCAAGTGCTTGCATCTGCTCTCAGCTGTGGGGAGACCCTAAAAGAAACCCTTGCCTGTAGGAGGAGGGTACCCCAGATCCACTGGGGCACTCAGACATGTGAGCACTTGCAGGGGAGGCCAGGCAGATCCAGCAGCATTTGTGGTTTCACTCTCTCCCTTCTGTGCAAGGGCTGCTTTTGGGAGGAGGGACTGTCTCGCTGCTGTGCTGTGTCTGCATCAGTCTCATGCTTCTGCTGATGATTGTTGCACACAGCACCTCAGCCCTGTGTCTAAACCTGCTTGCCTCAGGTGAGATGACATAAATAGACTGTTCTGCCTCAAAGGTATTTACATAAACATTTACATTCAAACAGGGTGTGGAAAGGTGTTTCTAGGATCTTTCCATTCTTGCAGCTGAATTTGCGTGACTCTGTGTCTTAGACACAAGTTCTATCTGTGCAGCTGGGGCTTACTTTGTATTAGGTTGATTCTTATTCTCAAGCAAAAGGTCTTGATGGTTTTTTGTTGGGTTTTTCTCTTTAAATTGTCCTAAGACTTCAGGTATCAACTTGCCACCAGGCAGGAGACACTTCCAGGAGGTCCAGGCTTTGGCATCACCATAAAAATAACCCCAAACCAAACCTACACCTCATATAAAATAAAATCCAAGCCCCCAGCATGAGCCACTCTTTTATTCTTGCTGGGAATCTGGCAGTCATGTTCTTCACGAGTATTGTCTTGATTCAGTGGTGAGCGTGGGCTGAGCAGTACTCCTGAAGTCCCAGAGGCTTTGGCTTCCAGGCAGCTTGTCTCTCTTGATACTTCCATCGGGATGAGTCATTCCTGCTGTTGGCAAAAGCTGTTTCTAGGCCTTGCTTCTGAATGATTAATGTTACTTGTAACTCTCTCTTCCTTCCCTTTTCACTCTATACCCTGGTCTCTTACTCGCACCAAAGGCCTTTATGGCTTCTTGATAAATAACACTTGGCAGCTGTGGCTTCTCCTGATTAATAACTGAGCAGATGTGTTGTTCAGTGGAAGGCAGGGAGGATGTGTATGCTAATCTTCAAGCACATTGCAGTTTGGCTTGAGTATTCTTTGCACAGAGACCAAGAATCGAGCTCCTTCAGTGGGTGTGGAATTGCTGTGGGTTGGAAGTGGGAACATCTGTCCTGGGAGGCTGGTAAACCTGTTTTTATTTGAGTGCTGCTTATAATTAGAGCTTCTCCTGTAATGAATCGCTCTGATGGATTGCAGTGACCTTTCTAAGCACTGGTCAGGAGGAAATCTACCCTCGGGGCAATTCCATCACTAGGCAATGCCCGTTCTGAGCACACTGTAACTTTCTGTTTTCTTCCTTCCCAGGATTAACCCTTCACCAGGCACTTACCCAACCCAAAGCTACTACTGCGCTTCGCCTCCGGCTTTTCCTGCTATCCAGATGCAGCATCCCAGTGTTCAGAGCCAGGGGTTTCAACACAGCTGTGTTCCAGGCTATGGTGAGGGATTTCAGCACAGCCACGCTGCAGGACAGAGCCTCATGTCTTCCTCCTACCAAGCCAGAGGTGCCTTTGAAGGGTGCTACATGCAGTCCCACACTGGAGCATCGTCTGGACAGTGCTGCCAGTTCTCCCCTCCATCACACACATGCCTGACTGACCCACAGACACTTGCAGGCCTGGTGCCCCCGGCTGGTGTTCAGCAAGCACTGGGGTATCCAGCACCCACAGGGGCTCCTGTTCCAGCTGAACTTTCAGGGGTCCAGGTGTCTTGATCCTCCAGAAAGCAGCAGGACTCTCGTACCATGCAGGACCATCGTGCAGCAATGCATTGCTGGCATCTTTGCTGGTGACTATGGAATGGGCTGGTAGGTCCAGCGTAAACCATTCCCCTGCTCCCTGACCCAGGAGGCTTTATTGTATTTCTTTAATAATTATTTTTGTAACTCTTTTGGATATTGCTGGGGGTGGGACTCATTTCTGTGCTTCTCATCCTTTTGGAGTCTTGTTTTCATTGCTGTATTTAGCAGTTGCCTTTTTCCATGCTTCCACTTGAGCTGTAGTGCATCAGCTCTCTGACTCAAGCTGGGAACCCAATTGCCAAAACACTGGACTAATCTGGGGTTTAACTAGGCTGCAGTGTTATGATGTGCTCCATCTCTTAGCCTTAATTTCCTATCTTGTTTAACAGGATTTAAAGGTTTAAGAGGTTTAAATCATGAAAACCTTAGTTTATAACTCAATATTTGAGTGAAGGACGGACGTCTTTTCTACCAGTGACTTCTCCACTAAGAGTGTGCCTTGTTAAACCAGGGTGGGCAAGAGAGCAGAACACAGAGCTTCCCTTTCTGCCCCCCAAAACACAGCTCTGAAATGATGAAGGTCCTTTTTAGATGCAGTCTGTGCATGCATCAACATGTTGCCTTCATTTTCTGACAGCCCTGTGCTAGCTCAGCCTGTGTGCCTCTTCAGTAAGGGATTTGGGGCATTTGTGAGGCAAATGTGTACATATCCAAGGAGCTGGGAGGGACCTTAACAGTGGGTTAGAAGAATTGACTGGAATGTGGCAATGCCATTGGGGGTGTTCACACAGCTCCACTTTTGATGTTTCACCCACCAATATTAGCACAATCTCTGTTTCCTTCAGAGCTGATGGCAAGGGATAGGGGAGGTTTCAGCAAGGGATTCAAAGCAAGATGCAGTGTTTGATGCCTGTGGCAGTAACAAAGGATGTTGGTTGAGTTGGTGGGACTTGAGCTTTATTTCCAGCTGTGTGGCTGCTCTACTGTGCCATGCCCAGGAGGGATCTGTGCTCTCTATTTGGAAGTTAAAAGCATGGTTTTGATATCAGGAAAGAAACGCTATAGATAACATTGACATCTTGATACTCCACTTTCAGTGCCTTGGTTTTCCTCCTTGTGAGATCCTTGCCTGCAAACCTAGGAATTTTATCACTGTTCATTCCAGAAACCTGCTGGAAAGGTTGATGAGGACTAGTAGCAGTTGCAAATGTTGTATACCTCCAAACTGGAAGCTTGAAACACAGTCAGAAAGACAAACTACTACGTCTCTGAGTTTGCTTTCAAGTGGGGAGGTGTTGTGTGCCCCTCTGGGTGGGATGGGGCCTGTGGGTCCCGCTGTGTCGGTTTGATGGGTGCTGCGTGCCTGTGAGGCTGGTGACAAAGGACACACACTGGGAGTGAGCGGTACTGCACGTTGGAAAACGCTCCTGAGGCTGTTTCCTTTCTGACTCTCCCTGCAGAGCCAGCAAAGGGATGGCATCTTTCCAGCCAGTAGTGTCACAGTGATCCAGGGGGCCCTGGCCTGTGAGAATCACTATAGCATCACTGGTGGCAGTGAGAACAGCCCCAGGCCTGGCTGCTATGGGGAGCAGACAGAAAACCTTTACATCCCCTGGCAGTGGGAGTATGTGCAGGGAGCAGGCACCAGCCCTGGATGGGATGCGGTGGGATGGGAACAAAGCCATAGGTTGGGGTTTTCTCTTTGTGAGTTCCTGGTGACCCTGGCAGATCACTTGGGCTCTCTCTGATCTCTTCCACTGCATTCCCAAGACTGTTCCACATCCAGCTGCACAACTGCTGTGGTGCCTGCATGTCGCTTGCGATGTTGTACCCATCCTCAGTGGCCTTCAATGGATGTTTGCAGTGATCCCTCTTTTCCCTGGTGAAGTCTGTTCCCTGCCTTTCCCGAGAGCCACTGCATGGTGGAATTCTCTTGTACAATCAGCCGAGGACCTTCTGCTCCTCCAGCAGTGGAGTCCCAGCGAATCCCAGTTTCCCAGTGCTGGTGGCAAACTTGGAACTCCTCACCCAGGGAAGGGAAGCTGCTGGATAAAAGGAAGAGGTCGGGATGAGACAATTGCAAACGTGTTTCAGGCTGAAAAGAGGAATTTGTAGGAGAGGGAGGTAAAAATCCTCAGCTCATTGGGCTTTGGCATTAGCCTAACGGTTCGCAGCGCTAGTGGTTGCATGTTGCAGTACCACGTCATTGCCTTGGAGGGGAGACAGAGAATCAAAGTCCCGAAAACGGGAGGTGGGGGAGGAAGGAAAAAAGGGGGAAAAAAAAAGGATCAATTCCCAGTTCAGTCTGGACGTGCTGTGCCTGGAGGGTTGTTATTGCTGTTATTGCCCGCATTCCCAGTAAAACTGCCACTTCAGTCAATGCCAGGATTGCATCCGCTCTGGAGGCAGGATGAGTCCAGAGAGCCCCTTTGTTGCCCCTGTGTCCTCAGGGGGTCACTGCAGAGTGACAGGAGCCTGGGGACAGGCTCCTCTTCTGCACCCACATGGTGTGAGAGACAAGCAGTCAGGAAGGAGGAAAGCAGGACTGACTTGGACGTGCCCCACTGCCCCATGTGGGAGCACTGGCATTGATGCTGGAGGAAAATCAGGTCTGTATTTCTCAGCTTTCCTATTGCTCATTCACTTGTGGCGAAGCGCATGCATGCAGATGTAGATGCAGGTACTTGTGCGATGGCCAAGACACTGCCAATCATCACCTCTGTGTTGGTCCCATGGGGTCCCACCTCGTTTGCCAGCACTGCGGGAGCTCCATGGGCAGAAGTTCAGCCCCAGCCTGTGCTGGAGATGGAGGAGAGCCAGAGGGGTGTGAGCAGGGCGTGTGGGACAAGTATGCATGGAGACAAAGCACCCACCAAACAGGTCCCTGCGGGCTTCCCTGCCCTCTGGAGGGTTTGGGCTGGGTGTGATGGGAGCCCAGCCCCTTCCTTGCAGGAATAGAATGAGATGGGCTGTGCTGTGGTGCCTGTCCCCGCTCCGGGCACCTGATGGGCTGGGATAACCCCAAACCATGGAGCAGCTCTGTCCTGCTGTCCCCTCGGGGCTACTGCAGGTGATGTTTAACCTGCGGCCATTCACCTCATGGGGGAGAGTCACAGACTGGAGTTTGTGACCCCAGAGAGGTTCTGTGGGGTCAGTCCCAGAGCCAGTGTTCCCCGGGTGGCCCCTGAACCCTCTTGGATGCTGTCCTGAACGGGTGTCCCTGCTGCCCTGGGCATCACTGCCCCAAAACTGATGCTTTTAGGGTCCAAGCCCTCTCCTTGCCCCCTCTGGTGCCTGCGAGCCCTGGCTCAGCCACCGCAGACTTTGCACCTTCTATGAGGGTTTTATTGACTCGGAAGCCAGAGTCAACACAGCGATAGCAGCAGGACCGCGGCTCTGATGTGCCAGGGAGGGGACCCAGCCCTGGGGTGACCCCATGCACGATGCTGGGGCCTGGTGTGGGGCTGAGCTGGGCGTGATCCAGCAGCGCAAAGAAAAGGGAGGGGACAGCCCCAGCCCCGATGTGCCCGCGGGAGCCGGGGTCTGGGCTGCAAAACCCATCCCGTGGAGCTGCTTGTGCAACCCCCGGGGCTGCAGCGGGAGGCGAGGCTTCCCCGAAGCATCCCACCCGCCCGGTTTGCGGCTCCATCACCGGGGGCTTGGATCTGCTGCTCTGCCAGGCGGAGCGGCGCCTCCATCCATAGGGAGGGAGGGAGCTGGTGCCCCAGCCTCCCGTAAGCCCTGCCCCGGGCACTGGGGGTCCCACAGCACTACAGTTTGCAGCCAGGGGTCTGCGGGTCCTGGCTTTGCCTGTGCCCAGCGCTGCTCCATACCCTGACCCTAAAACCAACCCCACACCAAACCTGACCTTAAATCAAAAGAGACCTTTAATAAAACCTGACCCCAAAATAAACCTTACCCTGAAACCAGCCACAAACCAAGCCTGACACCAAAACTGACCCTAAAACCAAACCCAAACCAAATCTGACCTTAAACCTGACCCCCAACCAAACCTGACCCTAAAACCAGACCCAAACCAAATCTGACCTTAAACCTGACCCCAAACCAAACCTGACCCTAAAACCAGCCCCAAACCAAACCTGACCCCAAATCAAAACAGACCTTAAATCAAACCTGACTGAAAATAAACCTGACCCTAAAACCGATCCCAAACCAAGCCTGACTCCAAACCTGACCCTAAAACCAGCCCCATACCAGACCTGACCCTAAATCAAACCTTACCCTAAAACCAGCCCCATACCAGACCTGACACTAAATCAAACCTGACCCTAAAACCAGCCCCATACCAGACCTGACACTAAACCAAACCTGGCCCCCACCCCTGACCATACACACCCTACTCCTATCCCCTCCTCTGAGCCCTGACACCCCAAAGCCCGCTCCATGCCCGTTAACCCGACTCCGCACGCTGCTCCCTGTCCCTTTAAGACGCCCCATCACGCCCGGCGCCGTGGGGCCGTACCAACCGCGGGAGGGAGGGGGTGATCTTCACGGGCGGGCGCGCTCGGAGCCCATTGGCGGGCGGTGGGGGCGGAGCGTGCTCCCCTTCCCCTTCCGCGCGTGTGCCCGAGTGGTGCGATCCGGCCGCGCCGGGGCTGCGGGCGCCGCCGACAGCGCGGGACGGGCCGCGGTGGGTGCGCAGGGCCCGGGGTTCGGAACCCGGAGCCGGCCCTTGTGGACGGGGGGTGCCAGGCTGGGGGGTTCCCTGTGGCTGAGGGGGGCCGGGCTCTGTTAGGGAAAGGGGGGGGTCTAGAGCCCCTGATGGGGGGGGCACTGGGGTGAATGGGCCGCTGTTGCGCGGGGTGGGAGCACTGGTGTGGTTGGCCCGTGTTACTGGGATGACTGGGGTCTACTGTATGGGGGTGTGAGTGGCCCTTGGTTATCTGGGGGGAGGTTAAAGTGACTGGACCCCTGTTATTGGGGGGGGTTGGATGAGGAGAGCCTCTGTTATGGGGGGGGTCTGGTGTGACTGTCCCCCTGTTACTGGGGGGGACTGGTGTGAGCGGGATCCCCTGTGTGGGAGCTGGCATATGTGCCCCCCCCGTTATTTGGGATGGAGGGGTGACCCTGTCTCCTCAGTGGCTATAGGGCAGGGGTTAGGTAGGGCTGAAGAGATGCAGGGCAGGGGTGTGCTCCAGGGTGATGCCCTCCCTGCATTGCATGCACAGCACTGCTTGTGCTTGCCCCGTTCCAGGCTGCTGCGGGTTAAAAGCCCTAAATGAAGTTATTTCTTTGGCACTTCCCTGCAGAATGCAATCCCTGGCCTCTCGCTGACACCTTTGCTGCACGCTGGGCTGCTTTGCTGCTGTTCTACCGAACTGCTGGGGTGCTGGGAAGATTGCCTTATCTTTTCCAGCTGGAGTTGCTTTGTAGACACGAAGTTATTCCCTTAGGGAATGTGCTTGTCGAAGGACATAATGGAAACATCCCCTGTTTGGGAGTGCTAAAGCTGGAGGGTACGGAGACACCTGGATCACAGTGTTGGCGGATAGTTACCAGCATGGAATTGGTTCTTAGGAAGTTGTTTTGCTTGCGGGATAAGCAGCTCAGGGCGTGCTTTGCTCTGCATGTGTTTCAACCGTGGGTCAGCTTTCAGAGCTTGAAGAGATATGGTGAAAGCGGGAATAATATCCAGGCTGGAAAAGCACAAGGCAGGGTCAGGTCTCTGCTTCTAACTTCTGGAAGTGAAACAGTGCTGGTGTTGGTGGGGACATCCCTTCTTCCACAGTGCTGTGTGCTTTGTGTGGGCCATGAGGAGTTTAGTGTTGGTTAGGGCAGAGCTGTGCAGAGTGGGGTGCCCTGCTGTACGCATCCCTTTGGATAGAAGGGGATGTGCTTTCTTCTGGAGTTTCCATATCTGAAGAATCCCAATGAGCTGTTGGGCACATGCAAAGCAAACCTGCGGGTTAGTCTGCTGCAGGGGAGGAAACTGGTATGTGGGCTGGTAAGTCAGACCCCTCCTGGAGAGCATGGCATTGTCCCAGTGCAGCTCTCTGTTTTCCTTCAGGTGCATCTTGTGCTGTTTGGTTGCACTGAAACAGGATGTGCATGGCAAAGAGTGGACTCCGAGAACCCTCTGTGTTCCCTGTGGACATGGTGGTGCACAAGAGCTATATATGAAAAGGCAGGGAAGAAGTAGGGAGAGTAGTGGCTGTACAGGGAGAGAAAAGACTGTCACAACTGAGCACTTCCGTTTAACCTTCTAGTGTGAAAACCTTGGAGAAGAAAGGGCAGGAAGGATGAGGTAGTGTCAAACAGTTGTTTTCGCCCTCTGTTAATTAGTCCCACACTAATTGTGCATTGTAAAACCTCTTGTGTTGTCATTGCTTTGCAGTTACTGTTCAGTTCAGTAACCACTGGGGTGGTTCCTTCTGGGTAGCCAGGGTTGAGCAAGTAAGTGTGTTCTGCAGCTCTGATTTTGGTTCTTCCTAAGCAGCTGGAGGAGCTCAACGGGGCCACACAACCAAAGCTGCTTGTCTTGAGGAGGCTTTCCCTGCTGCCACCACCCTTCGTGCTGGAGCTCACAGCCCCCATCAGCTTGCAGAACCGTAGGTGCAAGGTAACCTCTTCCTTTGGAGCACTGCAGGTTGTGGAGCATCTGTGGGTGCAGCTGGGTTCGGGAGGGTGGTTGGGAGTGATGGTCTCTTTACCCAGGGCACCCACAGGATGCGCTCCTGATGGTCTCTTTCCAGAGATGGATTGATGGTCTCTCTCCAGTGCACCCACAGGAAAAGTGTGTGGAACTGTGTCCAAATTGAGATCCCCTTTGATCTTTACTCTCTCCTTTGGCTGTTGTGGTGCAGCCAACATAAAGTGTTTGCTCAGTCCTGGAGCACTGGGGAAAAGGTTTTCCTGCTCGGATCTGCACTCCTGCCACCTTCTCCCATCCCTTCTTGGGGTATAGAGAAAGCCACCTGGTGGTTACCTCTACTGAGTGGACTTTATTCAGGTTCCTGATGCGGGCTCTCCTACCTTTAAAACCACAATTCACAGACCTTGCATAAGTTGCTTTCCCAATGTGATCATTTGATCCGAGCGGTGAGATTACTCTCTACGTGCGATTGTTGAGGGTGAGTCACGAGCCCTGCAGTGTCAGGCACACCTCTGCCAAGATTGGGGCTTTATAGTCTGAAATTTCATCTATCAGGACAAATAATTACAGGCTGCTCCTTTCCCCAGGTAAACATTCAAGTCAGCTGTGGCTGCAGATTGCTTATGGAATCCAGAAGGATTGGAAGAGGAGCACTTCTGTGCTTTGCTCCAGTGGCTTCTCCTGGACCACAAGTCCAAAGAGTGGCTGAGTTTGACCTGTGGTGGCAGATTGCTGTAGTAGTCTTGCTTAGTCATCAGCTGTGTCTGCACCTCCAGTTATTCCTCTGCAAGGAACGGAGTTATTGACTGATTTTCCTTTCCTTTCTCAATGTATGGGGTAGGAGATGGAGGGGTTCAGAGCTGAAGATGAGGTTGGGTTTTTCTCCTTGGCAGATCTGGCTCTGTGCTGTGTGCAAGGAAAGGTTTAGTAACCAGCTGAGGTTGTTGGTAGCTCTCTCTCTGTGGTAGCTGGCAGGTAATGCTGGATCTCGCTGCGTGGTTGCTTGCGGAACACATCCATTGACTTGCTTTCGTGGGTCACTGCTAGCATCTCTTCATTTTAGCTCCAAACTTTGGAAGAGCGAGCTGATAAAATGCCTGCAAGGATTGTGCAAGCCCTGCTTGTGTAACAGGGCTGTGTGCATAACTGCTGGAGGTAAGAGGAGCAGACTGCCTTACAAAGGGAAAGGAAAAGCGTGTGTTGAGTATCTTCTGCCTAGGTTGACCGTACTGGGAGTGTGGAGTTGAAGAGCTGTGGCTTTTGCAACTCGAGGTCAGCCTTTCAGCCTGTGACCTTGCTTATTCCCTGCCTGACTTCTCTGTTGTCCTGTGGGCTGTGTCCCTTTCTGGCACAGGAACATCTGCTTTGGGTACAGGATTGATGTTCTGGTGCGCCTGACTGGGTGTGATTGCAGGGAGCTGGGGAGTTGTATTTCACCAATGGTCAGAAAGGTGAAAGGTAGCTCAGGTTGCCTTACCCATAGCAGGCAGGGAGGTTCATAGGTGACTGCACTCCCTTCTAATAGGGTGGGCCAGATGTGGATCTGGGTCTGGGACCAAGAGGACAACTCTCTTACTGAGTTACTACACGATCCTTACATCTCATAGTAATTCCTGCACAGCACCGTAGGATACAGGCATGTAACATCTGAAAAGCTCCTGCATCCTCAGTGGAAAGCTATATTACAAACACAGTGTCCCAGTTTTATACAAACAGTGCTTGGTTTTCTCTAAGTAAATCCCCAAAGCATGCTGTTCTGGTTGGAGATCTTTACAATTAAATACCTTTGCATCAGTATTTAACCATGTGCCTCAGATGCTCTCCCAGCTCTGAGTTTCAAAGGAAACATCCTACACAAGAGCAGTGTTATGGGATTTTGCTGTCCAAAATCCTCCTGGTGCAAGAGGTCAAAGTCTATGGCTACCAACCCTGAGGTGTCCCCTCCCTGTAGTGGCTGCAGGCAAAGCCATAGCTTGTCACATGAACCCATGGCCTTCTGCATGGTTGGTTTGAGTATTGCCCATGGTAGTTGGCAACAGAGTGGTCTGTAACTCCTGCAGCATTATCCCAGCTCCTGGATATTGGTGGTGTTGAGACCCCTGTTCCTCTTTCAAGTGATACCTGAAGCATGGAGCTCTTTGTTCCTCCCTGGGAGTAGAGGCTGGTAACAGCATTAGTTAGCAGGAGATTCACTTTACCTGCTCTTCTCAGGTGTTGGTGGTTGTGTAACCCTGAACACTTGTTTTTCAGTGCTGGCTCCTGTTGATCTGTGTGAAGAAAGGTGTCCAGGTCCCTAAGCTGATGGGATGACCCATGTCCTTGTTTGAAGGTAGAAAGACAGGCTTTTATCTGGTGAACCGAAGTGTGCAAATTCAGTAATTCTAGGTTGCTTTCTTTTAAGGCAGCTTGGCAAGTTTGAATTCATTTTTGTGATGGATAATGCCTTAAGTCCTTTGGTTGAGTGTACTGGGCTCTCTGCAATAGCCCCCCCTTGACATCCCCATAGAGTTGCTTTCGGCCTCAGTAAAATATTTCCTTGTTGTTCTCTTCCTTTGCTTTTCCAGCTGCTCTGCTGTCCTTGAATCGGACCTACTGGCCAGAAACAAGTCCACGTGTGACAGTGGAAGCTCAAATATGCAATATTTCAAGCTCCAGACTGATGCATGCTCTGCATCTGTCTCCTGCCTAAAATAGGCAGTGTGCTGCTGTCTGAGCTGGTGTGTCAAGGTCTGGTTAGGAGAGACCTTGCACAGCAAGAGTGGTTTGTTCCGTTTCACAGCCACTGCCCCCAGCTTTTGTGTTTCTTACCCTTGTGCTCAAGGTGCTGCTCTGTTTAGATTGGGGGTTCTGAGTGGGTGGAAGCATGGGGTGGAAAGGCACTTTCCCACTGTTGTGTGAGAGAGACTCTGCTGCTTTCCACCCTTTATTGAGCCTGTTAATGGGAACTTGTGGGATGTGTTGGGGAAAGAAAGCGATGGGGAAGTGCGAGGTGTAGTGAGCCTTCATCTCTAGTGAAAGCCAAGCCTTGATGTTGTAGCATTGGAGAAATGAGCCCTGGGTCACTGCTTGTTATCACTGTGATGAGGAAAGCACGCTGTGTGCAATGGCCACCCCGGTTCACAGTGGTTGAACTGAGGCTGATGGGCTGAGGAAGCCCTGAGGTCTCCTTCCCTGCCTGCCCTCCTCAGCACAGCCCCTCAGGGGTGAGCCCACCCAAAGCAGGGAGCCTGCATGGACCACACCAAGCACAGCCAGATCTTACTGATGGGGAATGTGATGTCTCTGCAGAGAAAAGGCTAACACAGGGGCTGTTGGAGGCAATGTTAAACAACCTGGATCTGAGCGCCTGCTTCAGTGGCCAGCTTTGGTTTGGAAAGGGCCACTTTTCTTGCCAGGTCTCCTTTTACTAAAAAGGAGGAGAAAAAAGAGGTAATTTGAGACTTGCCAAGGCTTGGCACGGGCTGATATAAACAATTTTTCATTCCAATCAGTTGCATTCATACCCGAAGAGGAATGAGAGAAGATCTGGTTTTGCTACAGGGGTCTCCTGGCTTAATACCACACAGGAAAGTCGTCACTGCAGTGGATTTGGAAGAGACAGGGCCCAGGAACCAGGGCAGGAATGCCATCTCCACCACAGCCCTGCTCTCTTTGCTGCTGCCTCTCCCCTTCCCTCATGGTCTTGTGGGGCTCCTCTTCCTGACATGTGTCAATAACCTGCCTGCCTTGCATCTTTAGTGGGTGAAAGAAGACAACCCTGTGCTGGTCACAAGACTGAATTCCTCTTTGTAAGCAAGGCTCTTCCTTTTCCTGTGCTGCCACTGCTGTGCAGAGCACTGGGAGCTCACTGCATGGCAGGGGGGTTGGAACTGGATGATCTTAAGGTCCTTTCCAGCCCTAACTGTTCTATGATTCTATGGTGCTGCTGTCTGTGTGAGCTCTCCACAAGCATTGGAGGTGCTGTGAACAGGAGTAGAGACCTGTGAGAGGGCTCAGGAGTGGTTTTCTTTCACCTCCCAGGTGTTTTAGTTCATTTCTATTCACAGCCTTCTCATTTTGCCATGGTTTCTAAAGCTCGGGCTGCAGGTCAGTGCTGTTCAAAGATAAGGAGTTCCCATTTGCGTTGTCTGCTTGTCTCCCCTCTGTCCTGAAGCTGTTTTAAGGGCTGTGCTGTGATGCCAGTGAAAAGAACTGACTGCTGGTTTAAAACTGAGCTTTTCTAAGGCTTCTTCTCATGTCCCTGGTCTGTGTTGTGCCATGGTCCTGTGCAAGAACTGTCAGCACAAGAGGAGGGCTCATCCCTGGGGCAGACAAGGCTCATGGTGAGAAGGGAGGTCTGGTTATGTCACCCATGTACATCTAGGGAATTTGGGTCGGTCCTTCTTGATCCAAAAGGTGTCTGTGGCAGATCTCATGGTAATGTTGACATCCTCAACCACACAGAGCTCCCAGTGCTGGAAACCGTGACAGTGATGCTGGTGCTTTGCTTGCTAATGCAGTGCATGTGCTGAGTCAGTGCCATGAGGGTCATCATCATGTGGCTGTGGAGAGCAAGAAGGGTGCCCTGCCAAGTCAGCTCTGCCAGCAGTACCCCTTTGTCCCTTCCCTGGTGCCTTGTGCAGGATACTGCTGGAAGCCTGCACTGGAGAAAGCCTGTCTGAAAGAGCCACTGGCTTTTTGAGGGTGTGTTGCTGTTGGATGTGGTGGTGCCTTGTGCATGGATTCCCGCTTACAAGGGACTGGAAGGAGGTCCTGTGGTGAGTGTTGCTGCTGGGTGGGTGGCAAGGGACTGGGCGCTCCGTGCAGTGTGATGGTGTTGCCGTGAGACCCAAGGGGAGCTCATTGCTGCAGGCATGGTTTGACTTCACACCACCTATGTGGTGTCCCTATAAGCGTTTAGCTGGGACAGCCTGGACCTTGCTGTGGGCTGGGGCCAGTTTGGCTGCCAGTGCCCTGCTGAGCTCCCTGGCAGCAGTGTGAGTGCTGGGCAGAGGGTGATGGATGGCACTGCATGGGTTTGTCATTGGTTCATCACTGATATTTCCCTGCACATACTGCAAGATAGAGCTTGTGCCTGCAGCTCCTGTGTTTATCTGCAGGTGTCCAAAGGGCGCTGATGCTGCCCGGTTCCTGCTGGGAAAACTCTGGCTGTTTGGATAAGCTCAGGAGCCTAGGACATGGGGGTGCAGCCTCCGTGCTGCCCTGTGCCAGGGCAGGCAGCATCCATAGGGCACAGTGGGACTCGTGCCTATCTCTGCGTGTGTGGGTTCCTCTCAGTTCAACACTGGAGCTTCTTGGTGCTACAGGCTGTGATCAGCTGGAGCCCAGGGGTCAGTGAGCAGCCTTGGCTGTGCTTGGTCAGCAGTCTTCCTTCTCCTTTCCTCTCATGAGAGGAGGGTTATGGTGGCACAGAGCTTGGTCACTCAGTTTTGGAGCAAGAGTCACAGTCCTGGTCTGGAAGTGGGAAGTGAAATCGTCCCAAGATACTTGAAGCTCATCACAGACGTGACATACAGAACAAAGTCCCAGCTTCCTGCCCAGCTCAGCTTCAGAGCCAAGGCTGTTTGGTCAGTACAGTGTGACTGGCAGAGAGGGAGCCCTCCCAGCCACATTCTGTGTTGGTGATGCTGTGCTCCAGCATGTTTTTGGGCCTGTCTGCTGCCCTATCTCCTGATGCTGCTGTCAGCTGTGTGTGAGAGAGGGGAAGAATAGATCTCTTCATGTTGCTGACCCCTTGGCTGTTGGGGCACTCCTCATTCTGTCTTGTTTGTTGTAATACTATATTTCTATTGTAATGTTTTTTAACCCTGAGACCTGATAGCAGCTTTAGGCTATATGGAATTGGTGGGGGATTTGAGGATGCTTGGCACGGACAGTGCTTCCAGGCCTTCAGAGGTGGGCATGGGAGTTAGAAGTACATGTTTTTAATGTGACAAGGGAGTGCATGTGTCTGGTAGCGTGGAGGTGTGCAGAGAGGGTCCCTGTGATTGTCAGCTGCTGTGTATTAAGCAACTTCACATGAGTAAAGGTGCATTCAGAGGGTGAAAAGCTGCGCTAAAATAGTGTGGCTTCATTGTCATCTTTCAAAGTGTTGTGACAGGGAGTGATGGGTTCAAACTGAAACAGGGCAAGTTCAGGCTGGATATAAGGAAGAAGCTTTTTACTGTGAGGGTGCTGAGGCACTGGAATGGGTGCCCAAAGAAGTGGTGAATGCACCATCCCTGGCAGTGTTCAAGGCCAGGTTGGGCAGAGCCTTGTGCAACATGGTCTAGGGTGAGGTGTCCCTGCCCATAGCAGGGGATTGGAACTGGATGATCTTAAGATCCTTTCCAACCCAAACCATTCTGTGTTTGTATGGCTTTTCTGTGTGACATAGAAGCCTCATACCTTGTCGGAGACTGATGGCTTTACACCAGGTACTGTGTGCATCAGCAAGGATCCAAGAACTGGAGCCGTGACTTAAAAAGGAAATGGAAACTTGTCTTACCTTGATTAGAGATAGAATAAACATTAGGGATAAAATAACTACCCCTAAAACTGATGTCAGGGGAACTTTTACTTCTGCATCATACATTTGTTGGTCTGATTCTGTCGGGGGCTGCAGGAGTTCCAGGATAGCTGTATTCTCAGTAAGAGTCAGGATTCTTTTCACTGGAAGCTAGAAAAGGACATGTATTTGAACTGCAGTGAACTTCAGGCAAATAATTGCTACAGCCAACTAGATAAGGTGAGAGAAATAGAGGAATAGCCTTCCTGTGCTGGGGGAAGCGAGTTAAATAGTCCCTCAGTTATGGCAACCCTTTATGAGAGCAGATGCGAGGTCTCATTCCATATCCTTTGCCTTTCTCCTGCTGTATCTAAGCAAACACCTTCCTACCTCTGTAGCTTGGGTATAGGACTTGAGTAACTACATGTCCAGGACCAGATGGAGCCCATTGTCAAAACTAAAGCAGTTCTTGTGTCACTGTATTTCCTTCCAGGATTAGAGGTTCGTATATGACCTGTACGTTATGGAGACTTGTGAATGAAGAGAGAAGGCAAGACTCTGGTCCATGCACCAGTCCCATAGGCCTGCAGACACGGTGCTCTTCCCTCTGGCTGAAGGGAGCAAGCCATGGGTGGTCTGGCAGCTGTAGGCTTCCCCTTTGAAGTGCTGGAGAGCTGCAGTGTGGTGAAGGCCAGGAGACAGTGCAGCTTTCTCCCATGTGTGTCCACACTGCGTTCCTGGAGCTGCCTTCCCAAGGCTGCCCCTTTCCAAGGCATCACAGCTTGGGAGGGCAGACCACCTGGTGAAGCAAACTCCCTCCTGGCTGCTGCTTGTCCCCAGGAGCTCTGCTGCTTTGGGCAGAGCAATGCCCTTCTGATGGGAGATGGAGCCCTTGCCTTGCTCATGAGCCCATGAACTCCTTCTCTCACCCTGTGTAAGGGAATTGCTGTGCGTATGCAGCCTGTACCCGTTCCACCCCAGTCTGGCTCACTAAAGATGTGTCTAGCTTGAAACTCTCCTCCATGTGCAGTTTGCTACAAGGGATGCTGCTGTGCTCTGTGCAAGGAGCCTTTCCTGGGGCTTGGCTGCTGCCAGTGCTGGATTTGGTGCTTGGAAGGGAAGGGATGCAGCTCCTGCCCAAAACCAGCTCTGGGTGGGCTTTGTCAGCCTCTGGAGTCTTGCTTGTTGTAATACTGCAATAGGGAATGAAGGCAATAAACCAGCAACGCTTTTCCCCCCACTGGTGCATTCCCTTGGTGTCAGTTGCTGGACCAGCTCCTTAGTGATTTACTGGAACTGAATAAGGAGGAGGAGAGAGACCTTACTGGGAGCTGTGCCTTGCTGGCAATGAAGCTCCAGTTGTGGAGGCTTTAACTAACAGTTTAGTCTGCAGCTGTACGGAAAGAACTCCCAGCTCTTGCTTGGCTCAGAGATGCAGCATTGGAAAGCGAGGAGGGAGGGCAGGCTGACCTGATGGAGAGGAATGAGCAATTTGCTCTTCTGCAGTTGCATCACTCCCATTTTTCTCTTAACCCCCTTGCTTAATGTTATCCCTGGGAAGCGAATGGGAAGCTTTGCAGTAGGGTTTTGGTGCCCTTTGTAGTGCAGTCATTTGCCAAGTTCTCCACTGAATTAAACTTCACGTTAAGAACTAAACTGGAGGTTTAAGAACTAAACTTGACGTTAAGAACTAGCTGAGTTGCAGAAGTACCCAGCAGCCCACCCATGATCACTGCAGGTGGTTGTGGGCTTCTCCCTGTGCTCCTTAGGGCTGCCTTCTATAGCCGCTGGCCTGTGGCAGAGTGCTTCATGTTCTCTAGGGCTGGACTTTGGGGAGGTAACAACAAGGGGTGGTTCTTTGCTGAAGACCTTACCTGCTGTCTCCTATTAGGACTCCATAAGCATCACATTCCCTTTTCTCCCCAGCTCCTGACTGCGTTAGCATCACTTCAGCCACGTTTATTCCCTAGCACAGGCACAGCCTGGAGTTCGCTGCTTCTCTTTCACCCCTCCCAGGAAAGCTGTCTGGGAGCTTTAATGCAGCAGGCCCAGCTTTGCTGAAGAGGTTAACTCTACCCTCAGCCATGGGACGTGTCCCTTCTCTCTGGTGACGGAGTCACGCTGAGCTCTGAGTCACTTCTCTGTGTGTAAGTTCAAATGTCCATGGTCTTCTGGGCTGGCGAGGTGCCCAAGTACAAGAAGAGAGTCACTTTGCCCTTACAAATCAAGTTTGGAGTTGATTATCTGTTTGCTTGGCCACGGTGCGTCCTTGTGCGTTGGGAAGATAATCTTCCATCTGGATGAGGGTCAGGGGAGTGCAGAGCTTTGGCAGAGCAGGGGGAGGGAGGGAATGATGGGTGGCTCCCAGGGAAAGGTCAGGGGCCAGCTTTGTGCTCCCACAGACTCTGGGTATGGCCACAAGTCGCTTTATCTCTGCCTTGGCAAGTAGAAAGGAGTAACTCAAGGAGGTGTAAGTTAAACTGGGGAAGAGTGGAGGGGACTGGGAAGCCAGAGGCCCAAAAAGAGGTGGGTGATAAATCCAGTCTGTATGTGGAGGTGGGTAGGAAATCAGAACTATTCATCACTTGTGTTGTAACGACCTAACGTGAGGTTGCTCACAGAAGTACCATGCCACAGTCCTGCTTTGCAGTTCATAAGCACAGCAGTAAGTCCAGGGCATTGTATCACCCTGTGAAAAAGGAGGAAGCCCCAGATGTGTGGGGCGACTGGGTCTTTCCCCACTCATACCCCATGGGCTCTGTGGTGAGTAAGGGGTTAGTAAAGGCTGGCTGTTGAGTCCCTCCTGAGTTTTGCTGGTGCATTAGTGGCTGAAATGTGGGGCTGCTGGCCCAGGGAGGGCAGAAGTCACTTCTGATGGGTCAGCATGGATGCACTGGGAAGGAAAAAGCTTGGTGGGACAGGGAAATACCTTGGGATGCAAAATGATCTCGCAGTATTGTGGTGGAAAGCCTCGCTCCCAAGAGCTGTTGGGGCTGCCTTGTACTCCTAGGACTAAATGTATAGTGGAAAAGCATGCTCTGAATGACCCTTCATGCTCTTGTGGTCTGTGGCACCGTGTCACTGCTGGTGTTCATTTGGTTTTCCTTGCTTACAGTGCTTTGATCATCATGGGAGATGCAAGCATGGGACCTAACATCTCCCCGTCGGACAGCACTGTGCAGCAGGACTCTCTCTTCAGCATGACAGACGTGTTCCTCATCTCCCTCATCACCGGGCTGCTCACCTACTGGCTGTTCTTCCGCAAGAAAAAGGAGGAAGTGCCAGACCTCCCCAAGATGCAGGCAGTGTAAGTAACAACCCTTGGGCAGCATGGGGTGAACATGGGTCTGTCATCGTGGTGTGAGGCCTTGGAGGCTCTGCAGATGGGTTACAGAGGTGCCCCAGTGAGGGGACCTGGTCTCAAAGTGGGCTTCTCTCCCCTCATGTTCCTGCTGAGCTGTGTTTTCACCTCTCAGTGCAGAAATCCCTGTGGAGGAGCAGGAGTTCTGCCTTACCCCACCGTGTGGTCCACATCAGTATTGGGCCTTTCCCAAGCAAGGCAAAGCAGGAGAGCCTCTGGCTGTATTTCAGACCCTAAAGGATTTGCTTTGGCTGTTCTGTGTCTCCTGATAAAAGTCAGATAAATCTGGAGGAAGGGGGACTTGCTCTTATGCAGGTTTCCTATCAGGAATCTTATCTACCCTTAGCTGTGAAGAGAAGAAATAATTCCTGAGCATGAGCTGCTTGGCAGCTCCCGTGGAACTTGCTTGGCTCAGATGCCAGGTTACTGCAGCAGCAGGAGGCTGGATTTGGAGAGAGAGAAGTCCTGTTCCACCCTGTCTTCTGCAAAGGGCTTAGGGCCAGGAGCGAGCTATGTTGGTGGAGATCTGGATGCTTTTGGTTCCTTGTCTTAACACCAGCTTTCTGCTGGACTTTTTAGCACATTCCTTCTGTTTTCTCCTGGAGCACTGATAAGAGCACTACAAGGTTTGAAACTCGCTGTAGGAGCTGGTGTTGTGCAATACCTTTCCATTCAGTCTCATGGGATCTGCTTCCTGTCTGCGTGCAGTTTGCCCCAGAGAAAGCCAGCCTCAGCCCAGCTCTGTGCTTTCCAGCATTCGGCCTTTGCAGAAGGTAACCACACAGCAAAGGTCAAACCTCTGGGTTTGTATTGCAAGGCTGCTCACATGAGGATGTTCAGTAATAAGCCAAGGCCCGTTTCAGGAGGGGATTGATGCTCCTGTTACCCTGTGTGTAGGACATAAACACAGCAAGCAGTTGTGGTCTGTTATCTGGGACCTGTATGTCTACCTCAGTGGGTTACGCTGCTTTCAGGTTACAGGGCTCATCACCCAGTGCCTGTGTTGTAATTCAGGTCAGAACTGGAAAGGAGCAGGTTTGGCCTCATTGTTTCTGCTCTGCCCTGCTGTGGTGGCAGAGCCTTCTGCTTGAAGGCAAGTCAGGGATGCCAGGTCTGTTGTGAAGTGCCTGGGTAACAGGAGGGGTAAGACACAGCTAACTCCCAGGCAGGCTGCACACTGCTGTCACAGGAGGATGGGAAGTGCCTATTCTGGCTTGGGAAGATTTGAACAGGGAGCAATGTCTCTGGCTGTGGGACCTTGTGCTGGTGGGTGCACATGAGGCTGGTATTCTGTGCCTGCTCAGCCTTACCTTGGGAATTTGTTGTGTTGGATCAGTCGGATACCTTCCCTCTTGAGCCTGCAGGAGAGGGCTGTGTGTATCTGTGCGTGCAGTTGCCTCTGGAGATTGTAATGGGCATGGCTGTGCTGTGCTGAGCTCAGAAGTGGCTCTATCCATCTGAAATCAGATCCTGACATGGCACAGGGACTTGGAGAGCTCCTGTACTCCCCGTCCTTGGGACAGTTCCACCCAGCACCCATCACATGCAGCAATTCCAGAGGCTGCCGTGACCTTGCGGAGAAGCTGCATGTATGTTACCACCTTGTCCTGCTGCAGGACCTCTTCCATCTGAGACTGCCTGGAGGTTTGGGCTTGGAGCTGACTCTCAGGCATTTTGCTTTCTTTTCTCCTTGAGGTCTCCATCTGCATGGAAGATGCACTGTGCAACTGCTCCTTGCAGGAGCAACTCGGCTGTGGTCAGCACCTCTGTCCAAGTGGTGCTGCTGTGGTCACTGCAGCAAGCTTGGTCTAAGGGCAGTGTGGACCCATAAGCCAAGGCTGTGGCTGGTGGCACATCCATCCTCTGGGGCAGAGACAGCTACTTCCTTCAGCTTTTGCAGTGTTATTTTATGGGATGCTTGGAAGCAGGAGGGAAATAAGTGGGGAAAACAACCTTGTTCAGCCTGGGGTTTCCTTCCCTCCTGTCATCGTTGAGGCTGGGGTGGAGTTTCCTTTCTGATGAACAAGCAAATAGGCAAGATACAGGATAGCACTGTGGATATAGCCAGCTGGTCCATGGGCAGGCAGGGAAACAATTCCAGACCCATGATGACAAAGAACCCTCGGTGGGGCTTTCTCCAGCTGGAGAACCTTAACCTAAAGAAGTGCTGCTTTCCTTCAGCACATTCTCTGCAGCTCTGCCTTCACTCTCCAAACTGTCCCAGACCTTACCTGGTGGTGCTGGGTGATGGTTTCTGTTGTGTCTCTTTGGCCTCCAACTTCAGCTTCAGCCGTGGAAGGCTGCAGAACAGAAGTGCTGAACAGCAACTCGGGCACATCCCCATGGCTGCTGCTTTGGTGGGTTTGCTTGCAACGTGGGGGAGTGCAAGCAGAGCCTTTGACCTGAACACTCAGTCCTCTCCTGGGGTTTTGGGAGCAGCATGCCTTGATCCAGCCACATTATCTCAGCAGGGTCTGTGAAGGAAATGCTGCTGCTGCAGCTGCCCTTGATTAGAGAAGAATAGATGCATGCTCACAATACCCTATTCTGTATGGCACCTGGGCTGGATTGGCTCTGCATGGCTCCATCAGCCTGCACAGCACAGGAACAGTCATGACCTTGCCCTAACAATGCCTCTCTGGGTTCAGCCACAGCTCAGGTGCTTGCTGATCCCTCACTCTTACATCTAAAGCTGGTTTCCTGCGCAGTTACCCAGCGAAGGGGCAGAGCCCATTCCATGCAGAGGTTTCCTGCGTACGGGATGTCCTGTACCTGTGTTGTGTAATACGTGGTGTATGGGCAGGCGGGGATGCTGCTAACTCAGAGCTGCTCTTGTTGTGACCATTTTCAGGCTTAATTGAAACCACTGGAGCAGCCTTCCTGCAGCCTGCTCTGCAGATGTCATTAGGGCGAGCAGCTCTCGATGGCCACCACATTCCTCATAGAGGCATTGCTGGGGAATTCTGCTTTATTCTTTGCCTCTGTGTGTTTCTCAATCACAGATTCCTTTCCTGTCTCATGTGGCCGCCCTGGAGTTGTGCAGACTGGGGAGACACAGGCCATTGGTATGCTGGGTGTCACCCCTTCCCTTCTCCCCCCATCCTTAACATTGTTCGGGGCAGAAATTGGCTTATCTCTGTTCCACAGCTATAGAGCAATCCATTCGCTGGTGCTTGTAGGGCTTCCTGTGGCAGGAATTGCTCCAGCTCCTCAGCCTGATTAGCTCTCTTCACTGCCTGCGTGTGGGTTAGAGGCAGACCATCTCTAATTTAATTTAATGGGATCCTGAAGAGAAGGAGCTCCTTTGAGCTGCCTCCGCAGTGGCACTGCCATAGTTACCCGTGGCGTTGCTCACGCAGTGTCTGGAATCACTTCATTCAGCCACAGCGTTGCTTTGCCTCTCTTTCAAAACCGGAATATATCTAAAAGCAGCTGTGATATAAACCGTTTCCAAGGGAACGGGGCAGGGGGAAGGGTTTTGTGTCCCGTCCCCCTGCTCCGTGCGGATGGATGGGAGAGGGACGGGACGTGTGCTGCGGAGCATCCTGGGAGCTTTCATTCTCCACTCCTAATTCCTTTCTGCCACTGCTGCCAGATGTTGGAGTTTCTCAGGGCTCTGTGGATCCACTCGGTTACTTCCAGAGCCCCACCACGAGGAGCTGAGCGCCCAGGACCACTCCTGCTATGACCCGTGCTGGGACCTTTTGTGCCGGCTCTCTTCTCCTTAACAAAAGGCTGACACTTGGCTTTAAAGCCCAGGAGGAGCAGCATGGGAAGGCCTGTGCGTGTGTTGCTCCAGAGCTAAGTTAGATCCGTCCCCCACACCTCCCATTGCAGACAGACACGGCTGCCCTGCGACTCTTTGTCTGCCTCTTCCCTGCCCTGACCATGGGCTGTGTGTACTCGGCCCCACAAGAAGAGGCTGCTGTGGAGAGGTGAGTTCCTGCCCGATGGGGTCATTCCAGCTCGGAGGGTGGCTCTTCCCACCCCAAAGCTGGGAGGAATGGGGTGCCCCTCGCTCCTGGGGCAAGAGGAGAAGGAAGGGGAGAGGCTGTGCTGGACCCTGCTGTCAGTGCTCAGTTTCTGTGTGATGGCCAGGCTGTGTTCTCACTTCTGGATGTACGTGTGCTTCCAGGAGGGCAGGCACGAGCATGGGAGCTCTCTGAAGGAGAGGTGCTCAGCTGAGGCACACTTTTGATATTGTTGCTAAGCTGTTGGGAACTTCCTTCCTTTCTTTATGGTACCAAGGTGACAGACAGCCCTGTGCTAGGCCATCTGTACAAGCTAAAAACTCGATGCAATGGAGTTAATCCCCTTTCCTCCACCCCTCCTTCTGACTCTCTTAGTCGCTACCCTGAGCTATCTAAGCTGTAAGAGCAGTCGCTGCTCAACACACACGTCTAAGCTTTCCTGTCTGTTGTTTGTGTCTCAGGCATCTGTGTGGTTTTGCAGCTCAGAGTTTCAAGCCACTCTGATGAAGCAGTTCCAGGGAGTTGTGTAGCCCTTTATAAAAGCCAGACTCATTATTTCAGCTGTGTCTGAGCCGCAGACTGTTCCACGCCACAACACTTCAGTGCGGGGTTGCTCCTTTGAAAAGGGACCAGCTCTGTGTGCTGCACCCTTTTCCCTTCCAAAGGGAGCTGCTGAAAGGATTTAAAACACTTTCTTTCCCTCCTTTAGAAGCAGTTTGTTTAGCAGTTGACCCAGCAGTGGGTTTAATTGGGTCCCGTTTGCAGAGGGCAGTGAGCCAAAGATGTTCACTGGGGAGCCAAAAGCGAAGAGAGAGCTGAGTCCTGTGAGCGTGCTGGGGGACAGCTCTGCCAAGCCCCCATCCTGGTGGCAGCATTGGCAGTGTCGGGGCTGCTCTCCAGATGCTTGTGATATCCCTGTTCCCAACAGGGGACAAATGGCAGCATGGGGAGACTGGTGACTTCAGAGAGGGCAAACTGGAGGGTGGGAAGCAGTGCTCTCCTGGGAGCACATCTGCCTTGGATGGCCTTTTTGGGTATGGGCTGCTCATCTTCCGTGTGTGCTGTATGAGGCTGTAGGTGCTTGGAGCTGTCAGGTTACGGAGCTCCTGGATCTCTTTGGGTAAAAGGGGATGCTTGAAGGTGTGCTTTGCAGTGTCCCCCACCCTGCTGCTCTGCATGTGTGCCCTGTGTGCATCCACAGAGCTGTATTGCAGTTTAGGAGGCTGTTGGTGAGCTCTGCACATTCTCACATGGGCCTGAGCCAAAACCCATTTGTTTTTTGCCTGGAGGCTTCTCTCTTCCCACAGGACACCCAGCCTTGCATTCCTGCATTGTGAAAGAGAAACGGGAGCTGGTCCCACGTTCTGCATCCCCTCTACTGGAGCTTCAGTAGAGGGGAGAAGACAGCAAGTGAGCTCCTGGCACTTGTCCTCCTGCCTTGAAAACACCCAGCACCTAATGTGACTGTAGCTAGAGCTGGACTACTTTCACTCCAGTGCTCTGAAACCCATGGATGTGCTTAGGATAGCAGAGCTCTTCTGGCTCCCTACCTAACAGAGTAGCCATCGCGGGGTGAATCTCTGCCTTGGTATTACTGATGCTGCTGTGGGTTATCCCTCTTCCAAGCTGGAGAAAGCTGCCTCCATGCAATAAAGCAAACACTTTGTGCTGGAGATCCATGCTGGCAATGGAAACCCCTGCGTGGGAGCCCTGCAGGACCTCATCAGGCAGCAGCTTCCTTGCTGAGGCTCTGTGGGTCTGATGAGCTATGTCCCTTGCTCCACAGGGCTCTCCAGCTCTGGGACTTGTGTCTGACCTGTGGTTTTGGGGTGGAAACAACTGGATTGTAGCCCTGCCTGACTTCAAGCTTGGGGAATCTGCCCTGGGGGGCACGGCTCAGGACTGAGCTGCTGCAGTGAGGGAAGCAGGGAGCTCTCCATTCCCTTCTTTCCCACCGTGGGTTGCCCCCTGAGGTTTATCTGGAGACCTGCTCATGCATTGTAGCTCTGTGAGGTCCTTGTAACCTGCTCAGCTGTGAAACCTCTGATGGAGGAAAGGATTCCTGACACCCAGGGCTGAGTGCCTGTGGATTTACTGATGGAGGTAGGGTAGGGGGTCTGCTTTCCACCTCTGAGACCCTGCTCCATGGTTGTGTGTGAAGCAGCTCCCCAGCTGAGTGATGGACATTCCTGGGTAAATAAGAGCAGATGATGGGGACTCTCACCACTTTGGACAGTTGTTCTGAAGTTCTGGGGCTACTTTTCTTCAATTGCTTGCTCCTGACCTTAAAGAATGAACACGTTCATCTCAAAGGATGTTCCTCCTGTCTTTCAGAGCAGCTCCGGTGAGAGACAGCAGCTTCATTGAGAAGATGAAGAAGACGGTAAGCTGCTTGCTCTGCCTCCGTGGGGTGCTGAGAAGGGAGCTCGTGTCCTTCCTTCCCCTCTGCCTCGCTGTCACAGAGGGGACTGGTTTGGATGCAGACCCATGCACCCAAAATTGAAGTGACATTTCGGTGCAACAAGAGAGTAACATGAGATCAAAGTCAGGAGGGAAATGGCAGAGACTTTAAAGTCATTGGCTGTTGCTCATGTGCGTGCTTGGTTCCTAAACTGGCTCACTCTGGAATGGGAGCTGTTGCACCCAGAACTGGCAGCTTTTGGCTGTGCTGGAGTGGACACAGGAGGAAGCAGAGGAAGAAGCAAGGGCTGGATGTATTTCCTGTTTCACTTCAAAGCAGCTGGCCTGTGGCAGAGCAGGAGCTCTGGTGCTTAGGCACTTTGCCAGAGCTTTGGGAGCCTTTCTCATCCAGGGAGTTCCCTGTTACAGGAGTCACGCTGCAGCCTTGAGGCTGAGGGTAGATCTTGAGGGTTTGTTCTTTACTTTGGGTGTTTGATCTGAGTCACCTCTCTGAGGTTGACAAGAGTCATGGTCTTAATACCACTTGTGGCTGTGTGCCACAAACCCAGCGGGGAGTCCTGTACGAGCACAGGCTCCTGCTTGCCTTTAGGTTGTAGTGCAGGGCTCCTGGTTCCTAGGTGTTTTCTTTGCCTCTAAGATGTGCTCATCCATGCATTTGCTGAATGAATAACCACCATTTAACAGGGATTTCTGCTTCTCTCCAGGGGCGGAACATAGTGGTTTTCTATGGTTCCCAGACGGGTACAGCAGAGGAGTTTGCCAACCGTCTCTCCAAAGATGCTCATCGCTACGGCCTGCGGGGCATGGCAGCAGATCCAGAGGAGTATGACTTGGTAATTTAACCCTGAACAGCCTCAGGATAGGCAGCATCCTTTTAGTGAACCCCAAAAACCCAGCAGGAGGCTGACCAAGGGATAAGTTGCCCTTTTAGTGGTGTCATTTAGGGAAGTAAAGGTCAGCCTGAGAGATGCAGAGATGGGCTTGGTCCTTGCTACGGATTGCTGCAATATGACTGAAAGAGGAAGGTAACCTGGAGTGTTTGGGAGTTGAATCATCCACTGGCAGCATGAAACTTACTGTGTTCCTTCAGTGGTTAGCATTGATCCCATACTGCTGCAGTCTTGGACAGAGGCATTGACATGGTGGGTTTTTCCAGAGCAAACAACAGTCCTGGTCCCTTAAAGCTTTGGAAAATCCCATCATTTTTTCTGGTGGGGTAGAAGCATTGGCTTGCAGTCAGTGAGAGTGGTTACCTTTATTTCCCCTGCGCTTTTGGATGGGTTTGGCCTTCCCTAACCCCGTTTGTAATCAGCTGCTTGCCATTGCATGGTGCTGTTCTGCACACCAGAGCTGTATGGTAGGAATAAGCTTGCCCAATAACCACACTGCAGGATCCTTGAGGGTTCATTCTTTCCTTTGGCTGCAGTCGGACCTGAGTCGCCTCTCTGAGATCGACAAGTCCTTAGCTGTGTTCTGCATGGCCACGTATGGGGAAGGGGACCCCACAGACAATGCCCAAGACTTCTATGACTGGCTGCAGGAGGCTGATGCTGACTTGTCCGGTCTCCGGTTTGCAGTAAGTGGCTCCATTCCAGTTTATGTTGTATTTGGGTAGCAAAGTCAGAAGCCTTCCACTGTGCCCACACATGGCTTGGGTGAAGGCACAGCGTGGTATCTGTGCCTGTGTCAGATGCAGTCCCTGTTTATGGACACTTGCAAACATCTATCGGGGGGCTTCAGATGCAGGTACCGGAGAACTCTCTTCACTCCCTAAATCACAAGGGTTTGCTGGGAGTGTCTTGCCACAAACAGGCAGCAGGCCTTGAATACAAGGTCTCTAAATGAGTTAGAGGCTGCTGCTGCTGTTCAGGAGCTAATTGAGCAGCCCTGGGCCAGATCTTACCCCACAAATGAAATCACTTGATGCAGTGTGGAGGGAGCTCTTTGCTTCTGCTGAATAATTGGCTGAGATGCAGCCACCTCACCTAAACCCCAGCCAAATTCCTTAGGCAGTACAATAACTGCAAGTGAGGAGGGAAGCCACTGCTGGAAGACATTCAGCTGCTCCATAGAAAGCAGTGAGCAAACATCTGCTGGACTGTTTGTGGGAGGCAAGGAACAGCAATGGGTGTCCAGGCTCTTACTGGTCCCTTGAGGAGATGGTGCAGGCAGCCTTCCTATGTGCAACCTCTTGACATGCCTGGGGTGCTGGTGCCACTCTCCAGTGGTAGATTCTTCCTCAAGGCCCACAGAGAGCCAGTGGGGAGCTGGGAGAGGGCTTGCTGTCTGTCTTCAGCATCCTTTGCTGGGTGATACAGGTCAGAGGATGCCAACAGGGTGGGAGAAGTCAATCCTCTGCTTCTCCATGCTCATCAGTGTTCCCTTCTAGGTCTTTGGGCTGGGGAACAAGACTTACGAGCACTTCAATGCCATGGGGAAGTATGTGGATAAGAGACTGGAAGAGCTTGGAGCCCAGCGTATCTTTGAACTCGGTCTGGGAGATGATGATGGCAAGTGAGTAGCTTGGCTTGGAATGCCAAAGCATGTTGGAAGGAGCTTTGGCAGGGAGTTGGCTCTAGTGCTGAGACAGCAATAAACTCCAATAGGGAGCTGACATGGCTCTGAGTTTGTGTCTGTCTGCTCTCACCCACAGTCAGATCCCTGTACACTGTGAGTATCCTAGGGGATCCTGTGTCTGGAAAATCCCACATCACCTTTAAGTGACCATAGTTACATACCTGAAGCAGCTTTGCAGTCTGCCTTGCACTGCTGCAGCTCCATTGCTAACCCAGCCTGTATGGATGAACTTACCCATCCCTGTGGTGCAGGAAAACTGTTTCTTTGTGCACTGTTGGCTTAATGGTGGAAGGCAGCAGTTTTCCACCCTGGACAATGACTTTTCTCTCGGTGCACTCTGTGGGGAGCAGTGTAACCTGGGAAAATCACATCATCCTGGGGCTTTACCTCGACGGGCAGCAAGTTCTGATGGAGGGATGTGCTGTGTGCGGGAGGCTCAGCACAGAACGATAAGCATTGCTATGGTGGAATCTCCCTCCAAGGAGGGTGACCTGATGGCAGGAGTGGGCAAAGGGGAGATGAGTTAAAGATGAACCTGAGTAGCAGAGCCTTCCTTGGTACAGTAGGTGAAGGGAGGGGTGCCTGGTATAGCAACAGTTCCCAAGGAACCTGAAGATGCTCTCCTGTGGGCATGGGGAGGTACCAAACTGCTTGGGTCCAGGGGCAAATGCCTTTTCCCATGGTGAAGGCAGGGAGTCCATAGGGATCTTGGTGAGTCACAGCTCATTGAATCTTTCTTTTGCCTTGGCTAGCCTGGAGGAAGACTTCATCACCTGGAGAGAGCAGTTCTGGCCAGCGGTGTGTGAGCACTTTGGGGTGGAGGCTACAGGAGAAGAGTCCAGGTGGGTATGGGAGCAGGCTCTTCTGGGTGCTGGAGAGATTGCCCACCTCTGACTGTGACTGTGCCACAGCCCTGAGCTGCTCTGCCCTCTCCAGACTTGTGAAGTGCTGCTTCCAGCTGTACCTTGTGATTTCCAGCTTGACTTTGTCCTTTTCCCCCTTCCTCCTCCAGCATCCGGCAGTACGAGCTGGTGGTGCACACGGATGTGAACATGAGCAAGGTCTACACCGGTGAGATGGGTCGTCTCAAGAGCTATGAGAACCAGAAGCCGTAAGTCCCAATCCACCCAGTGGATCCTTGCTCTTCCCAACAGCAGCCGCTCTGCAAGCAGGGTCATTCCTGCAGTGCAGCCATGAAGAGGTCTCTGCCCAAGAGAAATGGGCTTCGATCGCCACTGGGGCTCTCAGGTTCCCCAGTTATGAACCATAAGTTGTGTGAAGATGGCTGCATTCACATGTGCTCTCAGAGCCCTTCCTCACCTGGGCTAGCTAAAATGCACCACGGGTTCTTGCCCTGTTGCTGTGGGGAGATGAGCTGTATAAAGTAAGGCCAACCTGAAGTATTTCTTTGGGGTGTGACAGTCCCTGGGTAGCAGTAGGAGCATCGTTTGTTTAGTGCTGTGCTGTGCTTTGAAACACAAACCAGGACAGCCCTGTACTCACATGGAGGGGAGCCTGCTCTGGGGGCAGAGGGAAGGTGCCTGGATGCAGCCAGCACTGAGAGCCTGCAGGAGGGTAACCCAGAGGGTGCTTGTCTTCCCTTCCAGGCCGTTTGATGCCAAGAACCCCTTCCTGGCCCAGGTGACGGAGAACCGCAAGCTGAACGAGGGTGGAGAGCGGCATCTCATGCATCTGGAGCTGGACATCTCCAATTCCAAAATCAGGTAGCTTCCCATGGGAGACTGCACCTCTGTGTTGGCAGGAGCAGTCTGCACCAGGAGCAGGGAACAAGGATGTGATACTGGCATCATCCAGCACTTCAGGAGGGGACCTTGTTCTCATAATCCCTTACCACTGCCTCTCTGGGCTTCTGTACCACATATCAGGCACCCCACATGAGGACTTGCTCCCAGCTCTTGCACTGCAGAGGTTTTGAGCTGCTTTGTTCCTTGCCTGTCATGGAATTGGGCTGTGCCTGCTGGAAGTCTGACCTGATCGAAATCTGTAGCAAAAACTGCTGTTATCTTGGAGGCCCCTGGTGAAAACCCTGGTTCCTAAAACCATCATTCCACGATGCTCCTTTCTGCTATTGCTGGTGGCTCACTGGGATCCCTGATTGTGCAGGCACTGTGTAGCAGCTCAGACCTTGATGTGGTCCTACTGCCCCTTGCAGTTTGTTATCCAGCTGAGCAGGTTGGGGTGGATGGGAAGCAGTTTCATCTGCTCTCCTTCTGCTCTCATGCCAGGTATGAATCCGGGGACCACGTGGCTGTGTACCCAGCCAACGACTCCTCTCTGGTCAGTCAGATTGGTGACATCCTGGGCACGAATCTGGACACGATCATGTCCCTGAACAACCTGGATGGTGAGTATGGATCACCCTGAATGTCTGCAGTTCTCCTCCTGCAGCTATGCCCTCTGTCCTTCCCACCAGAGCAGGAGCCAGGTCACCTGCAGGTCCCGTTGGGCACCTGCAGGCAGAGAGAGATGTCCTGTTGCCACTCAGAATGCCATGGCATTTTAACAGTGGCACGGAGCCTGCTTGCTGCAAGGCAGCTGAAGTGGGTCAGTTGTGAAATGCCATTCAACAACACATTATGCAACAGCACGCTCCTAATTACAGAGCATCAGCCCACCAGAGCATCCCTCTGCCGCAGCAGCCCCGGCGCTCAACAGGGACCTTAGTGTCTGGGATGCTGTTATTCAGCCCTTGGAGGAGGCGCAGCAGGGAGCACTTGTACTGATACAAAGAGCTCTTCTTGGGTAGCGCTCCCAACAGAGCTGGCCTCTGGCAGGAGGGAGATGGCAGCTGCTGCCCATCTTGCTCCTGAAGCGGCCTGACCTGAGGCATTGGATGTGGTCGCCCAGAAGCTTTAAGGGAGCTCCTGTCCCTTATGGACCATTTCATTTGTGGAACTGGATGGCTCCAGCCTTGTCTGCTGGTGCTTACATTTCCCAAGGGGGCTCTGAGCACAACTGGCCATGGCCAAAGGAGACTGAGAACACTTTTGAGGCCAGATCTGAAGGAGGCATAAATGTGTGAAGCCAAATTAGCTGTGGAGAACAGGCACCCTGCTTGGTCTGGAGTTTATTGGGTGCTTCTGTGTATGGCCATCTCGGGGCAGGGAGCCCCACTTGGTGGAGCACAGGGTATACTGTTCTGCTGATAAGCTGCCAGGCAGCATCTGTGGAACACAAAATGGGCCACTGGAGATGGAGCTGCTTTAATGTGGGATCAGGGCTCCCTGAAGCCTGTTCCCCTGCTCTACCTCCAGCTCTCATGCACTGCCTGTATCTGCTGGCACGAAACCAGACATAACAGCGTGCGGTTGCTCACTTCCAGTTTCTTTTCCTCTCCCTCCTGTCCAGAGGAATCCAATAAGAAGCATCCCTTCCCCTGCCCCACGTCCTACCGCACAGCACTCACGTACTACCTGGACATCACCAACCCGCCCCGCACCAACGTGCTCTATGAGCTGGCTCAGTACGCCACGGACCCCAGCGAGCAGGAGCGCCTCCGGAAGATGGCATCGTCTGCTCCCGAGGGCAAGGTGGGAGCCGAGGCCTTCCCAGCATGGCTGCTGGGCTCAGCTGGGTGCTGGGGTGTCCCCAGAAGGGATGCAGAGAGCTGGGGGGGGTTGCTGCTCTCATAGGGCAGTTGTAATGCGTGCGCCCTCTTTGCCCACAGGCTCTGTACCTCAGCTGGGTGGTGGAAGCCCGCAGGAACATCCTGGCCATCCTGCAGGATATGCCCTCGCTCTGCCCCCCCATTGACCACCTGTGTGAGCTCCTGCCCCGCCTGCAAGCCCGCTACTACTCCATCGCCTCCTCCTCCAAGGTGAGCGTGCGGGGCTGAGGCTGCTGAGGGACCCGTTCAGCTGCAGCCCCACGGTGCCATGGGGGGGGGGCTGCACATGGGGAACTCACCCTGGGAATGCTTTCTGTGAGAGGGGCACCTTTAGTTCTGTCTATGCATGAGGGGATCATCCCAGCTGCCACGGGGGTGCGGAGGATCCCAAGCTGCATCCGGTTGTACTTGGATACCACCACCCTCCTCTTCACCCATAGGCCTTGCTTTCAGGGTTTGGAAGCAAGGTGGCACTTTAAGGGTTGGTCAAAATTCACTCCTTGCTTTGTGCCTGAAGCCCTTGAGGCCGTTGGCGTTACTGAGGGGAGCTCAGTGGTCCTGTGATGAGTTGGGTGCAAGATGGAAGCCCTGTATGGGATCCAGTGGGAGGTTTGGTCTGCGTTGATTTGTTGGGTTAAACTGACCCCCTGAACACACTGAGCCGTGGGGCTGCCTCTGCCTGGCACTGACCCCATAATTCCCTGCAGGTTCACCCCAACTCCATCCACATCTGTGCCGTGACGGTGGAGTACGAGACCAAGACGGGCCGGGTGAACAAAGGGGTGGCCACCAACTGGCTCAAGGGCAAGGTGCCCACTGACAACGGGAGCAGCTCCCTGGTGCCCATGTACGTGAGGAAGTCGCAGTTCCGCCTGCCCTTCAAACCCAGCACCCCCGTTGTCATGATCGGACCGGGCACTGGCATCGCCCCCTTCATGGGCTTCATTCAGGAGCGGGCCTGGCTCAAGCAGCAGGGTGAGTGCCCCTGGGACCGGAGCTGCTGCAGGAGGGTGCTTTGTGGCATCGGGTGGTGCAGCTCGTGCTGGGCACATCACCCGTGGGGTTAGCCAAGAGCGGGGTGAACGGCAGCAAAGGGGTTTTGCTCAGCTCAGGATGCTCTGTGCTCCTCTGGCCCATAGAGGGGGGCAGATAGACCTGGGTCAGTTCTCTGGCTGTGTCTGGATAACCACAGCCGTCACTTAACTCATTTCTGTGCTTGCTCCTGGGAATCGGTCTCGAGCTTCCCCTCAGGAACAGAAGCACAGAATCCCAGACTGGTTTGGGTTGGAAGGGACCTTAAAGCTCACCCAGTTCCAACCCCTGCAATGGGCAAGGAACCCTTCCACTGGAGCAGCTTGCTCCAAGCCCCTGTGTCCAACCTGGCCTTGAGCACTGCCAGGGATGGGGCAGCCACAGCTTCTCTGGGCACCCTGTGCCAGCGCCTCAGCACCCTCACAGGGAAGAGCTTCTGCCTAAGAGCTCAGCTCAGTCTCCCCTCGGGCAGGTTCAAGCCATTCCCCTTGGCCTGCCCCTACAGGCCCTTGTCCCAAGCCCCTCTCCAGGTTTCCTGCAGCCCCTTTAGGCACTGGAGCTGCTCCAAGGTCTCCCAGGATGAGGGGAGGGGGAAGGTGAGGGCTGCAGGATGCAGCTGATGGGTGCTGTGTGTCTGCAGGCAAAGAGGTGGGTGAGACGGTGCTGTACTACGGCTGCCGCCGCGAGCGCGAGGACTACCTGTACCGTGAGGAGCTGGGCCGCTTCCAGCGGGATGGGGTCCTCACCCAGCTCCACGTCGCCTTCTCCAGGGACCAGGCTGAGAAGGTACCACCCTGCTCCCCATCAGTGGGGAAAGGCCCTGAGGGCTGGAGCTTTCCCCTTGTAGCCATAGGAGCACCCAGCACCACCGCTGTCTTGTGCAGCCGTGTCCATGGGCTCGGCTTCCCCACCTCCCCATTAGCTGTGATATGGGGGCTCTGCTCCCCTCGCCTCACTCCTGCCTTGTTTCTTACCAGGTTTATGTTCAGCACTTGCTGAAGAAAAACAAGGAAAACATCTGGAAGCTGGTTCATGAGGGGAATGCTCATATCTACGTGTGCGGGTAGGTGCGGTGGCAGGGAGAACGTTCCTGATGAGGGTGACTCGGTGCTACCAGGGTCACACTGTCCTTGTCCAGGGTGGGGGGCGATGGGTTGGCGTGGAATTGTCCCTGCTTGGGTGTCAGGAGCTGACAGGGGCTCTGATGCCTCCCTCATGGTCCCCTTTCCTTCCAGTGATGCTCGCAACATGGCCCGGGATGTGCAGAACACCTTCTACGAGATCGTGGCTGAGTTTGGGAACATGAGCCAGCCCCAGGCCATGGACTATGTAAAGAAACTGATGACAAAGGGCCGGTATTCCTTGGATGTCTGGAGCTAAGAGCAGGGCCATGGAGGGAACAGGTCCCCAGCCTGGGCCCATGGGAGGTGGGAAGTGCCTGCTCGCCTGCTGCTGCTGTGGGTGATGCTGTCCCCAGCATGCAGCTACCCTGGTGTCACTCCCAACCCCTCCTGGGCCATGGCAGCCCCAGGGCAGGGTGCGTGCCCTGGGGTGGATGGGGTTGAGAGGGGCAGGGGGGGTAGCTGGGGCTGCGGTGCTGCTGGTACCCAGGGAGCACCTCATGGCACCAGCACTGAGGTAGGGATGCGGCTGATGCGGGGCAGAGGGGATGGATGGTGCTGGGGGAGCTCTGGGGTCCTGCCCTGAACATGAAGTGCTGCCTTATCCCGTGTGGGGCTGGTGTGAGGGCACGGCACTGCCCTGTGCCACCAGCACCCCGCAGGGACCCTGCTCCAGTCCCCGCTGCCCACCTTTGCTGCAGCGGGGATGGGATGCCTCATCTCCCCTCTGTCTGGGGGTGGGTCTCAGCCCTCAGGGGCCCTGCAGCTCCCCTGTGCCCAGCCCCTTCCTCCCGCTGTGCACGGTCATTTTATAAATACTGTTTTTATTTTAACATCTTTTGTGATTTAATCGGGGGGGGGGGGGGGGTGGAGAGGCTCCTTCAGGCTGTCCAATGGCTCTAAATTATTTAAATACATCTGCCCTTGGAATAAAACCCCTCTTTGTGTCCTCTGCTTCCTGCGATGGCTCTGCACTGGGGCACAGTATTTGAGGGGGGGGCAGAGCTTCTCTTCTCCCATCTCTTGAGGACACTGAGGTCCTGCTGGGCTCAGCTTGGCCAAAGGGAAGGTGTCCACAGCGCCCTTCACCCCAGGGGCACTTGGTGATGGTTCTTCCCTCCCCTTGATGCTGTGTCAGGGGCCCACTGCCACAGGAGCCAAAACCACAGGAGCTGTTGTGACACTGCCGCAGCGACCCGGGCAGCACCTTCCCTTTATTGTCACAAGTGCATCCCTCAGGGATGCCGAAGGTGCTGTTTGCACAGCTCCAGGATGAAGCCTGGATCAGGCTCGTGGTGTTCCCACCCTTCTGGTGCTGTGGCTCCTCCACCTCTGCCCTGGGGCTTTATGGTAAAGGAGGAGCTGGGGTAAGAGTCAGCACTTCCAGCTGCTTTGGAACGTAAAGAGGACCGCCTATGAGGGCCTTGGAAGGGGTGACCGTCACCCCTGGATACAGCCTTGTCCCAGTGGTGCATTGGGATGGGGAGCACTTACAGAGCTGGGCTGACCCCAAGGACCAATAACTGTCTTCAGGGCTGAGGGGAGGGAGCAGCAGCCCCGGGCACGCCGCTCCCCTGCAGGTAAAGGCAGATGGGGCAGGAGGTGCAGGATGCTCCCGACTCCAGGGGAGTGACAGGGACGTGGATCCAGCACCGCAGAGATCACACGGTCTGTTCCCATCCCACACCCAAGGGATGGGGTGAGACACCAGAGTCTGGACGGCAACGAGGAGATACAGGGATGGGAGATGGAGCTGGTGGGGAGAAACAGTCCTGGCCCCCAAGCTGCCCCCCTTCAGTCCTGCTTCATGTCCTTGTTCTTGTTATGGAACTTCTGGTGCACGACGCGGAGGGTGGTGAAGAAGTTGCCCAGGAAGAGGATGAGGAAGGGGAGGCCGCACATGAGGACCTATGGAGGGATGGGTGAGCAGGAGCGATGGGCGAGGGGCACCCTCTGCCCAGGCCCCCCCCCCCCCCCTTACCTGCCACTCCTTGCATTCTGGGTGCTGGAGCATCCGGAAGAGGGTGACTGCATTGTAGAGCTGCCAGAACTGCAGGAAGAGAGGAGACAGGGGGAGGTTTAGGCTCAGCCCCGTGTTGATGCTCCCCCAGCTGCCCCCTTTGGGCTCAAATACCAAGCACCAACACAACTGGTGGAGGTTGGGGGTGCTCTGTGTTTGCTGAAAGCACCTCCCTGTATCCACATTGTGCAGCTAAAGCAGCCTGCAGGGGCCGTGGGGATGCTGCAAGTGCTGGAGCAGCTCTGCTCTGGAGCCAGGCTGAGAGCTGGGCTGGGTCCTGAAGGGGAGACCTGAGAGCAGCTCCAGTGCCTGAAGGGGCTGCAGGAAACCTGGAGAGGGGCTTGGGACAAGGGCCTGTAGGGACAGGGCAAGGGGAATGGCTTTAACCTGTCAGAGGGGAGACTGAGCTGAGCTCTTAGGCAGAAGCTCTTCCCTGTGAGGGTGCTGAGGCGCTGGCACAGGGTGCCCAGAGAAGCTGTGGCTGCCCCATCCCTGGCAGTGCTCAAGGCCAGGTTGGACACAGGAGCTTGGAGCAAGCTGCTCAAGTGGAAGGGGTCCTTGCCCATTGCAGGGGTTGGAGCTGGATGAGCTTTAAGGTGCCTTCAACCCAACCTCTTCTATGACCTGTGCTGCCAGGAACCCAGCAGGATCTGCTCCCACCTGAGGCTCTGGCCTCTTGCCTCAGTGTGCACTCACATGCCCGAAGAAGAGGAAGGGGAGCAGGAATGTGAGGCCTCTCCACATCCAGGACTGGAAACCCTCTGCAAAGGAAGAAGGTTTTGAGGACCCGGGAATGTGCCAGCTGGGGCCTGGTAGTCCCAGGAGAGCAGGAGCAGGGGAGCATCCACCCTATGGGATGCTGCTGCCTCATGGGAGATGCTGCTCTCAGAGCTTTGGCTTCACTTGCAGCTTTCCCTGCTTTGCCAGTGATAAACCAGAGTCGAACTAACCCCGAAACTAAAGCCACTGTCACCATTGCCTTGACCAGAAACCAGAGCTCCCAGTGAGCCCAGTGCCAGGCTGGGGCTGGGATGGAGGCAGTAGTGGCAGCAGTTCCACTGGGATTGGGAAGATCCTGGCTTACCCACAGTCAGATCCATGTTGTGCCTCTCGCCCAGCGCTCGCAGCCGGTACAAGCACCCGCTCTGGTAGTAGTACTGCAGGAACTGCACAAAGCCTGCGAGGAGGGAATGGCCATGGTCAGCACGGGCCCAGGCATCAGCCTGGTGCTGGGACAGCACCACACTGCCCATCCCAGCACCAGGATGGAGGCCAAGGGAAGACCCAGGTGAGCCCAAGAGCTGGGAGCAGCTACAGCCAGGTCTGCCCATGCTATGGAGGCAGGCAGGCATGCATGTCCAGCCCTCTGTCACCCCCCCCATGGCAGCACTTACTCTGGTACATGGAGAAGGAGAGGAACTGGTTCCTGAACATCTGGTACATGAGCCCATCTGGCCTGTGGAGAGACAGGCGTGGGGTGAGAGGAGGCCCAGCCAGCCCTACTGAAGTGGGGGGACACCCCAGGTTGTGAAACACCACCTTGTGTTTCCCAGCCCACCCTGCCTGGTGAGGAGCACATGGAGCTGACTGCTAGATCCATGGAGGAGGATTATGGCCATGGCTTGGGGCAGCAAAGGTCCCTGAGCCATCCACAGCCCAAGCAAGGACCCCCATGAGATGGGGGACACAGACTTACCATGTCAGCATGACCCCCGAGAGGAAGGTGGAAACGTAGTGATGGAAAACCCACCAGCCTTTGATTCTGGAAGGCAGACAGAGAGAAGGGGGGGTCAGGTCCTGAGCACCCAAACACACACCAAGAGAGCAGGGCACTTCCCACTGCTGCTCCACCTTCCCACCCCACCTCTGCGTGGGGAGCTCCTCCTGCCCCACTCCTACAGCTCATCCCCAGGCTTTGCTACACACCCTGGGTAGGAGGAAGCCGCTCCCTTGGGAAGCATGGAGCTGTGTGATGGGCCCCAACTCCCAACAACTCCTTATAGAGAAGGACAACTCGCTGCATGCCCCCTTCCCAAGCCCATGGGACTCACTTGGATCCGTTGTTGATCAGGATGCTCTCCCGGATGGTGAGGGTGCAGTAGTACCACACCAGGAGGAAGTTAAAGACAGCGTCTGTCACCCTGGTGTCACACAAAGCAGGGTGTAAAGGCAGCAGCAGAGGCGCTGGGACAGCAGGATGCCCACCAAGGCAGTGAGAGCTGCTTCCCCACCATCACCATGGCCACAGTGAGACCACAGCAGCCACAAAAGCCATCCCAGCTCCAGGGCAGCAGCCAGATCCTTTGCCAGGGTCTCCTCTGGACCTTTCAGGTTGGGACAGGAGGACACAAGGGCTCTGGGAGGAGATCCCTGCCCAGTATCCAAGCCAGACTCACCTGGTATTGATGAGGAACCGACAGGAAGAAGAGATAATGAGTAAGATGATGGTGAGGTAGAGCTTGAACTTCTCATACTCGTCTTTATAGGCAAACCTGCAGGGAAACACAAGGACAGGCTTGGAGCAAGGTGGCTGCTGGAAATCTGTGTCCTCCCATCCCACCCAGCTGGGCAAAAGCACTTTTCCATTGGGGATCATTAGGACATGCTCAGGAAAAGCCCCATCTCCCAGGTATTCCTGAGGAGAGCACCCCAAGCTGCTTTCACAAGGTGAGACACCATCAAGACACCCCAGAGGACTCTGGGCAGATGGGTCTGCCTCCAAGGAGAGGCTTTGGGGAATGGAGGGAGGGAACAGGAGCTCCTGGCTGGGCACCTCTGGCACTGGTGTCCCACCACGGGGATGCTCTCAGGAGCCAGAACCAGCCCTTGGTGTTTCCCCAAGGGAAGAGGAGGGGTTTGCCAGTGGCTGCACGGGTCTGTCTCTCCTGGAAGTGCCCAACACAGGGGAAACCCAGCACGGCATCGGTGGAGGATCCCATGTAGCTTGTCAGAGCTGCGTGTCCAGCCCAGCCCAGCCCAGCAGCAAGGATGTGAGGAGTTGAGGGCTCAGTTGGTTCTGGATGCAGGACCCGCACTGTAGGTCACAGTGTCTGCACATGTCCCTGGTGCCAGGGGGGTCCCCAACCATGCAAAGCACCAGGTGCAGGAGCCGTACTTGGCCTGCTTGCTGAGCAGCGTCACGTTCACGTTCCCGAGCACCAGACTCAGGTACAACCTGGGGAGAGAGCAGAGGCGTTAGGGCAGGCAGTGCTCTGCAGAGCCATCCCATGGCATCCAGGAGCTCCCAGCTGTCTCCCACCCGGAGCTGCCAGGCAGCGTGACTGGCACAAATGTGCTGGCATCACCTCCCAAGGGCACGGGGACGGGTGGCTGAGCACACCCCGCTCCTGGTTCAGGCTGGGATAGGGGTTATTTTCCTCCTAGTAACTGGTGCCATGCTCTGGTTTGGCTTTAGTGTGAGAATAGCACTGATAACAGCTATGGTTTAGGATAAGCACTTCTTAGCAACAAGGACTTCCCAGTTTCCTGTGCTCTGCCAGTGAGGAGCTGCACAAGAGGCTGGGAAGGAGCAGAGGCCTCACCTGGCCAAAGGGGTATTCCATGGCAGAGAACCTCAGGCTCAGCATAGAAACTGGGGGGAGTTGGGTGGGAGCCACTGGTTGGGGATCAGTCAGCAGGTGGTGAGCAGTTGTATTGTGCATCATCTGCCTGCCTCAGGCTTTAGTCCTCTTCCCTATTATTATTGTTATTATATTCTACTTTATTTCAGTTATTAAACTTATCTCAACCCCCAGGTTTCACCTTGTTCCTATTCACCCTATCCCACAAGGGAGGACTTAGTGGCTGCCTGGTATTTCTCTGCTGGTGTGGTTAAACCCTGATAACACCCCATATGTGCCACGGGTACAGGGGTGTTACCAGGGCTTCCCCTGGCCCATGGCCACCATTCAAGGGCAGGTGAAGGCCACTGGAGGCAGAGGCTCAGCCTGGCTCTTGCCCAGGTGTCCTCCAGCGCGGCTGTGAGGCTGTCACCAGGAGCAGGGTGAGGACGTGGTGTTTCACCCAGGGACAAGGTGCCTCTTACCCGTTCTTCTTTGGCAGGTAGGCCTCCATCTCAAAGAACACGTTCTGCCTCTCCTTTATCAGGCTCTGGGTCTCCTGGATGGTCTCCTGCTGCTCGGGGCTCGCGTGGGCTTTGCATCTGGGGAGGAAAGAAGGTGCTGGCGTCAGGATAGCGTCTGAAACACACTCAGCATGTGCTGGAACTCAATACATGACTGTCTCAGGCAAGGACACCCCAAGGACAGGGAAGATGGGCCGGAGGCAAGTCCATGACTCCGTGTGCAGGGCGAGCTCCTCTGTCAGGCTGGGATGTTGCTCAAGGAAAGGAAGCAGGAATGAGAGCGAGGTGGGTCCTTTCACCCTTTGGGAAGGATGGGGAGAGCTCTGTGCAGCTCAGCTTCCCTGCAAAGCCCTTGCAAGCTGCAAACAAGGCGCAAATGGGGGCAGAGGAAGGGGGAGCTGAGGAGGATCCACCTGGGTGAGCTCAGGGCTCCGCAGCTCTCTGCTACCAGCGAGGCTGCAGGAGGGGCTGTGCTGGAGACAGAGCTGAGGTCTGACTGTCCCGTCCTTCGCAGGACAGCCACTTACTTCTTGAAGGACAACGCCAGCTCCTTCAGCCGCTTCTTCTGTCGTGCGATGGAGCTGGAGATCCCGTCCTGCAGCTTGGTTAACTCCTCGAGCTTCTGCTTGTACAGCCTGTGGTTGTCCTGGGGAACAGAGAACAGCACACGCTACAGCTGCCTGTCCTCTGCACGGGCATCTGCTGTCCTTAATTCACCTGCACAGCACTGGTACCCAGAGCTGTCTGCATAAGGACAGCCTGAGGGCAGAATCAGCCCCTGGGGATGCCCATCCCCAATCCCAAGGGATTTATCTACAGGTGCAGGCACATCCACATGGCACAGCCGGCTCGTGCCTTGCCCACGGCTTGGGTCTGCCGCCTTTATGAAAGCTTACCCAGCAACCCAGCCCCGCTGCAGGGATGCTCCCATCATTGGGAGTCCATTGATTGTGGCATAGGGGAATGGAAAGACTCAGGGGGAAAATACTGCTGGTGGGAGGGATATAACTGAGAGCCACGCAGGAGCAGTGGCTTTGGCTGCAGGGATGGGATGAGCGGCATTCCCTCCTGGAGGTTTGTGCACCACCGGCTCATGGCTCCATCCCAAGCGCCCCAAAGGAGCTGGGACAAGGAGGCTGGGGCAGCAGTAACCCAACCGCACCTGGGTCAGGCCAGATCCCATTCCTCACTATATTTAGAAGGGGAAGGCGAGAGCATGCTGCATCAATGCTGCCGCTTGTCCAGGTCAGCTGGAGCACAGCCTCAGCACCACAACCCATCAACCAAAATAAAACAATGATCCACTAAAAACCCAACCAACACCCTAATCCCCACACTTACCTCCCTATCCATCTCACTCCTACCACTCTCCGCTATAATCCTCACCACCATCTAAGAAACTTGGGATAATATCAAACCAAGGGCAATCAAAGCCTTAAACAAGAGTTAAACTCTCTTAGTTTCTGCTCACACCAACCCTTGGACCAGACCTTGACGCACGCATATACACACGTTTCAGCTGCCGTGGCTCTTATCGAGCACTTCATCATCAGCTCTCAAAGGTCAAAGGGATGCAGAGGACCCGTTCTCCTCCTGGTGATGACGAGCGGCACGGTGGGAACGGAGCCCCGAGTGCCGCGGCAGTGATTTATGTCCCTGTCTCTCAATGGACGTTCCCATCGAGCTTTCCTGCTCCCCACCCGGAATCCCCTCCTGCTGTTGCGCTGGCACCTTCAGCCGTGCCCAGGACCCATCCCAGGCGCAGGGGCTGACCCGGGACATCCACGCAACCCCGATGGAGCAAGAGGAGGTTTCTCAAAGCCTCCCTTGTCCCAGATCCGGGCCCGGCCGCAACGCAGCCGCTCCCGGGAGGGAAGGAGGAGGACCGGGGACCGGCGCACATGCGGCACAGGACCCTTGCCCAACCTTCTCCTTGGGAGACCGCTGAGCCCTGCGCGCTCCTCGCCAGGCACCCAGCGCCCCGGCGCTCCCACAGGCGGGCCGTGCCCCGGCCGGAGCCCTGCTCCTGCACCCGCCTTGGTGCTGAGGGGGCCGGAGCCCCCCATGCGTTTCCCCCCGCTGCCCTCAGCGCCCGGTCCCGGCGCTGTCCCCGCGGTACCTGGATGCGCTGGAAGCCGTCCTGCAGCTCCTCCCACTCCCGCAGGCACTCGGCTGCTGAGCCCGCCATGGCCGACATGGCGGCGGCGCCCGCGGCCCGCCCGCTTCCGGCACGCCCCGGGGGCGGGGACAGAGGCAGGGCCGGGGAGATGGAGCCATGGGTGCAGGGGATGGGGGCGGATGGAGGGACCTTAAAGCTCACCCAGCTCCAACCCCTTCCACTGGAGCAGGTTGCTCCAAGCCCCTGTGTCCAACCTGGCCTTGAGCACTGCCAGGGATGGGGCAGCCACAGCTTCTCTGGGCACCCTGTGCCAGCGCCTCAGCACCCTCACAGGGAAGAGCTTCCTTATATCTAACCTGAACTTCCCCTGTTTCAGTCTGAACCTATTCCCCCTTGTCCCATCACTGCAGTCCCTCATGAATATCCCCTCTCCATCATCCCTATATGCCCCCTTCAGATACTGGAAGGCTGCTATGAGGTCTCCACGCAGCCTTCTCTTCTCCAGGCTGAGCAGCCCCAACTTTCTCAGCCGATCTTCATATGGGAGGTGCTCCAGTCCCTGATCATTCTCGTGGCCTCCTCTGGACTTGTTCCAACAGATCCATGTCCTTTTTATGTTGAGGACACCAGAACTGCACACAATGCTCCAGGTGAGGTCTCACAAGAGCAGAGCAGAGGGGCAGGATCACCTCCTTGGACCTGCTGGTCATGCTCCTGTTGATGCAGCCCAGGACACGGCTGGTTTCTGGGCTGTGAGCTGTGTTCTGGTTCTCCTTGCAAACAGCAGCCTGGCCCAAGGAAGCCAGGAGGGACTAAAAGCAGGATCACAGCCGTTTCCCAGCGCACAGGGCTCTTGGCAGCTCCAAGGGCTGTGCTGCTGGCAGCACAGGTGGGTCTGGGTGTGAGTTCACACGCAGAAGGCAGGGACTTCCAGCTTCCACTGGGACTGGAGCAGGGAAATCCTGACATCACCCCTCCGGGCTGGAGGCAGGCGCAGTCACATCCTGGATTCACTGTCCCACGCTATGGACTGGCAAACCTTTCCAGGGACAACCCCAGTGACTGCCCCATACCTGGGGTAATGACTGTGCCCAATAGCATGGTTACCATCCCCTTGGCTTACAAGAGAGACGAGCAGCACGTAACGGGCTGCATCCCACAGGATTTGCTTTCCCAACCTGCTGCCTTCAACAGCACAGGTTAGTTCCCCAAATGGCTTCAAAACTTGATCCCCAAAACCATGAAGCCAAAGAGGAACGCCATTCTATTTTATTTGAAGCTCAAGTAGCTTTCAACCAGCACAGGGGTACAGATGGGGAAATGCCATTCCCTGCTGGGTGTTCTCTTCAGTAGTTGAGTTCAGAGATGCCTGTGATCTTGGTCTTGTGTATTTTGGTCTCCCAGTCTAAGAGCTGTTCCACAAAGCCTTGGTGCAGTCTCATGTTCATTTTGCACTTCAGGACATAGCTCCAGATGCTCTTTGAACGGAAGGGAAGCAGGACAGCATTAGGAATCTGAGCTGAATCTCAGGGATTTACACGGAACAGCTGCCCTTGTAGACAGCACACCTTTGTATTTACTCTGTGTTGGGTGTAAGAACCTGCAGGTAAGACTTTGGCTGCTAACACAGGGACACACAGGTTCAGGTCTGAGCTTCAGCCAAGCCTGTCACCTTCACGCACTGCTCTCTGGGGTACGAGGACAGCTCAGGCTGCTTTCACTCCCCAGCAGGTACCTCCCATGAGTTTACACCAATGGAACATTGCACTCCTGGATTTTCACCCTAAAACTCTCTTTCTTCCACGGACGATAAGCAAAGCAGTGAACTATCAGCTATTCCCAAGTAAGCCACAAAGGTTATCATGTTTCTGGACTGGTCCGATCCGATGTGACAGAGCAGCTATGACACTCCAGTTACCCCACTGCACTGATTACAGCCACCTTATTTGTGAGTTCCAAGTAATCAGCTCGGAGCTCTGCTACACATAGGGGAGATCCACCAGGATCCCGGTGCTCTGCTCCAGCTGCATCCTTGGGTTTATCCATCCCTTTCCTGCTTTTGAAACAGACTGTCCCCCCACCGTTGGAAGTTTGCTTAAGCCTAATGAGACCAAAGGTTAGCACATAGTGCTCCACTGGTTTGCTTTTCTAATCTCAGTGAGTCTGCAGGCTCCGAGGCTGATCTATTGCAATATTCACCCCTCTGAGCCCACAGCGTGGATGTCTCCAGTTCCCCTGAACTCAACAGATCGACTGCTAATCGCATAAGGGGCCACATATCCCAAATCTGCCTGTCTTTTGCAACATCTGCATCTTTGGAAGCTTTCAAAGCTCTTTGTCTGGACTGGCTGGAGGATCCCATGGGAATCTATTGCACTGCTTTCGTCTGCAAGAAGCAAACTTGTCTGCCAGGGGAATCCCTCGGGAAAGCTTTTCCCAGCCAAGCAGCACTGCGGCCAGCCGCAGCATGCTGCTGCCAGGGCAGCCTTTCCTCCTCCTCCTTTTTGGCACTCGGTGAAATGCTGACTCCAACCTGTTGATAGCGATGGAGGGAAATCTGCAAGGGTCAGCCTTTGACTTTGGCACTGCAGTACGATAGCATGGGAAGGGTTATCAGCGTGCAGGAGCAATCCCACCCCACGTTATCAGCAGTGTCTCCAGCCCTGAAGGCATGCTCAGCCTGAAATTACCCCTTGGCACCCAGCAATGGTGAAAGATTTCCCCTTATGTTTGCACAAGCTCAATGAAATGATTCGATATAGGCCCAGCTTCAGTGGAGTTTGGATTCATCCTTTCAGGCTCCCGAAGGAGGAAACATTCTCCAAACAAGGACAAGGCTTTGAAGGAACTCTTCAGTTCCCATGGGAACTAGCCGGCTCTGTGTTAAGCAGGCACCATTGGATGGTGCTTATGGCAGAATGATGCCCAAGCATTGCAAGCAAAGGGAAGAAGGGCCTGGCACCAGGGGCAAGGCCATCAGGCTAAAGCACAGCCAACTCACTCTCATCCATCATTCATTATTGTTCTTCTGTTATCCAGAGCTACAGAACAGCAGGTACTGGCCTTCTAACCTGTATCTCCCTCCAGTGCTAGTATTATCCCATTCCTGTTTTCTCTACAGTAGTATCTGTGTGGGGGGATTGCTTCTGGAGAAATAAAATAGGATTTTCGAAGAAGTCAGTGCTGGCGCTGAAGTCAGTGGTGAATCAAAGCCCTGCAAACACTGGGTTCCAAATTTCCCTGTAACCCCCATGGTATTAAGAGATGGGATTAAATCCAGCAGCTTCCAGATCCTGACTTTCTCCAATCCAGGAGAGCAGAAATACTAAGTTCTGTAACCACAGCTTTATTTTTATAGCCCCACAGTTAAGTAGGAAAATGTAAGAATATCAGAGGTGCCAGGATAAGGACCCACAGCTCCAAAATCACACGTGAGCCACCTCCCTAAGGGTATAAAGAAGATGCGATCTCGTGTAATGTAATCTGTTGCATTATCAGGTGGATAGCCTGCATGAAAGCACGGATAGTATCTCTCTTATTACTGCAGTAATGAGGCTACAGAAGCAGAAATAAACTGCAGACCCAGGCAGTACCTCTGGGAAATACAGCAGGGACGTACCTTTAGGGATAACATCCAGGAATAAATAAGATAGGCCATGACTCCTGTGCTGCTCCGGCTTTTCCCCCGCCTGGAGAACACCAGCACCGCTCCGTGACCCAGCTGAGCATCTGGGGAAAGAAATGCCGATCATGGATTAGGGATCTGGGAAATCAAGCTTCCAGCAGCCAAGCACTAACACAGTGACAGCCAACAGCTCTCAGCCTGAGCAACAGGACCCTCATGAACCCTGGCAGCAGCAGATGGGCACTGCAGCTCCTGTTGCTGGAAGCCTGAGTTAAGACATGGCATTGGAGACCAGAACTAGATGGCAATGACCAGTCAATGCTTTATTACGCATCGGTGCCACCTTTCCATCAGGTAGCTGAAGAAGAGTGGTCCACCATGAGCAGTCAGCTTGGTCAGCACCACATCACCTCCTCCAGCTCTTCCCAGACAGGTTTAAAGGTGTTGAAATTGCCGATGAATGCAAGCCTGTTGTCCACTCAAGCTGAAGGAATCAGCTCTCAATCTGGAGGGGACTTAGGCTTCAAATTCCTTACTTTTCTATGGGGATTCCTAGCAAGAAGTGTGCATGTGCCAGCTAGGGCACAGGTTTTATGATGTGTTGGTGATGGATAATTTGCAGTCGAATTTGCTAAGACGAGCGAACTCTTCCTCCAAAAGCTAAGCCCAAGGATGCTGTCAGTCACTCCTAACCATGGTAACTCTGCTACGTATGCCTGACAGGCTGCATATTTTATTAATAGCCTTTTGACTGCTTTCCTTCCCTCTCCAGAGCAGGCAGCATGGCATGTTTTTATCAGCAACTGAACTCTAGCGTTCATAGGTCAAAGGTTCTTTTACTGCTGTGAAGAGCTTGTGAGGTTTTGATTATTGTTTAAGCACCAGACCAGTGTTTTATAACTTATTTCTATTGTGAGATACTAGTTCTGTTCTAAGACCTGAGTAAAAATGGCCCCACTCCAACATACACCTGGTGTGATGATATCCCCACTCCTCTCAGAGTATGGGGAAAGCCTTAGTATAGTGTTCACCCATAACCGTTCTAGCTTACATGATTTACTTTAGCCTATCAACAGTTTGACCATCAAGTAAACAGCATACACTAATACAAGAGCTACAGCTCATAAACTCTTACAGTCTTGCTTCTGCAATGCTACTGGGAAAAACCCAGGGCAAAATGAAAGGCAAGGAAGTACATTTTGCTATTTGGGTTTCCATGCATGTGAATCAGTTTAGGACCATTAGATCCTCAAATATCATTTCCTTCTTTCTCTCTTTGTGCCCAGTTTTCATTTCTCATATTGAATGATAAGGTCTGTCGGGACAAAGTGATATTTGCTTCTGGGTTGCTCCAGCGCTCAGCTCAGCAGGGCCTTGGTGTTATTTCATGAGTGTGATAAAAGATAATGATGGGGTTGGACACAATGCCAGGATGGAGCTGTGGGAGCTGTGTCTGCTGTGGGCACTGAGCTGGAGAGCATGTATTTTCTTGCCTTCTCTGATGCAATCAGTCGAAGGCAGGTTTGTGCTGTCCAACCTGAAAGTCTTCCCAGGCTCTACAGTGGGTCTGCACTGCAACTCAGACTGTGGGGAGCTCTCTAGTGTGTGTCACTCTCTGGTTCAAATAAAGCTCGGGTGGCTGAAGATTTGGACTGGTAAGAGTCAAAGGTGTCCACTGGGGTGTGGGCTGGCTTGGGAGCATACTGATTTTGACCGCTCCCCACCCTTCTGTCTGAGCTTCCTGTGCAAGTGAATCACAGTTGCTCCCCCCTAATGTCCTACAGTGAGCAAGGTCTCAGGGATCACAGAGCAGGAACAACTCACCTATGAAATGACAAATGGTGGGAAAGAAAGAAGAAAGATCTGCTTCAAGTGTATCTGGAACAGGCATGTGGAGGTATCTGTTTATGTCTGCAAACCTGGAAAAACAGCACATTGTGTGATAGGAACCAGAGAAGCAGCTTTGAGAAAGATGCTTGTTGAAGGCAAGCTGACAGTTGTCTTTGCCCTGTTACATGTGCGAGCTTTACATCATTATCATTGTTAGCATTATGATAAGGGATTTGTTATGGTAAGACACCAAGACACTCGTAACACAGAACCAGTTTAATTACTAGTTTTCCATTCCACATGGCATCAGCATTGGTATCTTAACTTGATCTACAGCTTCCTTATCTGAGAAACATCAGTAATTCAGCTTTTACACTGATGTGTTTGTAAGATTGTGCTCTGGAAGCTGTTCGGAGATGTAGGTTCTTTGTGAAGGAGGGCAGAATGTGACAGACTCGAAATGCCAAGGGCTTCCCAGTCCTCCTGTCACTCAACCCACCCATGTCACCGTGGAGGGCTGCAGAACTGCATTGCAGCTGTGCTAGCTCTGGAGTGCAGATCAGAAACAAGAGCATGAAACAGCACTAAGATCTGCAGCAAACAACAGGGGCTTCCCTGGCCCTGACTCCTCTGTGAATGGGATCTGGTGCTGCAATGGGCTCTGGTGCTGCGCCACCTCCCTCTTTCCACAGGCACAGACGTTGGTGAGGGTAATGCATTACTGAACGTACGATGTGTGCTGTTCTGAGATGTTGACTTGTGCGTGGATCTTCAGGTGTTCCTGTATTTGATAGTTATGGGCCTGCTTGATATTGCCCATATATAACTTCGCAGGTAGTATTTCTACGGGGTATGTCTGGAATTTGGCCAGCTCCTGCCAGGGAGAAACCATTGGCTCAGTTTAGAGAGTGTATTTGCTTCCATTTGCTTCGTAAGTTCTTAAAGGTAAGTCATGTGAAGAGCTGAACACAGGCTTAGGCAACAGCCCATGACACGTTCTACTATAATGGCTCATTCAATCACCTGGACTTTGTGTATATCAGTCTTTGTTAGATGTACTGAGAGTCATTAACAGCATTGCTGTCATTGTGGCCTCACTTGAAACAAACCCTAACTAAACAGGAGTCTTTCCATTTCTGGGGTACTGCAGCATAACAGACTCATTTGATGTTCTCCCTGCTTACTGTTTGCAAGGCTGAATGGCATCACCTGCCACCTGCAGAGCTGCAGGTGCCCTGGTGTGGCACAACACCAGTGTGCAACTGCATCCTGTGTCTGTGTGTGAAGGCTGGGCTGCCAGCAGTGCCTCTACATCCCTGATACTCAGCTGATGCTGCAGCAGAACAAAGCAGAAGCCTCACAATTTAAAGCAACAGAGAGCAACAGCTTAAACTGAGAGCTCAGTCTGATGTGGAAGTTCAGCAGTTTGCTGCTCTTCACAGAGGAGCACAAAGCAAACTGGTTTTCAGTGCTGTGCTGCCGCGTCCTGCAGGTTAGCACCGTATCATTCTGGTCTGATTCATGTGAATCAGAAGTGACTAGGAACCACAGAAACAAAAGACGTGTTGCAATGAGATGCTCTCTGCTGTACAGCACCCTCTGAATCTGCTCTGCCTCAGGTCCTTAGATGTGAAAAAAGGGTAATTGTTTCTCATAAGCTAAATAGATTGATGTTCCTAGGTGAAACCCAACAATGAGGACGCCAGTGCTGCAGTAGATGGCTGTTTTCTTTCACAATGCAGCAGCACCTGGTTTGTGATCCTTTCCAATGAAAAGCTTTACAGACATGGAGCACAGTGCTTGATAGGGTTTGTACTTCTGTCTGAAAACATTTACTGTGCATCACCCCCGGTAACCACATGTGAGAGAGGAGCCTGCCTCTTTTCATCATTTACTACTGTTTGTTCAGTTGTCTGTGCTATCAGTAAGCCAGTTTTGGGGTTGTCAGAGAAACCCTCCCAGGTTGTTCTCGTTAGCAATAGAAGAGGGAGGAAAGAAAGACAAAGTACAGCTGTCAAAGAATTAGTGGTGAGACTCAGGGCAAGCACAGCCACTCAAATGACATTGGATTCCTCTCTTTAAAATGACTCTAATGTGAGGTTTAGGCCACCCTCATCAGCCATCATCACCTGAATATGAATGCTGATGTCTTCTATTTGCAAGTTAGTCTTGTCTTACCCAGGGCATCCACACAGTCCTCTGAGTCGTCAGGAAATGATAGCAAGCTGAAAAGTTCTTGTATCCTCCCTTTAGGACGAGCACGGGGTGGCTGGTGAACTGCTTTAAGCCTTCAGCATAGTGGATGGCAGGTCCCTTCTTGGCTTCTAAATGAGATCAAAAAGCTCTTTGGCAGGGTCAGATCATCTCCATCAGTGCTGGGGGTTACCTCTGTCCCACTGACACCCACAGCAAATTCCTTCTCATTCCATCTAATGCTCTGGAGAAAGCCTTGCTAAAAGCTAGACTCACTCTTTAACTGTTGCTGCAGGTCAGTAACATGGCATGCTGCTTGTCACTTCTTGTCCTGAGCTTTTATTCCTCTCCTGGTTTCTTCTGTAGGTCTAGATAAAAGCTATTTTTCCTCCTCCCCGTTATGCATTAAGAAATGCTTGTAATAAGTTCCCATAATGGGGAAGTATTATCAAATTAGATCTATTAATCTTAGTTTTATGGAGGCTCTTGTCTTTAGTCTGTTTTAGGCAAACGGGAAGAGGAGGAGGTATATTGAATACATTCTTCATGTTTTAAACACTCCCCTCAGTGAAGTAAATTATGTGAGATGACTGCTCCCACTCCTTCTCCCAAGGGATCCATCCCCCTTGCTTCTAGCTATGTCTGATTTGGGAACAGATCAGCACAATAGAAACCCACTTCTGACTCTTCACACCTTCCCTTACTCCTGTCTCATCACTGTTGTGCAGTGATGAACACGCTTGCTTTATTCATTCCCCTTACACTCCCATGCTTTTGTCTTTAAAAATCTTGACTAAAACTACAGTAGCCTTTATACAGCTAAATCGGAGCCAAACAAACACACACAAGCGGCTCTGCACACAGCAGAACTCCTTGCCAAAGGATGTGTGCGAGCTAAACACTTCCACGGTTCAAGGAAGGCTGAACAATTGCATGGCAATGTTTCCAGCTCTTCACATTTCGCAGTGAACTTCACCAAGTCACTACGCCCATTAAAGCAAAGCCCTTTGAAATAGGATGATGGGAAAGCCTTTTGTAACCCTCTGAGAAGGAAGTACTCATGTTGTGAAGACGTGGAACTTGAGTCCAAAAACCTGCTTCCTGAAAGGCAAGGACAAGCCCAATCTCAGTGAAATGTAGGGGAAAAAAGAACCCATTCCTCACACAGGATAAGAGGCTTCAGAGGGATCAGTGTACAGCTAGGAAATCAGGCCTGCCAGGACGCTTTGGAAGAAAATCTGGGGTTTTAAGCCTAAGAACACACGCAAGACAGTCAGAGGCATAGCACAGATGTTCGTTTCTTAAGTAAAACTGAGTAAATTCATCTCTCTTCCAATAAGCTCATAAAATGAAATGAGGAATGGGAAGAATATCTATCTGACAGCGAGGTCTTGACTACCATGGGTCACACGTACCTCCTCCTTCATCAGAGTCACTGCAATCCAACGAGCTGGTCTTGTAGTCATACACCACGCAGTATCTGACGCACGCCAGCTCCAGTGGAGTCGGGATCAGATGCCCCCCCGTAAGATCCTGCCAAAATAACAGAGGAATTCTCTCAGGAGCACAGCCCCACTCTTGTGGCATCAACACTATTGACATTTTGCAAGATGCTACTGTATAGCAATGGGACAGATTTGGGTCTGTGCCTGCACTTGACATCGAAAGACCCAGATAGAATTCAGTAGTGATGCAAACTACACCAGATTGCTTCATCAGCCACAGCAGCAAAGATGCCATCACTTTGTCCTTCGTGAGACAAGGCTACAATAAGTTAGTTCTTGTGCAACGTTCCTCCTGATGTACAGCTCCTGGTGCCAGTCCTTTGAGCTACTGGAGCTGCCTTTGCTTTGTGACAGAATACAACCCCCCAGTGGCAGAAGTGGAATATGGCTGGAACAGGCTGGGACAATTCCCATGGGTTCTAAGGCAATTTTGGCTCACTGCTAATTGCTATATCCAGGGATGGTTTACACAAACGGACCTGTGTAATCCTGCGGGCTGTAAAAATATGGCTCTCATCATATTCAGGTTCAGTGCGGACATCTGAAAAACAAACCCGAACAGCCAAGGCAGAGCAATTGGTTTATTTGATGCTTAAAGGTAGATTCCTCTTTGTCATTCAGCCAGTGGGAATTCAGGTACTGACATCAACCAGAGAATGAGATATAGGTTTTTAGGGGCTGAGAGTTTCTATGTGGATATAACAGACACCAGCACTGGTGCGAGTCTATGTGCAATGCCATATGTTACATTCAGGTCATGAACATCCCAGAAATGGGGAGAGGGGCATCCAACCCCACTCCCAAACTGGCTGACTCCCTCACAAAAGCATTTGATATTGCACTATCAGGCACCCTTTGGGGGGTATTGGCACCATGTGAGGTGCAAATGCTATGGGCAATCTTACTGCAATGGTCAGAAATCCACGTCTACAACCCCTGGGAGCAGCAGAGTGTACCTGTGTATCCTTGGGACGGATTGGAGCAGCAAGAGCTGTATGTGATGAAAACCAGAGAGTACCATGTCATAGCACCTGAAACACCCCAAATGCAACCCCTACTAATAGCAAGAAGTGACATGTGCTGTTGCCCATAGCTGGAGCTCACAAACCCCATTGCCTTGGGATGCTGGTCCAGGCTGGCGTGTGGTGCCTGGCTGCAGGCATGGTCAGGCAGTGCCCGTGTGTCAGTGTGTCAGTGTCAATGTGTCAGTGTCAGAGCGTCAGTGTCAATGTGTCAGTATCACTGTCCATGTGTCAGTGTCAGTGTGTCAGTGTCTGTATGTCAGTGTCAGTGTCTCTGTGTGTCAGTGTGTAATGTGTGGGGTTTGTTCATAGAATCATAGTAAATTTAGGGTTGGAAAGGACCTTAAGATCATCAAGTTCCAACCCCCCTGCCATGGGCAGGGACACCTCGCCCTAAACCATATTACCCAAGGCCTCGTCCAACCTGGCCTTGAACACTGCCAGGGATGGAGCATTCACAACCTCCCTGGGCAACCCATTCCAGTGCCTCACCACCCTAACAGGAAAGAATTTCCTCCTTATATCCAATCTAAACTTCCCCTGTTTAAGTTTGAACCCGTTACCCCTTGTCCTATCACTACAGTCCCTAATGAAGAGTCTACACCCAGCATCCCTATAGGCCCCCTTCAGATACTGGAAGGCTGCTATGAGGTCTCCACGCAGCCTTCTCTTCTCCAGGCTGAACAGCCCCAACTTTCTCAGCCTATCTTCATACGGGAGGTGCTCCAGCCCCTGATCATTCTCGTGGCCTCCTCTGGACTTGTTCCAACAGTTCCATGTCCTTTTTATGTTGAGGACACCAGAACTGCACACAATACTCCAAGTGAGGTCTCACGAGAGCAGAATAAAGGGGCAGGATCACCTCCTTGGACTTGCTGGTCACGCTCCTTTTGATGCAGCCCAGTATATGGTTGGCTTTCTGGGCTGCAAGTGCACACTGCTGGCTCATGTTCATTTTCTCATTGACCAGCACCCCCAAGTCCTTCTCACAAGTCTTTGTGTGCAGCCAAAGGGTTTAAAGGGAAATATTGCTTGCTACACTCTAAGAAACTCTCTGTAACTGGAAACATATTCCTTTTTCGTAACTTTTGTACTTCGTGAGTTACGAAGGGAAGTCAGTTGTATTATTACACAAGATTTAAGAATTTCCTCCTTATATCCAATGTGTCAGTGTGCGTGTGCCAGTCAGCAGTGCCCCCAGCTCACCCAACAGGCACAGGTGCCTGGGGTCTACCACCCGCGGCAGCAGCCGGTGCTGGTTGAGGATGTTGCAGAGTTCCCTCGGCTGGCACAGCTCTATCCCCGCCATCCGAACGCGAACTCCAGCTGTCGTCGACTGCTCACAACCCGCCCGGCTACGTTGCCGTGACAACGGCCCTGCCGTTACTACGCAGGTCCGACGGCCGTTAACGGAGGTGTCAGATCCCGCGAGATTTCCGCCCAAGGGAGGGGAGATAGGAAGTCTCGCGAGAGTAGCAGCATTTCCGCGCAGGCGCTTCCCTGTGGAGGTCGTTGGAGTCACGGACCCGCGCCATGCTGTCCCGCATCGCCCGTCCCGCAGCCGCTACCGGTAGCGGTGCCTTGCGCCGCGGCATCGCCACCTCCGCGCAGGTACGGGCCGGGCCCGAGCCCCCCGGCGGCGGATAAAGCGCCCTGAGGCGGCCGCGGGTGTCCGAGTGCTGAGGGAGGGGAGCGCGGCTGAGGGTAGGGGTGAGGTCTGGTCCTGACGGGACAGAATCGGCCGGGCCGTACTGAGGCTTGTTTGCTGCTGCCTTCGTGCCCTTTAAGCGCTGAAGCTGGTGGTTTGGGGGTTATCAGTAAATCCTTCATGTTCTGAAACCTCAATATTCTGAATCTTTAATATATTCTGAATCCTTAATATGCTGAAAGTATGTGATTTAATACCAGCAGAGGACTGTGGCTGTGTACAGAGACCGGCCTCTCTCTTCTAGTGTGAACAGCACCCAGTGGCCTATCACAGAATGCTTCTTTAAGGATATGCTTTGTAAGAGAGGCTGCTGTGATTGTTTTGCTATGAATTCTCTTCATTATCGGTGAGGTTTTGGCCTCATGGTATCAGCTCAGCCATAAACACTGGGCATTGCAGTGACTAGCGTTAGACTGTGCTTTCCTTTGGGGAGCTTTGTGCTAACCCACGTTTGTTGCAATAGCAAGAGAACCAAGCAGAGGTTAGGCTGATCTAGCTCCTGGGTCGATTAGTTCTCGTCAGAGTATAATAATTAAGCGGTTCATGGTGGGGCTTAGAGCTGTTATGGCTTTATCTGCAAAGGCAGTGTGATAGAGAATGTCCTTATCAGCAGTAATTGTATTACCATGTCATGTCTGTGTGTTAGCCTGTAATTCTCTGTCACTGTGCCGGAGTGTTGCAGTTTCAGGTTGTTCTGGACTTTGAAAGTTGTTTTCCTAACATCTACAAATAGGAGAAGAGGCGTTTTTGAAAGGATTAACCTCCTCCCAGTGAGCACATTAGAGTTCAGATTGGTTCACCAGGGCAGCAAACCAACGTTTCTATTACTGGCTTCAGCCACTGTTTATCAAAGCTGGAAATACAGTCACTTAAAGCTCTCAAGCCTCAGTCCTTAGGCAGCCAGAGCTACTGTTTTGAATCTGTTTCAGGCATACATGTTTTCTTCACATATACAATCATTATTGCATTTATCGTGGTCCATCAAGTGTATTGATTTTCCAAATGGGCAGGTGTACTTTCTTCTTACACTGGCAGTGAAAACTAGAATCAGATTTTGTCCAAAATCAGACCTGGGCCCACAAGGTAGCAGGTATTAGTCTCAGGCAGACTTTTCCATCTTTTGGGTTACTTTGCCTAGTTTTGCTTCCCTTTTGAGCTTCAGGTCACAAAAGAACATTTGCCCTACCAGTAAACCTCAAGGATCTTTGCAAGCTGTCCTGATGGTCACTTTCTGTGGGTTTAGGCAATTGAGTTTGTGTGGTGCTGCATAAAAACATGGGGAAATAGAACTAAAAGCAAAGAGAGCGTGGTGAAATCCCAAGGTCACTGATGCAGCTACATCTGCAGTAACCAGAATGGTGTTTGTCATCTTTTGTCCTCAGAACAATGCCAAGGTAGCAGTGCTTGGGGCCTCTGGGGGCATTGGGCAGCCTCTCTCCCTTCTGCTGAAGAACAGCCCGCTGGTGAGCAAGCTCAGCCTCTATGATATTGCTCACACTCCAGGCGTGGCAGCTGACCTCAGCCACATTGAGACAAAAGCGAATGTGAAAGGTACTGTGCACTGCTGGAAGTGATTCTGAAGGGGTCCTTAGGGTGTTGTCTCATACTTGAAGATGCCCATTGCTTGTGAAGGGAAATCTTGAAGCCTACTGTCAATTTAAGTAGCTTTTACTCAAGCTACGAGTGAAGGCTTAGCTGATTAGATGAAGATGGGCTGTTGTTGCACTGTTGAAGGGGAATTCCTAATAACTGGCAGGAAACATTCAGTAAAATCATCTTGGGGGGGGTAGGGGGGGAAGCCTGAGCATTGAATACTGCAGGTAGACTGAAGCTCCCTGGGCATCTGTGTGAGTTCTGTGTGCTGCTGTTCTGAAGGGACAGCTGTCAAGTTCTGATGAAACCAAAACATCATCTACTGATGTTCATTTTATCCAAGGAGCACCAAGAGGTTGCATTTGACTTGAATGTGCCTATCTGGAATTCTCTGGGGGTACTGACTAATGCAAGCTAGGGGGGTTGGGGAGCTAAATACATATAGCAGGAGGAACTGAGGGGTTTTGAAACAGATGAATGTGAGATTCTCAGCGCTTACTCTGTAAGTTTTGAAATGATATAACATCAAATAGAATCCATCTGTAGTTGTATTGCTTTGCTTTTCAGCATAAGGCTGAGTTGAAGGCTCAGTTAAATAAGGAATTGGGTGCTTCTGGGCATAATCTTACATTTCAAAGTGTCGGGTATTGAATAGCTGGCAAAACCATAATGCCTGAATGTCTTCCATTTCAGGCTTCATGGGACCTGAGCAGCTGCCAGAATGTCTGAAGGGCTGTAATGTTGTAGTTATTCCTGCAGGAGTACCTAGAAAACCAGGTATGTTCTCTTTGTTAAAAAGCCCTAGGGCTTCATTGAAGTGTGTCTCTGCAGTAGTGTTATTCAAATAGAGCTGTATCTGGTGCTTTGTGGTACCGTTGGCTTGGGATATAAGTGTCTATTAATGACACTGGCCTAGAGTTTGCTTGTTGTCGTATCAGGTATCTCATTTAGCCTGTCTCTTGGATTGTCCCTCCTAAAATGGGCAGGATTGATTGCTGGGGTTCCTGTGTAGGGATGAGGTGCAAAGACTTCTCATGCAAGTGATCCTGAATCTCCCTTTGTGTTTTTTGCCCAGAGCAATGCTCTAGTGAAAAACCTGGTTTCATTTCTCAGTGGAACAGACATAATCTATTTGTTTTTCATTAACTGTTCTATAACTTCTGTGGGCATCTCTGAATGAATGCTGCTAAGGCTTCCTGGAATGTCTCTGACCTGCTCCATTTCTGCTCTGTTTTTCACTACCCTATTGGGAATGTAAGAAAATCCTAGACTTGATAGCCTAGTTCTTTCTAATTCTTAATTTTTCATGGTTAAAGTAGCTGCTGCACCAAAAATAAGAGGTGGCACTTGCAGCAAGCAGCAGTATTGTACACAGAGCAGTTGGCATTCAGACTGTAGCTGTGGAGGTGACTGCAGAGGAGAAGGGAACTCAGGAGCAGTTATGCAGTGGTACGGTGGTGTCAGTGTGGTCACACTGTACCTCAAGCTGCCTGGGTGACATAGATCCTGCTGGTTGACACTTGAGTGGGTTGCTCCTGAAGAGGGCTGCTCCATCTGAAAGGGCAGAAGTCTTTTATTAGTGAGAGGAGTTCTGTTTGGGGCCAATTCATTGCTGCAGCTGCAGGGAGTTTCCTCTTGATATATGAATCCAGAAGCTGACGTTCCTTTCTCCAGAGCAGAGTTTTGACTGGGTTGCTTGCCTATTAGTAAGTAGAGTATGAATAACTTAAAATACTGTATGGGATGTGTTTTAGGTATGACCCGTGATGACCTGTTCAACACCAATGCTAGCATTGTTGCTACTTTGACATCTGCCTGTGCAAAGCACTGTCCAGAAGCCATGATCTGTATCATTTCTAACCCGGTAAGCGTCTTGTGGAGACCTTGAAAATGTACAGGGGCGGGGGGAATACCCCACCCCAGACTGAGAATACTGCAGTAATCTGAGTTCCTGTTAGTTTTGACCAGTATCTTCAAGGCCTACAGTGCTATGTGCAGGAAAGGAGTAAAAGCCTGATTCTACTAACCTATTTTTCTTGGCTGTATTAAGTCAGAGGAGACTTGAATATGAAAGTGCGTAGTATCTCTACATTGGTATGCCAGTGGTTCTAGTACATGCTGGTGTTTTAGCTGGAATAAATGTCTTAGCTCCCTAAGGGTACAGCCTTTGTAATGTGAATGAGCAAATTTATTGTCTTAATGGTTATTTAAAATGGATGAGTTCCTGACTGTAAATTGCTCTTCAATTTAGGAATTAAAGTAATTGGCTGCAGTTGACTTCAGGTTGTTTACTGGCCTGTTCAGTTCATGCACTGGCTTCATTATTACACTGGTTTCAACAAACGCTTGCCTTTTCTTGCTTATAGGTAAATTCAACCATCCCAATCACTTCTGAAGTCTTCAAGAAGCATGGAGTGTATAATCCCAAGAAAATCTTTGGTGTTACAACGCTGGACATTGTCAGAGCGAATACTTTTGTGGCTGAACTAAAGGTAATTCATAGTGACAGATGCTGGGGGAAGGATGCTGCCTGTTTCAGTCATCAGATCTATCAACGCTGTGTTTAAAATCACTGCAGAGGGCCGAAGGAGCTCAGATTTCTGTAGAGCTAGAGGTGAAGGCAGTGATTCCCTGCTCTCTTCTCTAGAGCAGCCTGAGATAGGGTTTCTTGCAATATGTGATTCAAGAGTCTTTGACCTTTCCTCTTGATAGCTGTCCCCTGTGAGGAAGCTACGTGTTCATCTTCATTCCGTTGGCATTTGCAGGTGCAGCTGGAGGAGAGGGTTGAATTTTGTAGGGTGTATTTGCAAGTCAAGCTATCAATGCTGTGTGTTACAGGATATTCTGCAATTATCAGGAGGTGTAACAGGTTCCTGCTCGTAATATCCCTGATGAACTTTACACATGCGCTGCTATTTATCTGAACTTGTATTAATAATATCCTGTACCTGTCCAAAGTTAACAGAGTAACCTGGAGTTCAGCTCCATAGATCTGGCTTTGTTCTTGGAGTACAGCTGCCTCTGAAACTCTTGTCCTGTGTAGCACTGGGTTATCAATGTGTCTGAATACCCAGGACAGAAAATGAAGCAGGGTGGTTTTACATGTTTTTTCTTGCCAATACACTTCAGAAGCTGGAAGTGTATTCATGTTTCCCTTAGGGCTTAGATCCAGCTCGAGTAAGTGTTCCAGTCATTGGTGGCCATGCTGGGAAGACTATCATCCCTCTGATCTCTCAGGTAAGTTGTAGTTACTGATGTGGGTGGCAGTACACTCATCAGTGTGTTAAAGTTGATGTAAAGCGTCTTTGTGATGGCATGTAACCTGCTAAGACACAGCAGAGACAGTCTTCCCTGCTCTTGTGGCAGCCCTCATTCTGAGGTGAGGGACACAATATTGGAAGGCAGTGAGCTCATTTGGGTGGTTTAAACAGTTCCAGCTTTTCTTCTCTAAAGGAGTTTGGGATAAGAACTGAGGTGTAGTGCAGGTGTTCACATGTCTCAACCCTGGTTGGTTTGAGTCTTATTTTCTGTGACAGGTGTTTCATGATGTCTGTACCTGTCTTCAGCAGGAAAATGAAATAGATTTTGCCCTGGTGGACTAGAAACATCACTTTCACACACAGCATTGAAATGAGGAGGCATAGCTCAGGCTGTGTGGGGAAGACTGCTTCAAGCAGTTACTGGTAGTCAGGGAGAGGCTCCCTTCAGGGATCTAAGCCAGAATGAAATGCTGTTCTAAAGCAGGCTGCAGCTTCATGAGGAAATAACTACGATATGGCCAATTAATCTGTAAGAAGGGGGAGAAAAGAGCTTTACTCTAAGTGGGGAGTAAAGTATGCTTCACGGAAAGATGTTGTTAGGGAATAAAAGCATGAGCTTTGGAGCAGCTGAATCCTGAGAGGGTGCTCCTGTTAGTCAGTTGGGACCTGCACAGCTGTGCTTAGCATACTTTGTATCTGAAGGTTCAGTAGCTTCCTAAATACTGCTGGCAGACCAGATCCTTCATAAGGCTCTTGACTACCATAATGCCACAGTGACCCAAATATTTACAAGGTGGCTTTTTAAAATTCCTAAGGCCTTTTACATGTTTGGAGGGCATCCATCTGGTGGAAAGGACTACACTGTAGTGAGTAACCGTGGCAGGCTGTGGTTTTGCTGTCAGGCTGTGGTTTGCCCTTTAGCTGGGCATGGCTGCATGTTTCCAGTTACAGTCCATGCAATAACCAGCAGCCTTAGTGTTACACAATCTGGGGTAAGTGATTTTCCCAGTTGAGAACTGTTGGTAACAACTGTAACAGTACAGAAGGCATCGTGTGGTTGACTTTATGCTGTGTCTGGAGCGGTCCTGGTCTTTGATAGTAACTTCTTTTTTCCAATGTAGTGCACACCAAAAGTAGACTTTCCTCAAGATCAGCTGGTAAAGCTTACAGGGAGAATTCAAGAAGCTGGAACTGAAGTTGTTCAAGCTAAAGCAGGAGCAGGTTGGTTCTTAACTACAGCTTCCAAGTAATTCTTGTTGGCTAGCTGAATGGATGCACTCTTCTTCAGTTTAATCTTGTTTACAACTGTGGTGCAGAATTGGGAACTGCTGATTTACAAATCTAGCTTCTCTGCCATGTCAGTGGCTTCCTGAACTGTGGCACTAGAAGCAGCTCAGTTTTGTAGGTAAGACTAAACATTAACTGATCCTGTGTCCTGTATGGCTTTAGAAAGAATCTGCTGTCAGATTAAGCTGTTTCTTCCTATCAGTCTGGTCAACTGAATACCATGTTGCTGGCCAAAAGCTGCTGCTTTATCTGGCTGGCTGGGAGCTTGAAGTCTTAACACTGCAGCTCTGTGAACATATTAGCGTGGAGGCCTTTGAAGCTGAAGAAAGTATCCAATTCCAACATGATCTGTTCTAAAAGTGATTTAACTTTTACAGGATCTGCCACCTTGTCTATGGCCTATGCTGGTGCTCGGTTTGTGTTCTCTCTGGTGAATGCAATAAATGGCAAGGAAGGGGTCATCGAATGTGCCTTTGTTCGATCAGACGAGACGGAGAGCCCCTACTTCTCTACACCTCTGCTCCTGGGAGTATGTACTTTAAATGATAAGGCTTACAAACAGCAGCTACAGGCTTTTGCTCAGTGATTTCAGTTTAGTCTAATGCCAGGTATCACTGAAGTTAACAGCTGAGCCCGACTTTAACAGTCCTTGAACATTTGGGTATTGTGCTTAGGCAGATACCTCCTGCTTGACAGGGATGAAGCTGCTTTTATCTGCTTGGAGTCTGCACTGAGTAACGAGAGATTCAGGTTCAGCTTAAGAGGTCATGCTTGTGCCTCAGGTCAGTGCCTGTTTGTGGGGGGCTTTTATATGATTAGCCAGAGTCAGCAATCCTGTCTCCTCAGCTCGATCTGCTACAAGCAGATCCGTCAGAAATTGAGGCACATGGGGAAATATAGCATGGATTAGGATTAATAGATTGCTTTCGGGACCTCTGCTGAACTCTGAAAGCAGTGTTCCTTTTGTCGCCCTTATGCTGTGGGTGGAGTGAAAACCAAGGATGCTGCAGCCCTGTCATGGCTGCTGGAATGCAAAGGGTGGTGTAATGCTGTCTTAGGTGCTGGCTGGTGAAGGAAGGGAAGTAAAGGGGTAGTAAAGGAGCAGGGTTAGATGTAGGCATGGGATCTTGGAATCCTAGGAATGCAACTCTGAAGCAGTTTCGGATTGCAAGCCAGTCACAAGTGAAGGGCATGCACCAGGAGAGAGGTTCTCTTGGCACACGGTGGGTTTGAAGGTAGGAAGAGGTGTGAAGGAGCAGTTGCTGTCAGTCTCCTGAAGGAGCTGATGGACTGGCTTCAAGTTTCACACTTCTGAGCAGTGAATGAGAAGTTTGAAGGCTGTAGAAGTTGCTATAGATAGTAAGAGGCTTCTGAGCCCTGCCAGGAAGCACAGGGTTGGCAGACTGGAGATGACAGAGGTGCCGGGCTGGGTCTTCATCTCAGCTTGGTAATACCTAATCAGAGCTGTTAAGTTACTCTGTAGGTCATTTGATGAATGGTTAATCCTTAAATCCTCTTTCCCTCAGAAAAATGGAATTGAGAAGAACCTAGGCATTGGCAAGATCACCCCCTTTGAACAGAAGATGGTTGCTGATGCTATGCCTGAGCTGAAGGCTTCTATTAAGAAAGGAGAGGAGTTTGCGAAGAACTTCAAGTGAAGTGTTGATGATGGAGAGGAATGAACAGCTTCCTTAATTTATTAAGGCATCATGTCACTTTATGACTTCTGATTCAAAGCTCCTGCTTTGATTGAAGTCTGTCTGTATTAGGTTAATGATTGTTGCCAGTTCTGAGTCTGATCATCAATAAAATGGCCTCATTTTTTCAGTGTACCATCTGGAATTGTCTTGGTGTGCTGGTCTTTTGAAGGTGGAAGTTGTAGGTCTCAAGTTACCAGTTTCAGGAGGGATGAAACAGCCTCTTAAAGTGGGTGAACCGATGAAGTTCAACACTGTTGCTGCCTGGGTTTTGGCTTGGGCTGCTTGTTGGGTGCAGGAGCTGGGAACCCAGGCATGAAGAAGTAAGATCGAGATGGACAGAAGAGGCTTGTGAAAGGGATAACTGAGTGATCCAAGAGGTGTTTTTCAGGAGGTGCTGTTTCCTCTGTTCCATTGCGTTAGTCTCTTATGTAATTTGATTTCAAAGGAGTTAGTACAGAGCTGAAACATCAGTCCTGCTCCAGGAGAAGAATTAAAATGCTGAAAGTGACTTTCTAGTTAGGAACAAAAGCCTTGATTTAGTGTCTGCATAAACCTCTTTCCCATTCATCCTCTGGTGTATATAAAAACAAATGTCTGCAAGAAGATGGTGATGATGAGTTCTGCACTGACTTCTTTGAAGGTAAGCTTTAAGGAAAGAAGCTATTAATTCCCTCTTCCTCCATGTGCTGCTCACCCTATTGCTTTGAATTGCTTTAATCCATATGGGTCAAATTCCAAGTTGAACAGGCTTTATTTTGATTAGATGAGGGAAACTCCAAAGCCCAGCACTTCTGGAGGAACTGAGGTGAGCAAGAGAACCTGGTGCAGAAGCTTCTAAGGAAGATACCTAAAGGTAGTAGGTGCTTGTTGGTCACTGCCTTTTTATTCCTCCCACTTCTGCTTTAACTCTCTTCTGAACTGGGTTTTAATTTATTCATTTGATTTTAACTAGTTTGTCATTGAATTGGATCACACAGTTGTGACACCTTTGAAGATGGAGACCAAAGGGCTTAGCTCTTTCCCTGCCCTGTGGAACATGGAGGCAGAGAGGATAGCAAGCACAGTTCTGTCACTCCTGCAGAAATTCACTGTATTAAAGCATGGGTTCTTCACAAGAATAGTACATAATAGAAGTGTTGGCAGTCATTACTCAGCAGGCTTGGAACAAAGTAATTATTAGGTGGTATTAATAGAATGAAATACCATGTTGGAGGGGTGCAGAGGAGGATGTGGGAACTGGAGGACACAGAGGAGTGGTGACTGGCTAGACCTTGGCTAGCTATGACACCAAGCTAATGGCTGCAGGGAGAGCCTTGCCTTACAACCAGGAGGAAAAGCACATACACTTACTGTAGTCCTGCTGTAAGGCAGCAGCTTGAGCAGATTTGGGGCTTGGAGATATTTTAGAACTTGAGGTTCCTGGTGTGGCTTAGGGGGTTCCACCTTGGGTCAGCAGTTCAACCCCAGTGAAATCTGGGGGAATTGCATGGACAAGCAGAAAGCTTTGCTTATACCAGTAGGGACTCAGGGAAAGCATGGGTAAGTGGAGCTGAGGTGGAAGAGGATTATTTCCCAGCACCTGCTGACTCACAGCTCTCCAGGGTCTCCTTCAAATCCCCTAAATGTTTACAACCTCCCTTCCCTTTCTCCACTGTTGGGTTTTGGGGTTGCTTGAGTTTTTCTTCCAGTCCTGTGCCTCATGCTTGGAGTTGTGGCTATTTCCTGTGCAGGAAACGGGCTGTCCTTTTGGAAAGGGAAAAGAGTTACCCTTCTTGTGGCTTTCTGCAGCAAAGACAGAGACCAGAAGGACATTGGATGAAGGTGAGAGATGCACCTGTGTAGGTGTTCCCTGCTTGGTCAGACCTGCTGTTCCCCTGGCTGAGCACTGCTGTGGTGGATAACTTAATCCCTGTGAAGACAGATGGTTGGCAAAGGTAAGTGTGGGACATCCCACCCCTTCTCTCTGAACAGGTTCCCCAGAGGAGGAAAGGAACTGGGGTGTGCCTGTAGGAATTAGAAGCAGGAATTAGCTGGGTTTACCTGGCTTTTGCCTGGTGTTTTCAGAGACACATGACCTTCATCCTCTGGCCTGTGGGCTGCTGCTGCAGCATGGCCGCCTTGCTGAGTCACAGCACTAACTCTGGTGGTTTTACCTCCTGTGGAGGTGAGGGACCAGGTCTGGAGGAGGTGAAGAACCTGCCCTGCTCAGTGCTTGTGTTTTTCAGACAGGCTTTTGTCTTAAGGGTCTCGAAGCATCTGACCTCTTCCATCGCAGCATCACTTATGCATGGAGCAGGTGCCTCCTCGCTCAGCCCAGCTCTGTGCCAGAGCCCAGATGTCGAGGTACAGAGGAGATGCGTAGTAAGAGTAATAAATAAAGCTACTCCAGATGGCCAGATGCCAGGCCACTTGCTCCCACCTGCTACTCCTGCGCTGCTGGGGCCACGTGGTAAAGTGCAGGGAAGGGTAGAACAAGCAGAGAAGCAAAGGGTGAGCATTGCAGCTTGAGTCTTTAAAGCTGATCAAGCTCAGTGTGCCAGGGGTGCTTCAGGTGGGATGGCTGCAGAGCAGGGTGCAGGCAGGCAGCCCTGTGTCCCTCATGCTTGGGAACACTGTTTTCCTGGCTCTGATTAAAGCTGGTGCCTTGGATGGGGATCCAGACCTGCCACCTCTGAGCTCCATCCGTCCAGGGTTGCTGCCCTGGTACACCCACAGCAGGCAGAGCCAAGCCTGGGGAGGATCACTGGCATTTTGGTGATGCTCAAGAGAATCAGGGCAAACAACAGGAAGAGAATTGCAGCCTCTGCCTTGCCAAAGCTTGGCTGCCTTCCCAGCTCCTGGAAAGGAACAAAACCCAGGGGCTGGAGGTACCATGCAAAGATGCTGGTGCCCTGTGACTGCAGTTGGCCTCAGTTCACTGGGGCTGGTGGTTCACAACAGGCTTTGTGTGGCTGATTCTGTGTTGGAGGCTTCATGCTTTGCTCAGCAGGCAAAGCGAGTTCTTCACTGGCTGGCAGAGCCAGGTCTCGCTTGGCTTCACCGGGACACATCCAACATCTTACATGTGTGACCATGCAGAGCCCCTCCTGTGCGCTGAGCACTGCTTATAGGCAAGGTCAGTGTGCAAAACCTCCCTCTGATGGAGCAACCCAGGCTGCATCCTGAGAGCATCCTGCCCAGGGTGATGGTGGGTGAATAGGGAGAGAGGGAAATACACCCCAATGGGGTGTATTTCCTCACCCCTGCAGCTTCCCCTTCCGTACAGGGTGGTGGAGAGAGGCTTTGATGTGAGCAGGAGGATTAGACACCATCAGCCCCCTCCTGGGTGCCTCAAAGCTGAGCTGGAGCATGGCGCTGGGATGGGAGGGTTTGTTTCCATTTACAGGGAAACCTGTTAATAAAGGAGAGCAAAGGGACTGCTCTTTTCCTGGCTGCTGGAACAGATGGCTGGATAACACAGGGAGATTAATATGCAGGGACTCCTGCTGGGGTGGGATTTGATTGCCTCTTAGGAGAGGTTAGCACGCTCCAGCTGAGCTCTGCCACCACTCTGCCTGCAGGGGTCCTTGGGGACCATGGGGCAGATCCATGGCATAACCAAGCATAGGATGGGAGCTGGTCATGGGGAAGGATACAGCTGGATGATGCTCTGTGAGAGCTGAGCTTGCCCTGATCTGCAGCAGTGCGAAGTGTTTCCAGCCCTTCAAACAGCAGCCAGCCACATCCATAGGGAAGATAAATCCCTGCTGAGGCTTAGGGAGCCCCAGGGCAGCAGGAGGAGAGGCCACCCAGCACCAAGCATGACCATGTGGCCATGGGTCAAGCCCAAATCAATGGGAGCCTCCAGCCAACAAGCCAGGATCGACAGGCCCAAGGTCACCCTAGATGCACGCAGGCTGCTCGGGTGTCCGGTGCCCATCACACCCCAGGGATAACGGTGCCCCCAAACCCTTCCCCTTCGTGCCTTTGCTTTGCTCCCCCTCTTTGCTCCCGCTCCCTTGCTGAGCATCAAGGCAGTGCTGGGCTTTGATCAGGGGCAGCAGCACAGCTGCTCCCGGCCGCCTTCCTGCTGCATCAGGAGCTGTTGAGCCCCGGTGTGAATCCTTGCAATTAGGCCTGTTCTGCTGCCTGCCTCGTTTGATCGCCTTTAATTATTTATCACCTCCTTTTCCCCCTCCTTCCCAAATCCCCGCTTGCTTTCAAGTGATGATTCCCTTCCTCTCCCCACAGCGGTGAGTGCCTCTGCCTGTCTGCTTGCGATCACCATCCCTTCTCCCTGCCCTTCCATCTCTCTCCCCCTTTGTTCTGCACTGGATCATCCCTTCAGGCCGTGCTCCTGGCTGCATCCCTGAGCTCTCTGCGTGCCTGGTTGCTGTTCTTGCCTCTTCTCTCTGTTTTACCCATCTATTACCTGTCTCCATCCCATTCCTGGCTGTGTGTACACTAAACCTCCCATTCCTGTTCACCCCGAGGTGGCTCCATTGCAAAGCAGGGACCCAGGGAACATTCATGGTGCCAGGTTCTCCACACCCTGCTTTTGCTGCTGTGGGGGGCCCAGCTGCATCCCCCCCATCTCCTTTGTTTCCCAAGGCTCGATGCATTATTCAGCGCTGCGGGTGCTCGAAGGATAATGGTGCTGCGAAGGGCATGGGCTCACCTCAGGGATGCTGCTTTTCCTGTCACGGGCTGTTTTCCTTCTCCATCATTATTAAGCTGGGTGAGGCACTGACCATGCAGGAGGTGTCTCCTAGGAACTGGCATTTGCTCTTGTCCTGGGGAGGATGTGGCAGGGATAAAGGCAGCAGCAGTAGCGCTGGGGATGCTCCAGGGGCTGCACTGCAGCTCCTGAACCCGGCTCTCCATCCCAGTCCCCTCCCCACATCCCACTCCCAAGGCCGATCCCACCATGGAGGGACAGCTGGGTGCCTTGGTTTGCTTTCTCCTTGGGAATGAGCAGCCAGACTGGGGAGGGAGCAGGGCAGAGGAAACCTGGCACTGCTGAAGGAAACAGGAATTGTGGGCTTGTTCCTATGGGCTCATCACCTGTGGTGTGGTGCTGGGCAATGGGTTAGAGGGGCAATGGCACATCCTGTGTCACCACGGCTCATCCTGCTGGGGAGGGGTGAGGAGGTAAAGGATGGGAGATGGGATGGGATGGGATAGATGGTGGGATACGGGATGGAATTCTATTCAAGATGGAATCTGGGATGGGTTACAGGACAGGGTGAGATGTGGGATACAAACCGCGATGGGATACAGGGCAGGATACATGAAAGGATGAGTTTCAGGGTGGGATATGGGATGGGATTCAGTGTGGGATAAGTGGTGGAGTGGGTTGGGATACAGGCTGGGATATTGGATATAGGAGAGGTTGGGATGGGATATGGGCAGGGTATGGGATGACTTTCAGGTTGGAATATGGCATGGGCTGGGATACAGGATGGTTTGTCCTGGCCATCGCATCCCCCAGGCAGGAGCAGCTTGTCTGGGACAACGCCCTGGGTGCCTGGTGCTGCACCCCAAGGGGATGATTTGGGCGCTGGGGGGGAGGGAGGGGGTGTTGCAGAGATGTGGGGCTTGGGGTGCAGGTGGATGGGGAGATGTGGGGGAGGGAAGAGGGGGGCACTGGGAGAGCTCTGAGGAGATGGGGGCAGAGGGTTCTATGGTGAGGTGGGATGTGGGGGTGTCTATGGGGGGGGACGGGTGCCGCCGCGCCCTCCGCCCTGCAGGCGGCGCTGTGCGCCCTCGGCGGCGCGCTGTCTCGGCTCGCAGCTCTGTGTCGCGGAGCTGTCCAGCACTTCAGGAGGAGCCGCGCCGGGAGGGGCCGGGCCGGGCCGGGCCGAGCCGAGCGGGACCGAACGGGGCCGAACGGTACCGAGCGGGGTCGAGCGGCTCCGGCAGCGCCCGGCAGCAACGGCTCCGGGCCGGGCCCCGCGGGGAGAGGTGAGGCGCGGGGCGGCGCGGCCAGGCCTGGCTCGGGCCGGCACCGGGCGGGGGGGACCCCACTGGGTACAGGAGGGGGGCAGAGAGGGGACGGGGATAAACGGGAGGGGGTCTGGGGGTGCTGCGGAGCCCCCCAAGGGGCGGGGATGGGGCTCACGGTGCTGCTATGGGGCAGCGAACTGGGGTCCGCAAAGGGAGCGGGGAGGCAGCGGCCCGGGGGTGCCGGCGTGCCTGGGGGACCCCGCGGTGCGGTGATGCGTTGGGGGCGCAGCGATGTGGATGTGTCCGGTGCTGGGGGGGACCCCTTGTCCGTGTCCTCCGTGCTGCGAGGGACCTCCCCCCCCCCCCCTCCCCCAGCCTCAGCAGTGGGTTGGGGCTGGGAAGGACGGGATGGAGATGGTGCCATGAGGGGTGCGGGTGGGAGATGGGGCCGGGATAACGGCCCCGAAGCCCCGCTCGACCCCCGGGCAGAGAGGGGAGAGAGGGTTCCCGCAGCTCCTGGTGCGATTCAAACCGTGCGGTGTTGCACGGGGGAAGGAGAGGGGCGAGGTCCGTCTATGGGCAGCGGGGGGTGCTCTGTGCTCCTCTGTCCCGGGATCCGGAGGTTTGTCCCCAGGGATGCTCCGTGTGTGGGGCCGCGGGTTCCATTCATCCCTCCCGGAGCAGAGATGGATGTTTCTTGGCTTGCCTGAGCTCCTGCTGCTGCTGCAGGGGGGTCACTGGGGGGACTGCCAGCTTTTGGGGGTGCCTCGGCTTGATGGGAAGCGCCGAGGGCCATCTCAGAGGGTGCAGGTGCTCACATGCCCCTGCTGGGCTGCCTGCCCTGCCGTGTGGGTTTGTCTTTGTAGGAGCACGGGGACAGCCCCAGAGTGGGGTATTTTGGGGACAGGAGAACTTGGGGCTTGTGTCCAAGCACACAACATCCTCGTTCTGTGTCCCCCTGCATCCCCTCTGCATCCCTCTTGCATCCCCCTGCCTTTCCCTCCATCCCGTCTGCCTTCCCCTGCATCCCTCCTGCCTCCCCCTGCTTCCGCCTGCATCCCTCCTGCATCTCCCTGCCTCCCCCTGCCTTTCCCTGCCTCCCCTGCATCCCGCCTCCCCCTGCCCAAGGACTCATCCTGGCAGCACACACAGGGAGAGGCAGGGGCTTTCAGAGCCACAAGTTGGGCAGCTTGGGGATGGGGATGTGTGTGTGTGTGTGTGTGTGTGTTAGAGCTCTGGGTTGGTTTTGTCCCTGCTGCCAGGGAAATGGTGCTTTTAATCCCAGGCAAAGTGGCTCCTGCCCCAGAGCCCCGATCCGGCTGCGGGTGGATGCATGGCAATGGATGGGAGAGCAGAAGTGCCCCCCCCCCGCGTCTCCGTGCAGGGGATGCCCGCAGGGTGCAGGTCACCCCATGGGTTCAGCCGGGAGGGGGGCTGTGATCCCCAAATCCCTTCCTCCTCCTCCTTCTCCTCCCTGTCTCCCAGCTCCCGTTTTTCCCGGCCAGGTGGCCCATGGCTTATATAATGCGCTCAAACCCCGGAATAGCTCCTCCCGTTACACAACCACCCGGTCAGCCACGGACGGGGGGGAGATTCCCGGCTGGATGCTCCCCCTGCGCTGGACATGACCCCCCCATTCCCGCAGCACTGGGCTCCAGGGGTCTTTTGCTGGGATTATATCCCTGTTGAGGAAGGCGACCCAGTTGTGATTATCATCACCCTGCTCCTGTGTGCTCACTAATTGCTGTTATTGTTATTATTATTGAATAATAATAATAACATGATAATAAGAATTATAATAATTATTATAATAGTAATGGTAATAATGGCTGAGGTGGCCCCAAGGGGTTGAGGAGGGTGTGGGCTGGGGCATCCCATAGGGGTACCCATCACCCCACTTATCATGGGGGGTTTGGTGCTGTCACTCGGATGATTCTCCTCCTCTACCTCATCCCTGGCCCAGGGATAGGATCCTGCACGGATCCTGTGGTCCCCTGGTGCTGGTCCCCATCATGGTGTGATCCATTCCCATCCGCTCTCCTCCAGATGGAGCTGAGAATGGGGTTTGCTCGGCCTCCCCTGGCACCCCAAAGGGGTCAGGCTTCAGCCACAGCGCTGTGGGACAGGAGCAAAGCCCAGCTCCTCCCCTCATCCATCCCTTTCCTCCAGAGCATCTCCCAGGGGAGCTGGTGGATCTCTGCTTTGAGGTGCCCGTCAGTGGGGGGGGACCGGTCCCCACCCCTGGCTCCCCCATCCCTACATCCCCAATCTGGGAAGGAGCCCAGTTGCTTAGCAACTGTTTAGCTTCTCCACCAGCCTCCTCATCTATTTAAAAGATATATATATATATCCTTTTATATATATATATCTGCACAGACGTAGGTATGCACAAGCAGCAGGGAGCCCTCACCAAGCTCATGCCCCCCTCCCTCCAGCCAGCATCCATATATTCCATATTAATTGCTTTAAAGTCTGCAAGGTGCCAAATTGTGCCGGGGCAGAGGAAAGGATGCTCTGGTCTCAGGGAAATAGGGATGAAGGGGCTGGGATGGATGTATCCAACCCTTTCTGCTGCCCCTTCCTATGAACAGGATCCCCGCTGGCTTGGGGCTGGGGTGCAGCTCTAATGAGCCCCAGAACCAGTTACACTTTTACAGCCAGATTTGCCTTTTTTAGGCCTTTCTCAGAGGTCTGACTCATGGTTTTTGGCACTCGGAAGGCAGCTCCGCAGAAGGTCAGCCCAATTCATGGCAGCGACACTGGACTTTTCCTCCTTGCAGTGCTGGCCCGGTGTTCAGAGGATGCTGCTGCCTTGCTGTGATGTTCTGGCACTTTTAGTCTTGGACAAAAAGAGCCTTTCTCCCAGCTGTTCCCATGGGAAGAGCCTGGAATGGGGCTGTCAATGCTTGGGAGACAGGGTGATGATTTCAATAAGTGGTGCTGTGCCCTGAGGAGACCCTGGCGGGCAGGGGAACCATGGGGACCACTCCTCCCATTCTCTCTGGTGGTGCTGGAGCATCTTCACCTCCACTGGGCTATCCACTGCTTGTTGGGACTGAGCTCGGGCACGCTCGGTACATGAGTGGTCCAGGGAGCTGCATCCTGTGCCCTCATCCCTGCATCCTGTGCCCGCATCCCTGCACCCCGTGCCCACATCCCTGCACCCTGTGCCCGCATCCCTGCATCCCGTGCCTGCATCCCTGCATCCCGTGCCCTCATCCCTGCATCCTGTGCCCGCATCCCTGCACCCCGTGCCCGCATCCCTGCATCCCGTGCCCGCATCCCTGCATCCCGTGCCCGCATCCCTGCATCCCGTGCCCGCATCCCTGCATCCCGTGCCCGCATCCCTGCATCCCGTGCCCGCATCCCCATCTCCCCATCACCCTGGTGCAGCTGGATGTGGTGAGAATTAATGGAGCACCGGCCGGAGGCAGCTTTAATTAGAGCCGAGGCAAGGAGGGGGGTGGATGCCCAGCACCGCTGTCGCCTTTCCTCACCGAGGGGATGATGCCGGGAGAGCATCCAGGCACCGCTCCCACCGAGAATGTGGCTTCATCTGCATTATGGCATGGCAGGGCCCTGCGGCAGAGGACAGGGGTGATGGGCAGCTGCCTCCAGCACAGCCCCATGCCTAGGGTGCTGTGGGCATGGCCAGGGAGCTGAGTGAGCGGTGCCCATGGGGGATTTGAGCAGAGGCAGCTGGGAAGGGGCTCGTTCTGGGCTGGAAAATGTAAGGGAAAGGGCAGTTTGGGGAATTAACACTTTTTTTTTAGCTCATTTTCCTTGTTTTCTTCTCTCCGGCTGGAGCTCCACAACCTCTGCGCATCAAAGCCCAGGCTGGGATATGGGGACAGCCACATCCTGGGGACACCCCTAAGGGTCCCAGCCTGTAGGGAGGGAGCTTGGTTTAAAGCTTGGCTGGAAACCAGGGTGGTGAGGCTGGTCCTGGCACCCCACGCTAACAGGGTCTGTCCTGGCTGTGTGTCAGGGGCACAGTGCTGTGTGTCTGTCCTTCTGTGCATCCCAGCCTCCATGGGCTGGGAATGCTGGTGCCCGGGTGCAGAGCACCCTCGGTGCAGTTCATCATGGAGAGACGCAGTGTGCTGGTCCTGGTGCTTGGGGTGAGGCATGAGATGGGGTGGAGAAGGAGGATGAGGATGGAGAATAGGGATGATGATGGAGGATTGAGGGTGGAGAAGGAGGATGGGGATGAGGATGGATATGCATATGGAGATGGAGGATGGATATACGTATGAAGGATGGATATGGAGGATGTGGATGAGAATGAGGATGGGGATATAGGATGAGGATGGATGATGGGGAAGGAGCAGCTCTGAACATTCCCCAAAGCTCTAACGCAGGCAGCAGAAAGTGCCTGTGAGCTGAAATGCCTTTTTGCCCTCCCCAAGCCTCCTGGCATGTGGAGTGCCAGCAGGGCAGGTCGGGATCCCAAAGCACATGGATGAATGGCTCTGCAAAATGGGAAGAGAGGGATTTGCTTGGGAGTTTCCCCAGCAGCTCCAGCCCATGCGTTTGAGCCCTTCTGGGGGGGGGCACTAAGGGGACTTGTGTTGTGGGGACTGTATCTGCCCGCATCCTGCAGCCTTTAGCATGGGAGCACAGCGCAGCGCTGGCCCCAAGGCACCTCCTCTCCCTCTCGGATGCACAGGGCAGTGGATGATCTGTGGGTAATTACTGCAGATAGATAATGAAATATTTAACCATCATCTTCATTACCGGGGGTAGCGCTGAGCAGGGAGGGAGCTGCTGCCGGTGGGGCAGGGCTGTGCCTGCACTGATGGGTCTGGCGCTGGGTTTGGTGCTGGGGCGAGGTGGCAGAGCTGGGAGGTCATTGTATGGTGGCCAATGGATGGAGGCTGCGGTGGTGATGACCACAGTGTCCCCAGGCTGTCCTTTGTGGGTGCAGAGCATCACTGGGGGTCTCCTTTGGGGACAGGGAAGGCACAGAGCTCATCCTGAGGCACTGGGGCTCCTTCTGCCCCCAGTGTGACCAGGGAGGTGGGACCGGCTCCGTCTCCCACCCAGGGCTTTGCTGCTGGCAGCTGGAGGAGGGCTCCTCCTTTGTCTTCCTGCTCATTGCTGTGGCTGAGGCCTCTGGAATCAGCTCTCCCTGTGGATATTGCTCACGGCTGAGGAGACACCGGGATGCAGCGCGGTGTCCATCCTCGGCTGCAGCGGGATAGCTCCAACCGCATCCTTTTCATGGATACAGGGAGCATTTCCCATTGGGATCTGCCTGTCTCCCGCACTGTGCAGGTACCCATCCATCTGCCGGGTTATCTCCCATGCTCCTCCATCTACCTGCCCAGCTGTGTATCCCACATGCTCTCAAGGCTTTGCAGCAGTGAATTTACCCACTCAGGATAACATTACTTCCCACTGGGGAAAAGCAAGCAGAGGCTGCTGTGGAAAGCATCCTTTCCTTCCTTCTCTCCTCCCCTGAGCCCTTCAGTGGATAGAGGTTTCCCATCGGGAGCTTCCCTCATTCCCTTCCTGGTTTATGGCTTCATGCCCTGATGAAAGAGGAAGAGGAGCCCCTAAGCCACGTTATTCTGCAGCATCTCTCCTATCTCTCGCCCAGGGCAGCTCCTCTCTGTGGGGTGTCATAGGGCTTGAAATGTGGGTGCTGCCCCATTGCTGCAGGCAACGGAGCACTGAGGGACCCTCTGGGTATTCCAATGGCTCCTGTCCCATCGGCAGTGCATCCCGCTTCCTGCTCCCCTGTGCCCTTATGGGAATAAAGGGCTGCTGGCTCCTCTGCATGGCAATCATAGGGAGAAGAGGGAAGAATAAAGGCTTGTAATTAAGCAGTCAGCTCCTGCCCTCCCCTGGGCAGGCTCGGCAGCACATAGATGAGTGCATGGGGCAGGCGGTGGCAGCGGGGAAGCTGGGGATGTCCTTTGGGGATGCCATGGGGTGGGAGCTGCCTTCCTGCCTGGCTGAACCCATGGGGAAAGAGGGAGCTGAGGCTTTTTCTCCTCTCAAAGAGAGGGATCTCCCTCTTTCCCCAGCCCAGTGCTCAGCCCCGTGCTCGGGCAGCGTGTATCGGACACCCTTGGTGTCGTGGGCAAGGCCTGCCTGCTTCCCACATAGGAAACAACATGCAGGCAGCATCCATCCTTGGAAAGGTCTCTCCAGCAGGATCCCTGGGGTGGAAACACCCCAGAGAAGTGGCTGCTGGCAAAAGCTGTGTCCCCAAGCCCAAACCCAGGTTGGAGAGCGCTCTGCCTTCACCCGTGTTTCTCTTTGTGTAGGACTCAGCAGGAGATGCAATTGTAGGAGCAGAGTCCAGGCAATCCAGCTGCTGGGGGTCATTAAGGCAGCGCATCTCCATTGGGAGCATCCCGTGCTGGGATGAGAGGGACAGTGCTTTGTGCAGGGGAGCACCACGGGGTGGGGGGGCTGAGGAATGAGTGCTTACATGTGTGCTGGTGGCCTGGTTCGCTGAGACAGGGCTGTGGCTGTCTGGTTGGTCCAGGTGATGTGGGAGCATCTCCTCCTGCAGGATCGGGAGCATCACCCGGAGCCTCAGCGCTGCTTGGAACAGTTGTCCTTTTCCAAGGGGCTATTTTGGGAGCCAAGTGAGGAGGAGGCAGGGACACGTGAATGTGGAAGAGCAGGAGCCAGTGGGAAGTCTCACTTCCCCTTGCAGCCAGCACTGCTGTGCCAGAGAGTGCCAGGCTGTTGCCAGAGGGCATCTGCATGCGCTTGGTGGCTGGTGCAGACATTGGGATGGACCACAGCTGCATCCACACCAACCAGTGCAGCGGGGGGATGCAAGAGGATGCCTGACCTTTGGTTTCCATCCCCTTGCTGGATGGGGACAGTGCCCAGGGGTGTCCTCAGAGGGCTGTGGGGATGAATGCCTGCCCCTGCTCCACACTGCACCTGCTGATGTTGTCCATAGGGCTTGGAGGGGCCCTGCCTCTCTGTCCTGGTGCTACCCTATGGTTCTGGGTGCTGTAGACCCTGGTATGAGCCTGGCGCAGAGCATCCTCCTTCCTTTCCCATGGTGATGGGAATAGCCCCACTTGCTTTGCAGGTGGGAAAAACAAGGCACTTGGGAACAGGGGCAGGAAGGGCACTGGCAGAAGACCCCCATCTCTGCATCGCTGTCCCCATCATCCTGCTGCACCCACACCCCTTGTGGGACAAACTTTGCCTTCAGGTCCTTGTGCCACCATGGGTTGAGACGGGAACTGAGGCAGGGACTGACCCCGGCTCTCTCTGTCCCTATAGGCGGTGCTGGTGGCGAGCCCACCCGCAGCAGCATGGCTCTGTACAACAACGGGGCCGAAGTGCCTTCACCCCAGGAAGCTTCCAATGGCTTCCCACAGCCCGGAGCCTCGGGAACGTGGCACAAGGGGGAGGAGGAGGCGCGCCTGGCGGAGCCCACCCTGGTGAAGAAGGCCCACAGGGAGATCCTGGACCATGAGCGCAAGCGGCGCGTGGAGCTCAAGTGCATGGAGCTGCAGGAGATGATGGAGGAGCAAGGGTGAGTGCCAGGGGATTGGGGCTGGGCTGGAGGTGGAGCCCATGGCTTGGGATTCATCCATGGCACCTCCTTCTCCCCCCTTTGCCCTCTCTATATCTGATGTGGCAGATGTCCCCTGGTCTAAGTATAGAAGCATAGGATGGTTTAGGTTGGAAAAGACCTCAGGATCATCTAGTTCCAACCCCGTGCCATGGGCAGGGACATCTCACACCAGACCATGACACCCAAATCCCTGTTAAAAACAAATAAATCAGCTTTTTTGGGGAATCAGATGGCTTTGGGGTGGACTGTTGGGTTGGTTGTGAAGGTAAATGCCTCCAAGAGATGCAGACCTGGGAGTGCATCCACACACAGGTTGGAGGCTCGCTCTGGCTCTTCCAATTGGAAATATGGGCTTCCAGCTCGTTGTCCCAGGAAACCCAAGGCAGGAAGGAGGACTAAGTTGCTCGTGGTCATGAAAGCCATCAGTGCCACCCAGCCCTGTGATGGGACATCTCTGTGTCTTGAAATGAGGAAATGAAGGAGAGCTGGGGTTTAGGGTCTGGTGTTTGTGTTTGTCTTCTTTCTTTGTCCTTCCTTCTTCTCTCCCCCTAGTTATGGGGCGAGAGCATCCCCCCATCCTGCCATGCCCCTGTCTGGGCACTGCGAGCTGCTTTGCTTCCATGGGGAAGCAAAGGACTGGGGGAAAACCCATAGGGCTGGAGTGCATCCCTGCCTTTGGGGGCAGACGGGAATGGGGGACCAGGGAGGAGACCCCCATCCCCACTGCACCCACGGCTGCCTTGGAGCTCCAGCACCAACCCAACAGTCTGATCCCTCCCTGACAGCTCACTAAAGCCTGATGGATGGAGGAAATTCTCCGGCACACACAGACTGGTATCAGCCAGGGAGGAGGAAAATGGATTGAGGGAAGGCTTCGCCAAGGCTTTCATTAAGAGCACAAGCATGACCTAGAATTAAATTGTCTCACACAGGCTGGAATAATGAGGGTGCCTAATTTGTCGTTATGGAAATAAATAAGGCTGACCTGGCACTTTGGGGAGCCTCCTGTCGGGTTCCCGCGCCCTACTAGGGATCTTACTACTAGTAGTACCGTCAGTGCGATGGGTAATGGCAATGCTGCACCAGCTATTGTTGTTATTGCTGTAATTGCCTTTGCTGTTATTAAGGCTATTAATAACAGTGATGACGATGATACGCTGAAATGATAAGATAATTACAGCCATCATCTTGGTCAACCTGGTTAATCCTGCTTCCTGCTCTTCCCCTCCGCACAGGGGCTCTCTGGGGGGGGGGGTATGGAATCACTGTGCATCCCTGAGGTTTCTACCAAGGCTGGGAGCTGCATCCTGGCCATGGGGATGTCACAGGGGAGGGATGAGCGGGCATGACAGCAGAGGTTTAGCAGGGGTTTAAGCACTCCCTTGTTTCCATACATGCGGATGGCTCCTCCTGCCTGCGCTGCTGCTTGCTCCCGGCTCCCCATGCTGTTATTCCCTGCCTGCAGGCTGGGTTCTTGTCCAGAATCAGGTGTCAGCGGATTTTCATCCTTACCCAACCCCATTCTATGTGTTAAATGCCAACACAAACCCCCTCCAATGGGGTTATAAGCAGCACCTGGGGGTTGTAGGAGTGAAGGAGCTGGTGCTCCTGCATCCAATGCAGCATCAATGGGTGCAGGGGGTTCCTCGCCTTGGCCTCATCCCCTGCAGGCCCATCTGTCACCTCCTGTTTGGCCTCATGTCCCCCCTCCGAGAGCATTGGATGCATTTCTAATGTGCTGCAGCAATGCTCATCTTCCCGGGCAGACATCTCCCTGCTGCTGCTGCTGCTGCTGGCTCAGGTCCATGAGGTGGACAGGGATGGGGACTCTTGCTCTGCCCAGCTGGGTGCACTGCTGTTGGTGGCACAGTGCAGGGCACCATATGGGGGTGCTGCCCTGTTTTGGGGTCCCCTTCCATGTGCATGCAGGGTGCAAGGTGAGGGGAAGCAGCCTCAGTGCCCTCCTGCACTTGGTCTTGCCCGGCTGGGGAATTAATGAGCCCTTCAGTGCAAATGAGCTTGTTAATATTAATTGCCCTCTCCTTGCTGTTACCTCCATGGGCACTGGGGGGGGTGCATGCTGCCATGTGCCCCTCTGCACCCATGGCACTCAAGGACATCCATGGCACTGTGAGGGGCATCACTGTCCCTCATGGGCTCTGTGACGTGCCAACATTGAGGACCACAGGGCTTGCCCAGGCTGTGGCACCCAGTTTTCTGGCCTCATCGGCAGTGATGCTGATGAGACAGGATAGTGAGGATTTGCCATGAGCACTGCCTGTAGATGGTGAGGACAGGCACACACAGAGACCCCTTCTCTCCCAGCAGGTGACATGGGGTCCCTCTCCCTTTACCCTGTCCCCACAGATGACGCTGGGTGCACCGTGCATCCTATTGGGATGCAGGTCGAGGGGGATGCTCCGGTGCCCTTGTACTGCTGCGGGATGCGGCACAGCACTGAGTGCCCAGGGCTGTCACTGGTCCCTCCAAGGGACACCTCAGGGATGGCTGAGCACCGTGGTTTGATGCCAGGGACAAAGTGATTGGTGTCTGTCATTAATAACCCTGCAGTGGCCTGAGTCAGCGGTTGGTGTTAGCGCAGAGCTGGCTCGGCTGCCAGGGATAAGCAAAAGAGGCTTGTGAAGGGATGCAGGCACAAAGAGGGAGCCCTGGCATCACTGGCACTGCTGGGGACATGCCCTAAAGCCTGGGGCAGTGGGGCAGAATGGCAACCTCATGGTCATCCTCTTCTTTTACCCCTTCCTGATGTCCCTTCCTCTGCCAAGCACTGCTGGGAGGAGCAGGCAGGAGAAGGGAGGGTAATAGGGATTAGTGGACATGGCAGTGCTGGGGTAATGGTTGGACTTGATAATCCTAAAGGTGTTTTCCAACCTGGTTGATGCTTTGATTCTATGGAGCGTGGTGGCAGGGGACCAAGCTCAGAGGACCTGATGACTGTCACCATGACACCTCTCCTGAGCAGCCACATATTGCTCCCAAAGGTATAGAGGTCTTCAGCAGGTCCCTGGGGAGCCCACGCTCCAACCACAGCAGCTCTGACCACATCTTTGCCCATCCAGGTACTCCGAAGAGGAGATCCGGCAGAAAGTGGGGACCTTTCGGCAGATGCTGATGGAGAAGGAAGGGGTGCTCACCAGGGAGGACCAGCATGGGCGCCAAATGTAAGTGAGGCAGCTCCAAGCTGGGCAGGCAGTGTCTCCTTCCCATCCTTCATCCCAGAGAGGCACGTCCCAAATTGCCTCCAAGTGGATTGGAGTGGATGGATACATTGGGTGGATTGATACAGAGAGGGTATATATAGGGGTGATTGGACAGATTGATGGACATAGAGAAGGTATATAGGGATGGATGGATGGATGGATGGATGGACGGATGGATAGATGAACAGATGGATGGATGGATGGATGGATGGATGGACAGATGGATGGATGGACGGATGGATAGATGAACAGATGGATGGATGGATGGATGGATGGATGGATGGATGGATGGATGGATGGATGGATGGATGGATGGATGGATGGATGGATGGATGGATGGATGGGTGGATGGATGGATAGATGAATGGATGGATGGATGGATGGATGGATGGATGGATGGAGGGATGGATGGATAGATGAACAGATGGATGGATGGATGGATGAATAGATGGATGGATGGATGGATTAATGGATTAATGGATGGATGGATGGATGGATGGATGGATGGATGGATGGATGGATAGATGGATGGATAGATGGATGGATGGATGGATGGATGGATGGATGGATTAATGGATTAATGGATGGATGGTGTTGGAACTAGGTGATATTAAGGTCCTTTCCAACCCTAGCTATTCTATGAGTGTGATTCTATGATGGATGGATGGATGGATGATAGGTTGGTTGATTTGATGATAGGTTGGTTGGTTGGTTGGAGGCAGGGTTTGCTCTCTGAGGCCATATCCTACCTCTGGAGAGATTAAAGATTGTCCTGCGTTGGTCTTTTGGAGATCTCAGGGTGCTGTACAGAGGCCAGCATTGCAAAGCTCCTCTCCCAGATGATGAAACCGAGGTGCAGAAGGCCTCAGTGCTTGGCCCATCCTAGCAGCCAGCGGCAGAGACCAAGCAGCAGGGTTGCTGTGCCTCACCTGCCTGCTGCTGCCTCTTTGGGTGACTTCTCTCCCTGGGGCTGAACCCACAGCTTCTGCTTCCAGCCAGGCGAGGGCACCAGCTTCCTGCCTTGCTCTTAACTCCATGGTGCAGACCGGTCCTCCTGTCTCTGGATGTGAAGCTGGGGTAACCCAGCTCAGCTAGCGATGGCTCACCAGGCTGGTCTGTAACCCTAGAAAGATTAGTGTTAGCAATAATAATAATTACTGATTATAATAATAATAAATTACAGTAATAATTATTATTTATTATAATAATCATTAATAACAGTAACAATCATTGATTATAATAATAATCATTAATAACAGTAATCATTTCCACTGCAAGGGGCCCAGGCTGGATAGGCTGGGCTTGAGTCTGCTTCTCACCTAGAGCCTGTGTCTCTATCAGGCTGGTGTGACCCCAGGAAGCCTCATAGGAAGAAGCTTCTCCAAGAGGCTCCTGCCCTATTCCTCTGCCTCCCAATTGCTCCTCACATGGCCCCTGGGAGCTGCTTCTGCCCTGGGGGGCTCGGGGCTCAGGTGAGGAGTCCAAAGCAGCTCATCTCGCACTGGCCACATGCCACCCGCTGCTCCTGACCCGTGCAGGGCTGTCCCCAAGCCTCACGAGGGTCTGCCCTGTGCTTGGTGATGATTTATCTGCACGATGCTTAATGGCCCAGGCAGCGCGGCTGGCCCGGCACACACCATCCATCAGCCTGGAAACCAGGTCACTTGGGACAGGAATAGATGCTGCAGGTCCACTGAATATTAATGCTTCATTAGGGGCAGGAAATCAGGGCAAGGGGGGAGGCAGGGAAGCCGTGGTGGAAGGGAAAGCCTTCCTCCCACTGCTCCACCAGCATCCAGGCAGGAAGGGATATCCCTCACCTGGGATGGGGCACATCTGGATGGTGCTGGGGCAGCACGAAGCATCCAGGGTCCTCCTCCAAGCAGGAAAAAAGCAAGGCATGGGGAAAACAACCTGCCCGGGTCATGGAGCATCAAGCCCGAGGTGTTAACAAGTGGCCTTTGCCTGTGGGGGCAGCAGCCATCACCAGGGCATCTTCTCAACCAGGCTCATTAGGGCTGGTGCTGTAAGGAGCATATAGGGAAGCCAGACGTGGGTTAAGGTTACCCAAGCAGCCCTGGCTGTCACCTCTGTGGCCTTGCTTTTGTGAAAGGAAGGGTAATCATTAAAGATTAGCCCAGGGGCTATAAATAATAGTGCTGAGCTGGAAGGAGCAGCCTCAAAGCAGAGGATTGCTTGGGGGAGAGTGAAGGTGGATGCGCTTGGAGGCAGGTAGGAGCTGGGTCCAAAGGAGGTGGCTCTATCAGACAGCAGGGATCTGAGCTGCTGAAGGCCCCTACTAAGGGTTGTCCTGATTACATAAGGTTGAAGAGGTTGGAAAAGGGAGTTAAATAAACCTTAAATAAAGAGCCCCAGCCCTTGTATTGGCTGGGACTGTACCCAGCAAAGCATCTCATGGGCTGGTCCTGCTCCAGGGCCCCTGCGGATGTTCACAGCTCAGTCGCTGGCTGCGGGGACCATGACTCTGAACCAGCTGGTCCTGTTTCAAGCAGCTCAGCATCATCTGCAACCCCCCCAGGGGAAACTGAGGCACAGAGCAGGGCTGTGGCCACCTGAGTCCCTGGCTTGTTCCCTCTGTTTCCTATCCCTGTGTATGCACATCCTGGTCCCCAAGGAATAGCTGCTTGATGGGCAGGCTGGTGGGATTGCAAGCAGACAGGAGCGGGGAGGGATAATTGGGGCAGCAGCAGCCTGTCTTGAGCCGCTGAGCACAGCTAATGGGTGAGATGCTGGCAGCAGGCTCAGGCACGGAGCTCTGCCTGCTCATGGACCGGAGTCCAAGAGGGAATTATCCCTGCTTGCTCCTTGCTTTTCTCCCCCTTCCCATGGTTGGGTGAGTGGCTGAAAGGCTGCTCCTGCCCTGGGGGCATGGCTGGAGCAGGAGTCACTTGGAGAGGACCCAGGATGCCATGGCTGCGGCAGAGGAGGGAGCCTGAGACCCGCCTGAGCGATCATCTGTGGTCAGGAGGAGGATGATTCGCTTGTAGTTCTGGTCCAAACCACTTGTAATTGGGTTCAAGAGCCCAGCTGCTGCCTGTGGCCAGGGATGCCAATGTGCTGCACTCAGACCTGCAGTCTGGGGATGGGAGCATCCCTCAGCTCAGCCATAGACACTGACCAGGCTGCCAAGGGACCAGTGCTGTGAGGCTGCCCTTATCCACCAGCATTCCTTGCCATACACCTCCCAGTGGGAAGGGTGGAGGAGCCCTCATTGGTTCCCAAGGGTAAATCTCCCCTGGGAAGCAAGTGCCTGGGCTGGTGGGAAGCCAGCACCCTCCAAGGCACCCCTCATGAATGGCCACATCCTGTGTGAGATGTCCTGCAGCCCTCAGGAACAGGAACAAAGAAGAGGCTCCTGGTGGGGTTTGATGCTGATGGCAGAGGACCGAGGAGGCGTGGGCAGCACAGAGGGTCTGGGCAGGGACTCCTGGGTCCCTCCTGCCTGTGGTCCAGCTGCCGGGCCTCTGCCTGCAGCGCTGCAGCCAATGGCAACCTCCTGATGGTTTCCATGGCAGCAGGGAAAATTAATGCTGATGGAGTCCCTCAGGAGGGAGAGGAGACCCCGATGGCCCCAGGGCTGATGTGCTCCCACCTCATCTCACCTCCCCGGGGGGGACGTCACCCATCACCTCCTGGAGCTCTGCTGCGGAGCCAGCAGCACAGTGGGGTGATGGCCTCAAAGCTTGGATCATCCCGGACAGCTCCTGGATAATCACCTGAATCCCCCAAGCCTCCTGCAGCTCCTCTCAGCCTGATCCTTCCCCATCACCTACCTGGGCTGATTCCAGCCTCCTGGCACTTGGGTGATGCCAAAAGGGGCTCTGAATGATGCTGAGGCCAGATCCCGGTGACCCGTATCCCACCATATCCCTGTGCCAGCCCAGCAGGGATTTCTGCAGCAACAGGAGCCCCAGGAACAACCCCCCCCCATGGATCTTTGCTGCGTGTGGACCTCAAGGGACCTGACCAAGGGATGCTGCTTCCCTCCAGCATCTCCAGTGGGACGTGGGGAGCGGGGATCCCTGGATTAACGCCGTGCTTCCTCCTTTGGCAGCGTGATCGAAAACCACCACGGCGTGGATGGGGAGGAGTACGCGGTGGAGTACCCCGACTCCGGCGAGGGCTGCCTGCTGCAGTGCGACTGCTCGGCCGAGTGCTACCGCGAGGACAGCGGCCACCGCGAGTACAGGTCTGGCTGCAGCAAGCAGGGACCGTGGGGAGCGGGTCCCCATGGGGGGCACAGAGCACAGGGGGGGTGGTCCCTGCTCTCCCCCCCCCCCCCCCAGCCCTGCTTGCTTTGTCCCATAGGCTGAAACGGCGCTCGAGCAGCTCCACCTCTCCTCCACCCAAGAAGAAGAAGAAGAAGAAATCCGGTCACCGCCGGAGCCGGTGAGTCCCACGTTGTCCCCATGCTCCAAGGAGGGCACCTCTCCTCCCACCTCATCCTTTCCATGGGGCAAGTCCCCTCTCTTTGAGGGGCAGCGCACCCCAAAGCAAGCACCCTCAAGAGGTGCAATGCAGCAGTGAAGCCACGTGTGTGTCCATACACATGCAGTGCTATGGGGTGCACTTCCAGCCCACCCAACTGCGTGTACTGGTGGGGTCTTGCCTGCTCCATGCACAGCACAGGGCAGGATTTGGCTCCTGAGGGGTCTGCCCATCCCTGGTTAGCGCTGGTTGCCTGGGCAGGATGCTGTCCCTAATGTCCCTTTCTTCTCTGCCTTCCCCATGGCAGCAAAAAGAGGAAACCCGGCTCGGAGCGCAGGTAAGTGCCCACTGGGCTGGGTGGGCTGCAGGGTCCCCACCAGCCATGGGTTTGCCTTCCCCATCCACTGTCCCCCTCTGAAATCCCACCGGGAATTGGCCTCGTCTCCTGCAGGAGGCTGCAGAGCCCACGAGGTGGCAATGGGATGCAGTGGGATTTGACTGCTCCAGCCGAGCCCTTCTGCCAAAATCCCCTTTCCATCCCCCAAATCCCCCCAGGAAGCAACTCCTTTGTGATGTTCCTGCATGCTGTGGGTTGTCCAGGGGAAGCGGGGTGGTGGGGAGCAGCGGGATGGGACTTCCCTGGGCCACAGGGATGGGGAGTCTCTTGCTCCCTCATCAAGGGCACCCACTTCCCCCCCTCCAGCTGCGACAGCTCTTCACCCATCCGCAAGGAAAAGAAAAAGAAGACTGGAAAGAAACATAGACGCGATAGGTAGGATGGACACCATGGCAGGCTGGGGATACTGGGGCTGGTTGGTGGCTGCCCAGGCCCTGGGGCTGGGGTGGGATGGAAGCATGGACAGGGATGATCCTGATGGCTCTTCACAGCAGCTATCACCTGCCCCATCCAGCAGCACATCTCTGCCCTTGATCCCATCCCCGTGCTCAGTGTGTCGCCTTCACCTCTACTTCCTCTTCATCCCACAGGTCTGAGTCGGGGTCACGGAAGAAGAGAAGACACAGGTGAGAGTGATGGGAGAGCCACTCCACTGCCACCATTCCTACTGTGGGCCCCCTATCCCAGCCATCCCACTGTCCCCATGCCCTCTGCCCACAGGGATGGACCCATAAAGCACAGTGAGTGTGAGCATGGGATGCTGAGCATCACTTACCCTTGACTCAGGGCTGCTGTGGGTGACTGCAGGGTCCCGCAGAGCCCCGAATGTCCCCTAGGGGAGAAGGGGTGACACCTAAGGTGACCCCTGGTTGTTGCTGTGCTCTGTGGATGCCCTCTGCCAGCGCTGCTATTTTAGGGTGAAAGAAGTAAGAAACAGGCAAAGGGTGCTTTGGTGGGCAGAGGGACTCAAGCACAGAGGTGACAACAGGCCTGAGCCTATGGATGCTGAGCAGAGCTGGTCCCCCCTTCCCATTGCTGCCCCTTTCTGCCCAGCATCACCCATGGTCCCCGAAAGCCAGCTTTGAAGCTTGCTGGACCCAGCTCCAGCTCAGGCAGGTCCCCCCCATCGCTCCTCCTGCAGCCTCGGTGGCTCCGGGGGTGCTGCCCCCGTTCCCATCTCTGCTTCTTTTGGCTCTTCCCGCAGGTCCCGGAGCCCCAAGAGCAAACGGAAAGAGAGAAACAAAGAGCGCAAGAGGTGAGGGCTGGGGTTGGAGGGGCCGGGGCTGTGCGGTGCCCCCCGTGCCCCCTGCCACGGCTCAGCCTGCCCCCCGGCCACCCTCTCCGCAGGTCCCGCAGCGAGTCCCCGGCCTGGCGCTCGCACCGGCGCAGCTCCTGCAGCTCCCACAGCGCATCGCTCTCCTCCGATGGCAGCAGCTCCAAATCCCCCGGCAGGTAGGGGCAGGACCCCCGTCCCCACAGCATCCATCGTGGGGACCCTCGTGGGGAGGAGGGCAGAGACGTGGATCCAGAGGTGTCCCAGCGATGGGGACCCTTGAATGGATGGAGGGGAACAGGATGGCACTGCAGCACCTCTGGAGGGTCTGGAAGCACAGTGCCCAGAGGGGGGTTCATGTTTGAAATGTAGAAAGGACAAAACACTAGTTTTCATCCCAGTTCTTGCTCTGGCAAAGCCATCTCAGCCCGGGGGTGATGCAGTGCCAGGCTCAGGGCAGGGGTGATGCTGCAGCTCACGGTGTGGTGCTCTTGGTTAAGGGGTGATGCTGTGGCTCACGGTGCGGTGCCCAGGGGCAGGGGTGATGCTGTGGCTCACGGTGCGGTGCTCTTGGTTAAGGGGGTGATGCTGTGGCTCACGGTGCGGTGCTCTTGGTTAAGGGGGTGATGCTGCAGCTCACGGTGCGGTGCTCAGGAACAGGGGTGATGCTGCAGCTCACGGTGCGGTGCTCTTGGTTAAGGGGTGATGCTGCAGCTCACGGTGCGGTGCTCTTGGTTGGGGTGATGCTGCAGCTCACGGTGTGGTGCTCAAACGGGGTGATGCTGCAGCTCACGGGTGCTCTTGGTTAAGGGGTGATGCTGCAGCTCACGGTGCGGTGCTCTTGGTTAAGGGGGTGATGCTGCAGCTCACGGTGCGGTGCTCTTGGTTAAGGGGGTGATGCTGCAGCTCACGGTGTGGTGCTCTTGGTTAAGGGGGTGATGCTGTGGCTCACGGTGCGGTGCTCAGGAACAGGGGTGATGCTGCAGCTCACGGTGCGGTGCTCTTGGTTAAGGGGTGATGCTGCAGCTCACGGTGCGGTGCTCTTGGTTAAGGGGGTGATGCTGTGGCTCACGGTGCGGTGCTCTTGGTTAAGGGGGTGATGCTGTGGCTCACGGTGCGGTGCTCAGGAACAGGGGTGATGCTGCAGCTCACGGTGCGATGCTCTTGGTTAAGGGGTGATGCTGTGGCTCACGGTGCGGTGCTCTTGGTTAAGGGGGTGATGCTGCAGCTCACGGTGCGGTGCTCTTGGTTAAGGGGTGATGCTGTGGCTCACGGTGCGGTGCTCTTGGTTAAGGGGTGATGCTGCGGCTCACGGTGCGGTGCTCAGGGGCAGGGCTCACGCTGCGGTGTCCCCCAGGCTGAGCCCCAAGCGCCGGCAGGATGGCCCTAAGGGCAGCAGCGCCCGCTCCAGCCGCAGCCGGTCCTCGCCCTCGCCGCAGCGCTCGGCCTCGCCGCACCAGAACGGGCACAAAGGCAGCGCCCAGAACGGCCGGCACAGCCACGGCGCCCCGCTCCCGGAGCCCTCGGATGTACGTAGGCTTTTCTTGGATCACCGTTCGCTTCCCTCCCCTTCTCCTCCCTCCGCAGGACACCCCTACCCCGGCTCTCCTCTCTCCTCCTTCCCTGCTCCCCCCGAGCCCAGCCGGGGCACACGGGGGAGATGTGGGGTGCAGGCTCCATACCCCCCCCCCCCAAAAGCACCCATTAACCTGCCACTGGGTGCACGGTCAGCCCATCACCTCGGGGCAGGTATCGGGGCACCCAGTAGCTCATCCCACTCCCAAAGCCACACATTGCTCTGCAGATGTCACCCCCATGGGTGATGGATTGGCAGGACAGTGTTACCCGCTATGGTCACCACCGGGCTCAGAACTTCCCTGGGAATGGATTGAGCCCAGACAGCCAAAAAATGGGTAAAGCTGGAAGATTATCTTTTCCCCACCAGCCCCAACCCTCCCCAGTGCCAGGGTGCCAGCCCCAGCGCTCAGCACCCAGTGTGGGCACTGGTGTTGGGGTTTGGAGGCGGTTTTGGTGCTGGGTGCTCTGATTTTAGGAACTCAGGGGGTCCAAGGTGGGTGAATTTGGGCCTCAGTGCTCCCAGCTCTGCCTTGGCACCCCGGGGGTCCTGGTGAAGCCGGGGGGCTGCTCCCACACTGAGTGGAGGAAAGCCCTAACCCAGTGCACCCAGGGCTCCAGTCCCAGTTTAACCAGTGCAAGGAGCCTGCTTTGACTGGTGGGGAGATGGAGGCAACGCTGAGCAAAGGCATTGTGCTGGGGGAACCCCCTAATGGGGGGCACACCGGTCCCCACCCACCCCAGGCTACTTCATACCCATGGGCAAGGTGTTGCAGGGACATTCCTGCAGGGAAGCACCCTGGAAAACGGTGCCAAGAGCCCCATATTCACCCCCCTTCACCCTCCCCAGCACCCCCAGCAGCACCTCTCGGGGCACCTCTCTGCTTTCTTCTTTCCTATGGCGTGGCTGGGGTGCAAGGGGGATCACCCCATTCTCCCCCAGCATCACCCAGGCTGACGAGCTCCTTGGCTCCCCGGCACCAGCGGGGACTCTTCTCTCTCTCTTTCTTTCTTTCTTTCTTTCTTTCTCTCTTTCTTTCTTTCTCTTCTTTTTCTCTCTCTGGTTTCTGGTTTTTAGTTTTAGTTTTTCTTTTTAATCCCATCTGTGTTTTTCTTTAGCCTCCCATTTGACAAAAACCCAAACGGTAATATACACTTCCATTTCTTGCTCAAGCAGAAGCAGGGACGAGGGGGAGGGAAGGGCAATGAAACGTGCTTTTTTTTCCCCCCTTCCCTCCTTGTTTTAGTTTCCTTTCTCATGATTTCTTTTCTTTTCCCTTGTGATGTACAGAAATGCAAACGATATCTCTCTTATCCACTCCCCGTTGTCGTGTTGTTCTAGAAGTTTTTGCTTTTGTGTGTGTTAATGTGGAGAAGAAACAAACAGACAAAAAAAAGCAGATGTGTTTCCTTAACTATTTACGGCCGCTGAACATCGTATTCCAATTTCCTATCCCCGAACCAGGAATTTAAAAGGGAAGAGAATCAAGCAGCTCCGCACCGCAGAGGGAGCGGGCTCGCTTTGAGATCAAATTGCCCTTTTCCCCCTCAATTGGCTGCTGCCCTACGGCCTCGGCTGGACCCTGTTGCCACAGGGGTTCTTCTCCTCCATGGTTGGGTGCTGGGTTATTTGCCCCCTCCATCCTGAGCATCCTGCACTGGGGTACCCACGTGCTGCATCCCAGCATCCTCACTACCCAGCTCCTCATCCCAAAAGCTCTGGATTCAGCCTCCTACCAGCCCCCTCAGAGCTGTTGGTTCCCCCGGGGCGCTGCCTTCCCTTTTAAATCCCTGTTCCCATCTCCATCCATCCCTGCTGCCTTCCCCAGCCTCCCTCCCGGGTCTCTCCTCCTCACCCACACGCACCCTCCGGCCCCTCTTTGTCACCGGTTTTCTTTGGGCCGACACAACCCAACGACCCCTCGCCGTGTCCCAGCTCCATCCATCGCCTTCCCTGCATGTTATCCGGGACTTGGCCATGCCCTAGAGAGTGAAACGCAGCCGGGTGAGAGCCACCAGCCAGCAAACCCCAAGGGGCCGCCCCGCTCGGTGGCCGCAGCCTTTCCTTTGACACAGGAATAAGAGCATCATTTAAACACAGCTTCACCAAAGCACTTTGACAGCTAACTTTGCAAGCTCTAAGCCAAGCAAGCGGGGTTAGCCGAGGGGTCTGGATCGCCGTACTAAAGAGTCCTTGTCTTTTTCCCATTCTGCCCTCCAAATGTGGAGATTATTGTTTTCTTTTTTTTATGATCGCATTCCCGTCCCTGCCAATGGCAAAGGTAGGTATTTCGTCCACCTCTGCACGTTCACTTCTGCAGATGAGCCTGTTGAAAAGCACCGTAGCTTGATTTAATGTTCTTTTCTCTTTCTTTCTGACTTTCTTTCTCTTTCTTTCTCGCCTTCCTTCTCTGTCTCTCTTTCATTTTGTCTCCTTGTTGGTGGCTATATATGACTTTGGTTTTTATTTGTATGGTTCCCCCCAGTTAGCTGCAAAGCCATGCTCTTCTCTTCCGTTCTTTATTTATATATATCTTTCTTTTTTTGCCCTGTCCACGTACCATTATTCTCCTTTCTTCCCTCTTTTTCTCTTCCCCGTCTCCTCGTGCTGTCGGTAGAATGCATTTCTGTGTCTTTCAGCCCTCTGAATTTGTGTTCATTTCCATGCAGGGACTGAGCACGGTTGCTCTGTTTGAGTCCCCCCCTTAAGGGCTGGGTAACGAAGGCAAATGTAATTAGTGAGGAATAGGGGCCAGAACCCATTGGTGGGAGCAGCAGCAGATCCTGGCACAGCAAGCTTTGGGATGGATGGATGGATGGATGGGGCAAGAAATGAGAAATTTGGGTAATGTGTGGGTTTGGCCCCTCCTCTGGCCATGATGCGAAGAATAAACCCAACCCAGGGAAATAGAAGGGGTCTGCAACATGGAAAGGTTGGAATCTTCCTTGGTAGAGAGAGGCAGGTCCAGTGCATCACAGTACCCAAGGGGCAGGGGATGGCATCCCACCCCTGGCTGTCCCATCCCTGTATGTCCCCAGTGTGTGTTTTCCCTTTTGGGATGGTTCTTTGCCTATTTGGATTTATTTGGGATGCTTTTACCTTTGATGCCTTCCTGCACATCTGGGAAGGAGCTCCCTCAGCCCCAGACACAGGGTCTGGGTGGGACCCCCACATCCTGCAGCCCATGGCATGGCCAGCAGTGCCGAAATGCCCCCCTGAGAAAGAGGAGACCCCTGCTCTTCCTCTCTTCTTCTTCCCTGTGAGGGTGCTGAGGCGCTGGCACAGGGTGCCCAGAGAAGCTGTGGCTGCCCCATCCCTGGCAGTGCTCAAGGCCAGGTTGGACACAGGGGCTTGGAGCAAGATGCTCCAGTGGAAGGGGTCCCTGCCTGTGGCAGGGGTTGGAGCTGGATGAGCTTTAAGGTCCCTTCAACCCAAACCAGGCTGGGTTCCTACAATCCATCTTCTCTGCTTTCATTTTCCTCTGCCCATATATGAGGCTGGGCATGAGTTCAGCTGAACCCCCCCTTCCTGGGTTGCTGCATCTGTGTCCCCAGGCACTTGGCGGGGTGGTTTGTGCAATGGGCAGGGCTAGCCTGGATCTATTCCATCACCAACACATTTTTGACAGAAAAATACCCCAAATTCCCTCATTTTGTCCCCCGCTTGCTGGCCTGCAGCTGGAGAGGTTGGCTTATCCATGGAGACAAGGAGGTGATGGGGGACATGCCACTGGTGGAGTGGGATGCTCAGATATGCGGCGGCCTCATGTCCCTTTTGCATCATCTGCATGGTGGTCCCCAGGGTCACACTTTCTTTTGGGGGAGAAAAGTGGCATTTCTCAGGCTTAAAGAGGGGAGATTCAGGATGGATATAAGGAAGTTCCTCCCTGTGAGGGTGCTGAGGCGCTGACACAGGGTGCCCAGAGAAGCTGTGGCTGCCCCATCCCTGGCAGTGTTCAAGGCCAGGTTGGCTGGGGCTTGGATCAAGCTGCTCTAGTGGAAGGGCAGGGGTTGGAGCTGGATGAGCTTTAAGGTCCCTTTAATCCAAACCAGTCTGGGATTCTATGATGTAGGACACAGCGGGGTGGGCAGGAAGAACCTTACCATTGAGGAATAACCAACTGGGTGTATTTGGGGTGGAGAATCGGGGTGACTGGCTCCCGCCTCGACCCCTGGACCCCATTAGATCCCCTCAGCTGGGCTGAGCACCACCCCACGCAGGATTCACCCATCCAGGGATGCTCAGGGACCTGGCACTGGGCTGTGGGCAGAGTTAGGAGACCCCCAAGCCCCATTGAGCCAGGCTTGGTCAGAGCCAGTGATGCAGGAACCATTTCTATGGTCCATGATTGCAAAGACGGGGAGTAAAACCCAGACAGCGGCTGCGGCTTGGAGGAGCTCATAGAGTTGTGTGCTGGACCCCAAGGGCTGGGTAACCTGCCCCAGCTCCCAGTGCTAGCCTGGCATGGGGCAGTGACCCCATAGGAGAAGTGAGTCGGTTTGTTTTATTTCTCCTCTCTCTGTCTCTGTCTCTCCTCCTTCTCTCGCTCTTTTCTTTCTCTCTTGCATTTTTGTGAATCTAATGATGCACTTATATTGCCCCGCTTTTCCCTTCTCTTCATACCTTACCTACTAAAGGAGGAAATGCCACTTTTTTGGTAAGTGGATGTTAACCAAGAGGGACTTTAAAAAAAAAAAAGCATATAATGGAAAAAAAAAAATAAAGAGAAAGGAAGCAGAAAGCAAAGTCTGTGTTGAGTGCTGAGGAGGACTTAGCAGTTCCCTGCAGAGTCACAGCTAACAGCTCAATGCGTGTCCCAGGAAGAGCTCAGAGGCATTCGTTTAATCTCAGTGACGAGGACATTTGTGCAGTTTTGCTTTGGTTTGGTTTCTGTTCTGGTTTCCTTTTGGTTCGGTTTCAGTTCATTTGGATGGTTTTTTGGTTTTTTTTTTGGTTTTTTTTTCTTTTTCCTTCTTTCTTGGTTTACTTTTGGTTTCTTTTGGCCTTCTCCCCCCTGTCCCCCTGCCCCTGCCTTGCCCTCCATTGTCACTCTGTGCCGTCCTCCTTGTTTCTTGGTTTCTTTTAAGCCAAAAGCTGTATTACCGAGTCAAACAGTATCCAAACATCTCTCTCTATCTATGTGCATGCCTCTGTGTGAGCAGACCCCCCCATCACCCTCTTTGGTTCGACCCCTTCCCCTCGGCTCAGTCTGATTTACTCACCCCACCTTCCCTCCTCTCATCTTTTCTTTTCCCCCACCATTTCCCTCCCTTCGTTTGGGTTTTACCCCCTTTTTCCCTTCCCCTTTCTTGGTCGGGGCGGGCGGGCGCTGGGGTTTGCTTTATCCCCGCTCCAAGTGGGTGTTTTTTTGTTGGGGGGGGTTGTTTCTTTCCCTCCCTGACGACTCGGGGGGGGTTCCTTGGATTATTATTTGTATTGTTTTATCGCTCCCATCCCACCCTTTCCTTTGGGTTATTTAAGGAAAGATTTGGTTTGGATCATTTCCTTTGGCGTTCTGCATGCGGAGGTTTGCATGACCCACGTTGTTGAGGGCGAGAGGAAGGTGCAGAGTAGCGTCTGTGTAGCCTGCCTTATGCGATGTGCGTTGACGTTGTGAACCGCGGCCCCGGCCCGGTGCCCCCCGTTAAAATCCCCTTTCCTCCTTCTTTCCTCTCTTCTCCCCCCACCTCCTCTTTCCCCCCTTCTTTCTCTTTCTTCCCCCCTCCCTATCCCTTGCCAGAGGCCAGCCTCGGCGTCCCCCTCTCCGCGGGCTCATGGCAGGACGGACCCAGCGTCCCCCCGTACCCGGGGGGGCCGACACGCTGCCCGCAGCCCCCGCTCGCCCAGCCCGGAGCGGGGCAAGCACGGCCACCGGCACCGGTCCCGCAGCGCATCGTCACCGCCGCCGCCGCGCCACCGCGGCCAGAGCAAGGGCCGGCCCCCGGCCCCTCGGGAACCGGCCGGAGCCGCGCTCAGCCCAGCCGGATACAGCAGCGACTCGGAGGGCTCGGCGGGATCGGGATCTCATCCCTACCACCCGCCGCTCGGCGCCGACAGGAACCACGGAGCCAAGAAGTAAGGAGGGTCCCCGGGGTGGGAGCGATAAGGGGGTGTCCCGGTTACAGCCGGGTAAAGCTATGGAGGACATGCTGGGGAGCAGGGTGGGGTTAGGCTGCTCAAGGGATCGGGATAGGGATGGAGATGAGGACAGGGATGGGGGTAGGAATGATGCTGGGGATGGGTCTGAGTTGGGAACAGGGAAGTGGGGATGGGGATAGGAATAGTGTTCGGGATGAGAATGGAAATGGGGACAGGGATGGAAATGGGGATGGGAATGGAGACAGGAATGTTGCTGGAGACGGAGATGGGAATGGGGACAGGGATGGAGATGGAAATGGGGATAGGAATGGTGTTGGGGATGGGGACAGGGATGGAAACGGGGAAAGGGATGGAGATGGGGATGCGGTTGGGAATGGGGATAGGGAAGAGCTGCAGCGGGCCAATGCAGGCTAAATATGAAGGTTCATCCCAGCAAGGGATTATCCCAAGGGATTATCCCAGGGTGATTATTGCAGCATCCCACAGGGTGCAGGATCCCATGCTCTATAATCAGGGATGCAGCCCAGCCAACAACTGGGGTCGTGTAGCTGCACCTGCTGCTTCCCATGGGCATCTGGAATCCCCGGCTCCCATGGGACACCCTTGCAGCTGGGGTGGGTTGGGTGCAAGGAGATGCTGGGGTCTGCCTTCACAGGGTGAAGAACAGGCACCACCGGGGCCGGCCCAACAGCAGCTCGGAGTCATCGGCCAAGCACTCCCGGCACGCCTCGGAGCGCAGGAAGAGCCCTTCGCCCAGCCCCGGCCAGCGCAGCACCTCCTGGAGCTCCAGCGGGTCCCTCTCCAAGTCCCGCTCCCGCTCCCGGGACAAGAGAGCAGGACGCAGCCGGTCCCGCTCGCCCTCACCCAAGAAAACAGCCAGCAGGTCAGTCCTGAGGGAATCCGACACAGGGGCATGGATACAGCCATGGGCTTGGGGAGCATCCGCAGCTCAGGGTGGTGCTGGTGGGCATGGGCTGACCCTGCATCCCTTCCGCATCCCTGATGCTCGTCCTCATCCTCTGGTATAGAGAGAAGGACAACGAGCCCCGAACACGCCACGGTGACCCCGATCCCACCCGCGCCCGGCGCCGCTCCAGGAGCTACTCACCCATCAGGAAGAGGAGACGCGACTCCCCCAGCTTCATGGAGCCCAGGAGGATCACGAGGTGGGTACCAGCACATGGCAAAGCCTCTGCCATGGCCTTTGCACAACCCAGGGCTGAGGTTTGTGCCAGCCAACCCTGAATGATGAGTGGATGAGCAGATGGATGCATGGATGGATGGATGGATGAGCGGATGGGTGGGTGGGTGGATGCATGGATGGATGGATGGATGAGTGGATGGGTGGGTGGGTGGGTGGATGGATGGATGGATGGATGGATGAATGGATGGGTGGTTGGGTGGGTGGGTGGGTGGATGGATGGATGGATGGATGGATGGATGGATGGATGGATGGATGGATGGATGGATGGATGGATGGATGGGCACATGGATGGAGGGATGGGCAGATGGATGGATGGATTAATGATGGATGGGTGGACAGATGGATGGATGGATGGATGAGTGGGTGGATGAGCGCATGGATGGATGGATGGATGCATGGATGCATGGATGGGTGGATGGATGGATGGATGGGCACATGGATGGATGGGTGGATGGATGGATGGATGGGTAGGTGGATGGATTAATGGGCAGATGGACGAATGGATGCATGGGTGGATGGATGGATGGATGGATGTATGGATGGATGGATGGATGGATGAATGGATCAATAAGTTCAACTTAGATATAAGGAACAAGCTCTTCCCTGTGAGGGTGCTGAGGCGCTGGCACAGGGTGCCCAGAGACGCTGTGGCTGCCCCATCCCTGGCAGTGTTCAAGGCCAGGTTGGACACAGGGGCTTGGAGCAAGCTGCTCTAGTGTGAGATGTCCATGCTCATGGCGGGGGGTTGAATCTGGATGATCTTAAGCTCCCTTCCAGCCCAAACCAGTCTGGGATTATGTTATTCTATGGACAATTGGATGAGCAGCTCTGTGGATGGGTAGATAACCCTGAGTGTGCCCAGCTGGAAGAATCAGCCAGCCCAGACAGCTGGATAACCAATACTACAGTCGTGTGATCTCTTCTGGTCTTGAGGCATGAAACCAGGAATTCATCTCAATCCTGTGCCTATTCCAGCAGGACACAGCTGCCAGTGTGTCTCTCCCCTGCCCTCCCAGAGCTGGTTTCTCCTCCTTGGGATCCCGTTGAGCCAGGATCCCAGGCCGTAAGGCGGTATTTAGTGCCAGATGGAACACTGTGTGCATAGCGAGTACCTTGTCAGCATGCAGCAGCAATGCTGGTGAGCTGAGATTACCTCCTTCCTGACCTATTTGTCCCTCCTGCTCTCAGCTGGGAGATGGGACCGTGCAGTGGAGGGGCTCGAATGGCAGAAATCAGCTCTGGCTCCCTATGGAGAGGGGTTTCATTTTGCCTGGGTTGCAATGAAGTTGTAAGGAGGGAGGACCGGGTTCGAGCTCCCTGCAGCCCCCCCTGATGGATGCTGCTGAAGAACATGGGCTGGAGATGCTGCTCCCAGCCCAGAGGAAGGTTTCCCAACCCCGGCTGGTTTTGCATCCCTCCCGCTCCATCCCTGAGCTGTGTTTTGCTGGGATGTCCCGAGGAAGGGCTCAGCTGGATGATGCAGCCCATGGTCCCTGTCACCCATCCCTGGGATGGATGGGGACATAGACCCAGCTCTGCTTGAGGTTCAGGAGGAGCAGAGCTGTTTCTGCCAGGCTCAGAGGATGCTGTGGGGAGGGGGCAGCCATAGGAACACCCTCAGACCCCTTTGCCTGCCCCATAGCCCAGCCAGAAGCCATGGCACTTTACCTTGCCCTCCTGCCTTGTCCCCAGTCCCCATCACCACATCCCCACCACCCTAGCACCATGTGGTCCTGCCTCAGTGATGCCAACTTCTCCTTTTCCATTTCATCCCAAGGTCCCTCTTGGAGAGCATCGCCGCCAGCCTGGCTCCCAGGGTAACCTCCCCCCTTCCTCCTCCTCCTCTTCCTCCTTCTCTTCCTCCTGGACCTCTCTGTGTCTCCTCACACCTTAGGATGCCCTCAGCACCTCTGGGCCGTGCCTGCGTGTCTTCAGCTCCACTAACACGGGGCAGGGAGAAGGGGGCAAGGGGCTGGCTCGATGTCCCCCCGTGTTCCCCATGTCCCTCCTCATCCTCAGGCGGCAGCAGGGCCGCAGCTCACCTCCTGCTAACCCTGAACGTCTCTTTTTTCAGCAGCTTTCAGTCTCTGGTGCCTGGGAAACACAAAAGCCACATTAACCTGCTCACTTTCTGCCCTCGCCGCTGCCTAATCCAGGACTAACACCAGGGGCGGGTTGGGGAGGAGGAAAGGGGTGAGGGCGGGAGGGTGATGCTGCGCGTCCGGACCGCATCCTCCGAGCCCTGCAAGGATGCTCGGCCGCGCCGGGGGACCCAACGCTGGAGCGGGGGGATGCCCTGACTCCGTTTCCTTTCCCCTTTGCAGCGCTCGCAAGCGTCCCATCCCTTACTACCGCCCCAGCCCCTCGTCCTCCAGCTCGCTGAGCACCTACTCCTACAGCCGCAGCCGCAGCCGCAGCTACGACAGCTACAGCAGCAGCCGCAGCCGCAGCCGGACTCGCAGCCCCCCCAGCCGCTCCCGCAGCCCCAGCCGCAGCCCCAGCTACAACAGCCGCAGCAGCTCCGAGAGCGCCGGCTTCTGAGCCCGCTCCGGGACCCGGACACGGAGCCCCGATGGGGACCGGCACCACCGGGGGAGGTGGAAAAGAGCTGCGGGGGTGCTGAGGATGGACCTGGCGGCGAGGGAGAACGGGGCTTGGAAGCTCAATGGGTCCTTGGGGGTGATATCCCCCACCCCCTACTCCCCGATGGGGTGTGCTGGGGGTCGGGATGGGGTAGGGGGGGAATTGAATCTCTTCTTGTTACAGTGAGCACTGGGATGGGGTGAGCACAGAGCGAGGGAACAAACTGCTCTTGGGGGGAATGGGACACTTCCCCCCCCCCCCCCGTGTGCTGTTTTGGGTTGGTTTGGTGCTTTTAGCACAATTGTATCCTTGGGGGGGGGGGGAGGTTGAAGGGGCCTCTTCAGCCCAGAGTGATGCAGGCAGAGGTGAGCCCCAACTCTCTGCTGGCCAAGGTGTCCCCGTGGTGCCCATTTGCCCCCCCCCAGACCCAAGCGCACCCCGAGCCATGGATGAACAAAAGCCGGTGGCACCCACGAGTCTCTTCACAAGTGGGGACCACCTCTTTAGGTTAATGCTGCTCATCCCAGCCCATCCATCTCACCAATCTGGGGGGGACACGACCAAGCTGTCACAGGAGGAGGGAGCCGCTGGCTGGGATGGGGTTTATCACCTGCATGGATGCATCCACCCCATCCTCTGGCTCTGGCACATTGATCCCACCTTTGGGCTTGCAGTGCCGTGGCTTCGTTATAGAGGAGAGGGGCAGGAGGGTCCCTGCTTTGCCACAGCCCCACTTTTGCTGCTTCTCCAATCAAAAAGCCCCCCCCAGGCACCGAGGACAGTCCTGACCCCCAACCCCCCCGGGGGCCGTGGGTGTTTAATCCTGACCAGCCCCATGTTTTCCAGCTGGCTGGAGCAGGACGATGGGATGAGCCTCGCTGGGTGGGAGAGCAGCTGCAGGATTAACCCGCTGCTCCTGATAAAGAGCAGGGCTTTGGCAGTCCTGGTTGATGCTGGTTTCCAGCCAGTGGGATTGGGATATGCGTGGGGAGGTCCTTTGGAGTCCAGGTCTGCTGGTAGTGGAATGGGTTCGTTAGCTGATGGTGAACCAGGAGGGCAGAGATACAAGCAGAGGGGTATTCGAGGGTTGGATCCCAAACCCAGCATGTCAAGGAACCAGGCTCAGCCATTTGCTCTTAGAATCATGCAATGGTTTGGGTTGGAAAAGACCTTAAAGCTCGCCCAGTTCCAACCCCCTGCCACGGGCAGGGAACGTCCACTACAGCAGGTTGCTCCAAGTGCCATCCAGCATCTCCAGGGATGCACTGTGTTGGGTACCAGCCTGGGGTACCCCATTCCCCCACCCCAGCTGCACTGGGCCCCTTCTGCAGTGCTCAGAGCAGCAGAGCCGTTAGCAATGGGGTGAACAGGTAAGGAGGGGACACGCTCATGGCTCTCCGTGGCTCAGCTTGTGCCTGTGGTAGGAGGAGCAGACGAAGGGTCCTGCTGCCCTGGGGAGATGAAAGGCACAAGCATCCCCATCATCCCTATGGGGACAATGACCCACCCGCTCCCCAAACCCTACCCCATCAATCACAGCTCACACTGGCTGTGGGAGCCCCAAAACCAACCTTGGGGAGGGATGGTCCCCGACAACACCCACCCAGATTGAAGCCACCATCAGCGGCCGCAGCCCCCCTAGGGCCCCCGGTGCAGCACGGTGCAGCCCAGCCAGCACATCAGGGATCATTTCCAGTCTTCCTCTTCTACAGTGTCTGTGTCCCGCCGCGGAGGGAGCCAACTGGAACAAACTCTGTAGGGACACTGCAGTATTTTCCTCTCTCGTGCGCGCTCTCTTTCCCCCCCCCTGGGTTGTGGGCTCAGCTGTAGACCCAGTGAGCTGGTTCCGTCACAATAAAATATACAGTATATATTGTAAATGACTCTGCTGGGCACTGAGAGCTTTATTCATAGGGGCTTGGGCTTGTCCAGCTCCCCAGGCCCATCCTCACCCTCTGTCCCTGTCTCCAGCCACCCCTGGCTCGTCTTGTCCTGGTGCTTCTGCATCCTGCTACAGCGATGGGGGGAACCCTCTGGGAAGCCCCGCTGTGGGGCAGAGATGTCCCGTTGCATCCTTGCTGTATCCCTGCAGCCCTCCTGGCTCCCTGCATCCTTCTCTGCATCCCTCCTACCCATCCCATCCTTCTCTGCCTTCCTGCCTGCATCCCTGCACCTCTTCCAACCCTCCCATTGGCCTGCATCCCTCCCATCCTCCTACATCCCTCCCTGCATCCTCCTATCCCTCCCACTTTCCTTCGACCCTCCCATCCCTCCCTGCATCCTTCTCTGAATCCCTCCCCGCATCCCTCCCAGCCCTCCCCTTTCCGCATCCCTGCATCCCCACCTGCATCCAGCCCCTCCCTCTCTGCATCCCTCCCCTTTCCCGCATCGTCGCATCCCTTCACCTCCGCAGCATCCCCGCCTTCCACCAGGCTGCCCCCCACCCCCAGCCTGTACCAACCCCTGCGGGGCTCAGCGCCGGGCTCTGCCCCAGACAAAGGGGTCCTTCCCTACAGGGCTGGGGGGGGGAAGGGGATATGAGTCCCAGGGGCTGTCAGGATCGCTGGGCTGGAAAATCCGCTCTTCCCTGGGATCGGGAGCCTGGAGTCTGGCTCCAAATGGGAATCGCGTCCCGTGATGTGAAGAGCCACCCCCGTGCCCCCCACAAGAGGGGGCTGTTCCCTCCATCCCCCAAACCCCATCACCTCTATCCCCCTCCTCACCCCCCCAGCCCCCAGGATGTCCTGCCAGCCCTTCAAGGTCCTACAATCCCCCCTCAACCCCCACTGGCCCCATTGGGACCCCCATTGGCTGGAGCAGCCCACCCCCAGCTTTGTGCTGCGGTGGGTGTCCCAGCATCACGTCACGACATTCAGCACCATGTCGCGATATTGAGCGCCGCGGCGGTGCCCGGCGGCTCCAGAAGCTTCTGTCCGGTGGTGACGCAGCGGCTCCCGCACTGACTCACCCGCGGCGCTGGCCCGGCCCCAGCCCCTTCCCAGCGCATCCTTGGGATGGTTCCGGGCAGGAGGCTGGGAGCGGCTCCAGGCGCCATCCATCACCTCCCAACCAGCCCGTCCGAGGGATTGGCCCCATCCCTGCGCTTCCCACCCAATGCGGCTGCGTGCGGCCGCCCCCATCCCATGAAAGTTTCCCGTCCGTTCCCTGTGTCCCGCTGTGATTTCCATTAATAGCCAGCTGAGCCGCCCAACTAAAAATAACCCCCGGCCGCCTTCATAAGGCCCCATAGTGCCGCTCCCCCCGCCGCTCCACGGCAGCACCATGGCCGAGCGCCGCGTCCCCTTCACCTTCCTGCGCAGCCCCAGCTGGGACCCGTTCCGGGACTGGTACCATGGGAGCCGCCTGTTCGACCAGTCCTTCGGGATGCCCCACATCCCCGAGGATTGGTACAAGTGGCCCAGCGGCACCGCCTGGCCCGGCTATTTCCGCCTCCTGCCCCGGGAGAGCGCGCTGGTGCCGGCTCCCGGTTCTCCCTATGGACAAGCGCTGAGCCGGCAGCTGAGCAGCGGCATCTCCGAGATCCGCCAGACCGCGGACAGCTGGAAGGTGACCTTGGACGTGAACCACTTCGCACCCGAGGAGCTGGTGGTGAAGACCAAGGATAACATCGTGGAGATAACGGGTGCGTGATGAGGGGATGGGGGGGAAAGGGAGGGGAGGCGGGGTAAGGGGTGGGAGGCAAGGGAAGGAAGGGGAAAAGGAGATGGAGGGGAAAGGGAGAGGAGCAAAGCAAGGCAAAGAGGAAGGCCCCTCATTACAAGCTCAGTCTCGGGTGCATTCATGCTGCAGGTGTTACGCAGGGTGCAGACACCCCCAGCCCCATGTACTGCCCCCTTGCTGTGCTCCCAGGGGTGTCGGGAGCCCCGCAGCCCCCCGTGCTCCCCACAGCTCAGCCAGGGATGCGGTGATGGAGCGCAGACCCCATGGCATGAGGCCAGCGCTGTGCTGTGTGCCTGGTGGGGATGGGGTCCACACGGGGTGGGACGATTCCCATCCAGCGGGATTGGGATGGCAGTGCTCCATCTCCCACTGGGCTGGGGGACCAGAATGAGGGATGTGGGTCCCCTTGGCACCGTGCTTTGCTCCCCTAGGATGTGGGGCATCACAGAATGGTTTGGGTTGAAGGGACCTCAGAGCTCATCCAGTTCCAACTCCCTGCCATGGGCAGGGACACCTTCAACTGGAGCAGGGTTCTCCTGGAGGGATCTCACTGCCCCTGGTCCCCCCCAGCCCAGCTGATGTTAATGCAAAGACACCCAGGACAGGGGCAGAATCAGCCTTTCCCCAGTACAGAATGATGCTGGAACCTGGCGGGATGGGGCAGGGAAGGGTGATCGCAGGCACAGAGCCCATCCAAGCTCTGCTCATCCACACAGCCCCTTCCAACCATCCCGGTTTCCTTTCCCCCAGGCAAACACGAGGAGAAGCAGGATGAGCACGGCTTCATCTCCAGGTGCTTCACCCGCAAATACACGTAAGTACAGGGAGAGGGGAGACGGGATCCTGGCAGCATCCCTGTGTCACTGGGGACCTCTGAACACCCTCCCATCCCCTCCAATGCCCACTGGCCAAACTGGGGATGCTGCTCACCTAAACTGGGGATAACACTCATCCAAACTGGGAATAATACTCACGCAAACTGGGAATAACACTCACGCAAACTGGGAATAACACTCACCCAAACTGGGAATAACGCTCACGCAAACTGGGAATAACACTCACGCAAACTGGGAATAACACTCACGCAAACTGGGAATAACACGCAAACTGGGAATAACACTCACGCAAACTGGGAATAACACTCACGCAAACTGGGAATAACATGCAAACTGGGAATAACACTCACGCAAACTGGGAATAACACTCACGCAAACTGGGAATAACACGCAAACTGGGAATAACACTCACGCAAACTGGGAATAACACTCACCCAAACTGGGAATAACACGCAAACTGGGAATAACATTCACGCAAACTGGGAATAACACGCAAACTGGGAATAACACTCACGCAAACTGGGAATAACACTCACGCAAACTGGGAATAACACTCACGCAAACTGGGAATAACATGCAAACTGGGAATAACACGTAAACTGGGAATAACACTCACGCAAACTGGGAATAACACTCACCCAAACTGGGAATAGCACTCACCCAACCTGGTGATGCTGCTCATCCAAACGGGAATGCTACTCACTCAAACTAGTGATGCTCCTTGCCCAAACTGGGGATGATGCTCACCCCCCCTGCGGGTCCCACTCACCCCAACTGGGGAGCGTGCTGAGGCAGCAACGTGGGGCTGAGCATCGCACCCGCGTGAGTGCCGGGTGCTGCATCCCTGAGCCCATCTCTGCCCCACAGCCTGCCCCCCGGCGTGGAGGCCACGGCGGTGCGGTCCTCGCTGTCCCCCGATGGCATGCTGACGGTGGAGGCGCCGCTGCCCAAGCCTGCCATCCAGTCCGCAGAGATCACCATCCCCGTCACCGTGGAGAGCCAAGCCAAGGAGCCGGCCAAGAAGTGAGGAAGAGGAGGAGGAGGAGGAGCCGCTGCCTCCCCACAAGCTGCATCCTCACCCCCATCCCCGCTTGCAGCCCCCTTTTTATTACTTTGTACTCGCCCCGTCACCGAGTGCCTTGAATCAATGTGAAGGAGCCGATAGCATCAGCTGGAATAAAGAGTGGTGAAAGAAACCAGGCCCCATTCCCTGTGTCCCCCGTTCCCTGTGTCCCCCATTCCCTGTGTCCCCCATTCCCTGTGTCCCCCATTCCCTGTGTGTCCCCCATTTCCTGCATCCCCCATTCCCTGTGTCCCCCATTCCCTGTGTCCCCCATTCCCTGTGTGTCCTCCATTCCCTGTGTCCCCCATTCCCTGTGTCCCCCATTCCCTGTGTCCCCCATTCCCTGTGTCCCCCATTCCCTGAGTCCCCCATTCCCTGTGTCCCCCATTCCCTGAGTCCCCCATTCCCTGTGTGTCCCTCATTCCCTGTGTGTCCCCCGTTCCCTGTGTCCCCCATTCCCTGTGTCCCCCATTCACTCTGTGTCCCCCATTCCCTGTGTGTCCCCCATTCCGTGTCCCCCATTCCCTGTGTCCCCCATTCCCTGTGTCCCCCATTCCCTGTGTGTCCCCATTCCCTGTGTCCCCATTCCCTGTGTCCCCCATTCCCTGTGTGTCCCCCATTCCTGTGTCCCCCATCCCCGTGTCCCCCATTCCCTGTGTGTCCCCCATTCCCTGTGTCCCCCATTCCCTGTGTGTCCCCCATTCCCTGTGTCCCCCATTCCCAGTGCACTGCGGATGTGCTGGAGCAGGAGGGAACCACATTGAGTCCCCAGCTCTGGCAGTGCTGGACCACAGCATGGGATGGAGCCACCCACAGTCAGTGTGGCCAAAGGGGGGGTACACTGAGCCCTGCTCAACAGCATGGGGTCAGCATCACAGGGACCCACATCCTGAATCTCTGTGTCCTGCATATCCCACATCCCAGGTCCCCATATCCCAGCCTCCAGCATCCTGTATCTTCACATCTCTGATCTCCAAATGCCAGGTCTCCACCATCCTGGGATCAGCATCCCAGTTGTGCACATCCTGGGTCTCTGACATCCCAGGTCTCCCAAATCCTCTCTCCCACATCCCAGGTCTCTGCAGTCCTGGATCTCACCATCCTGCTCTCCAAAACTCTGGGTCGCATCATCCCGGATGTGAACCCTTTGGGCCTCAACACCCCAGTGCCAGCATCCTGGATCCCTACATCCCTGAGGACCAAGCACAGCCCTGGCTCATGGGGGCCTGAGGGCAAAAGGGACTTCATGGGGAGAAGCTCTGACCACAAACACCCTATCCCCGGCAGCATCCCCCTTCCTCTCACCCCATTGCCATGACCAAGGGGGGCTGCACCCATGCGGTGGGGCTGGATGTAATGTGGGTCAGTCCCAGTCTTGGTCCCTTTCGGCCCCATCTGGCCCCATGCCCCTGTATGGAACCGGCCCTACATGGCTGAGGCTGGGCTCACGGCTGCGATGTTCCCGCTTGGATAAATCCCACTAATCCCCCTGAGTCATCCTGGAAGCAGACAGTGACCTGGGAGGAATCCTGCAGCTGCGGGGCCCCTCTCCGGGTCCAGGATAGGGGGGGCTCCTTGCACCCCTGGAGCCCCGATCCCTCTGCCCCAGCAGTGCAATGAGGTTGGGAGGACTCAGCCTCCGTGTGGGGCTGGGGTTGGCTCCTGCTTTGGGGGTCACACATGTGCTTGGGGACCACCTCCATGTGCATCACTGTGGGGATGGGTGACCATGGCAACCAGAGGGATGGGGATGGTTGCCATAGTGAGCAGCGCAGCCTTGGGGGGATGAACACCAACCACCCCTTCCCGGCCCTGCATTCCCACCTGGAATGGGGCCGGTGCAATGAGCTTGGCAGGTCTCCTGCCTCCTGAGAGGGCATCCATCTATGAGGGATGGGGGAAGCACTGGGGGTGCCCTGCACATGGAACACCCCATTTTAGGGCTAAATCCTGCCCAGCAAGCGCTGAGAAGGGTCCTGCCTCCTGACTCTCCCCTTCTCTCTCTGCCTCTCCCATGCGTGAATGGGGTACACGGACACATGGGCATCGCTGGTGCTGCATCCCAGGGGACCCATTTCCTCCTCCAGATGTGCAAACCGGCCCCACCAGCGAGGGGGAGATGTGGGGAATAACCCAGGCTTGGGGGGTGCTGGGCCAGGATGGGGCCCTGCTTCCACAACACCCCCTGGGCAGCCCAGTGGCCATAAGCCTTATGATCCCCCCCCCACAAGGGCACCCCATAACCTCTCCCATGGCCAGGCCATGCAGTGCTGTGCTCATGGACCCCTCTTTGCCACCCCATGGGGCTGCTGCAGCCCCTTCCCATGGGTCCATCCCGCCCCCCCCTTGGCTCCATTGCAGGGCCCATGAATCAGTTTCAGTTTATGGCTTCCAAAGGCAGGGAATATTTTTGCAGCGTGAGTCACCGCAGGCGGCTCTGAGTGGAAAAACCATGGGGAGGGAGGGAGGAAGCACCCCCCAACCCCCCTGCTCCCATGGGAGCACCCAGGGGCCACCCCCACGACATCCCCCGGGCACCCTCCAAGCTGGGATCATGGTGAACCATTAACCCCCAGGGATGCAGGGCATCATGGAACGGGTTGGGTTGGGAAGGGCCTTAAAGCTCACCCAGTTCCAACCCCAGGGTACCTCCCATTGGAACCCCAAGCCCCGTATAAGCGTTTCCCTCCGTGTTTACGGATGATGAGGAACGGGATGAAGGAAGCCCCCAACCCATCACCCCGACGCGGGGGAGAGCAAGGCAAGCAGCAGCGCTTGACGTCAGATCTGTAAGTTTATTTGCTCAATGTACGACGGCTACATAATGACTCACATTCATGATATTCCATCACTGAGGAAAAAACCGCGAAGGATGGTCCGTGTGCGAAAGGATTCCTTACAGAAACACGGAGGCGGGGGGGGGGGGGAGAAAAGAAGAAATCACTGATTTCGACCTTAAAAAGAGTTTCACTGCATATAACATGACGAAAAGCACAAACAAAGGCTCATTCAAAGAACACAGTCATTGTTCTCCTACACTGCGATAGTTATAGTTTCACCATGACGAACACCAGACATTAAGGTTAAGCTAACACTGGTGTCTTCTTTTTTGCCTTTTTTTTTTTTGTCTTTTTTTTTGTTGTTTTTTTTGTCTTTTTTTTTGGTTTTTTGTCGCTGTTTTCCTGTTTTCAGAACGAAATAAAACCCTATAGAATCGCATGTCACTAGAGCAACACCCAGAACAGATCAGTTTGTTACGATCACGGTCGGGAGAGAGCAAACTGTGCCCCCCCCAGAAAGGCAAAGGAAGGGAAAAGAAAGGAGAGAGAGAGAAAAAAAAGAAAAAGGAAAATAAATTAAAAACCAGAAAAAAAAGCCTTTAAAAAATTGGGTTTTGAAGACTATTTTGTCATAGGAATACAGAACATCTACAGTATAAGTTAATAAACTTCAAGCTACTGTATAGAAATACGACACTAGCATGCACAATATTGTATCAATAGAGTAATGGAGCAGTAATCAGTTCACTGGAGAGACAGTATCATAGGCAAGTGCATCTCTTAGAAAACCAAAGAAACCATTCAAGCTGCTTCAAAAATCAAGCCCCTGACCCCCAAACTCCCTTTTGAGCCCTCTTGTGCCATCTCTCCTGCGGAAGTTTCCTAAAGCAGCCAGAGCAGAAGCCAAAAAGAAGGGAAATGAAATGAAAAAGGCCAAAAAAACAAAAACCAAACAAGAAAAGATGGGTTTTGTAATTCCAGTAAATCACTTCCAAATGATAGAGCCGGGACGATGCTGCTCATGGGTTGAGCAAAGGAAGGTAAGAAGCTTAAAGCCATCTTCCAGCCCATGGTACCGCGAGCATCCCGCCATGGGATGCTGCTCATGGGATGTGCTGCTGGGCAAGACCCTATGTGTGGAGGCATCCCAGTCCAAACCAGCTTTACCAGCATCTCCATGGCATTCCCCGGAGCACAAGCACCGGGGTCTGCTCGCTCCGCAAGGAGTCGGGATAGCGGCTTTGTGGTGACAGTGGGGAGCTGGAGCAGCATCCCCGTGTGCAGGCCATGCGTGCAGCACCACGGCACCCTGCTCTTGCAAGGGACAGGGACAAAGCCTGTGTCTAAAGTGGAATCAAACATGCAGGAGTGTGGGGTTTCCCTTCGATGAGCCGGAGGGCGGCAGTGAGCTTCCAACAGCAATGGGGAAACTAAAGCGAGAAGTAAGTTTACTCCAAGAACAGGGTAAGTATTCCCTGCTAAAGCAACATGGATGTCCCATTTCCCACCCCCCAGCCAGATCAGCCTTGGGAAAAGACTTTGCTAAGAAGAGAACTAAGTTCCTGGGCTCCTGATGGGCGATAGAAATGTCTATGATTGTAGCTCTTCCCGTTAGGGATTTCTCTACCACGTTAGTTTCTAAGCTCCTGAAGTTCACTCATTACACCACAAGCTTCCCCAGGAGAAAGGAAAAACGCACCCGGCTTCCCTGGTGACAAACAAGGGAGCCTGGGTGCCAGGGATCTGCTGACAAACCTCATGGTACAGTGGGAGAAAGTCAGGCAGAAGTGAAATGGCAGTGCAATCCCTGAGGAAGCAGCTGTGGCACCTTAAAAATCAGGATGGTCTTTTGAAATACCAAACACAGTACATGACATACAGACCTGAATGCTCTTTTTTATTATTTTTATTATTATTATTATTATTATTATTATTTTATTATTATTTAAGTGGCATTTTTTTGTTGAGTTTAAACACTTCCCCCTTGTCTAATTGAAGTTCTTACACCTTTTTGCTGTGGACTTGGAAAGAGTTGAAACAGCCGCTAGCCAAGCACCTGGTATAAGCTGTTGACCAAAAAACTAGAGCAGCTTTGATGTTCCTCGGGCGGGCGGTCTTCTTGCCTTGGGCCACACAGAATAGCTAAAGCCAGTCCACAGGCGAGGACTGATCAGGAAGGCAAGCCAAAAGAACTAGCAAAGAAGAAAGAAGAGAACACAAGACAATCAAAAAGGCTTGATGTCATATGGCTGTAATGTAGAGATACTGTAAACTGCGATTTAGTGTTAATACTGTCAGCTACCCTAAGAAATACCTCGATCCAAAAAGAAATCACTCAGAAAGATGGGATGGCCTAAACCCCCGAGCACTGCGAGCCCGGAATTCTTTAGTTCTTAAATTCCTTCTGGATGTGGGGATTTGAGGCTATGCCCTGCCAGGCAGAGCGCCGCAGAGAGATGCCCCGCGATGGGGGACGGACACACGGCACTTGGACTGCGGAAACAAACGCATAAAGCCTTACTGGAACCACACAATTCCTGACTGGAACCACAGAACTCTCTTTTTTTGTTTGTTTGTTTTCTCTCCTTGTGTTCCTTTAGAAAACGAGGGCCATTCCATCCACACGAATTCACCTCTAAAAACTCCTTTTTTTATGTGGTTTTGTTGTGTTTGATTTCTAGCAATAAAGTTAAATTAAAGACAGCTCCACTCGTATTAATAATCTACAGAACAGTCCATATGCCAGTGAGGCTGCTATTCCATTAACCAGCACAGCCAGCCTGACTTCCACTAGTGGTGTTTTGGCAAAAATGTCAACGAGGCAATCAAAGACAGGTAGTGGGGGGCCTCCCTGGGAAGGGGTCCCCTCCCTGGTCCCCCCCCCACCCCTGACACCCCCCCCCACTCGTGGGAAAAAAATAAAGACTGCAGTAGTTAGCATCAGCGTGCGGCTGCCAGTCCATCGCGGGGGGGTCTAGTTGTTGCCTTCACCGCCGTCGTCGTCTTGCTGATCGCTCGTCCAGAGCGTTAGGTTGTCGCGGAGGAGCTGCATGATGAGCGTTGAGTCCTTGTAGGAGTCCTCGTTGAGGGTGTCCAGCTCGGCAATGGCATCGTCGAAGGCCGTCTTGGCCAGGTGGCAGGCCTGCTCCGGAGCGTTCTGGATCTCGTAGTAGAAAACGGAGTAGTTAAGCGCCAGCCCGAGCCGGATGGGATGGGTGGGCTGCATGTGCTCCTTGCTGATCTCATGGGCTTCGCTATAGGCTTTCTCCGAGGACTCCACCACGGTCGCCCTCTTCTCACCGGTGGCCACTTCGGCCAGGTAGCGGTAATAGTCCCCTTTCATCTTCAGGTAGAAGACTTTGCTCTCGTACTGCGTCTCGCTGCAGTTCTTGATCAGGTAGTTGTCCAGCAGGCTCAGCACATCCTGGCACACCGCTTCCAACTCCTTCTCGATCTTCTCGCGGTAGGCACGCACCATTTCTATCTTCTTCTCGTTGCCGTCGGCAGAGGTCTTCTGCTCGATGCTGCTGATGACTCGCCACGAGGAGCGCCGTGCCCCCACCACGTTTTTGTAGGCGACGGACAACAGGTTCCTCTCTTCGTTGGACAGAGGCTCGTTCAGCTCCGTCACCTGCACCAACAGAGGGAGAGACAAGAGAGACATGTGGGTTAAGCCCCAGTCACTTCATGTTCCCATCGCATGGTCGGGTGTTCCCATGTATCTCGAAGCGAGACGCAGGAGAAGGTGGCCAGCTTGCAAAGTCCTGCTGTCATCCAGCATCTGCTCCCATCCCAGAGGGAGCCAGCTGGGAAAATCACGCCGTGGTCCAGGCCCCCAGCAAAAGGGGTGGGTTTGGCTTTATTCCAGGTATTCTCCAGCTCCTAAAGAGTTTTCCAGGGTGAGAAAAGTCTCCTAGGAAAGAGAAACCTTCCACCTGCGGGATTAGAGTTGGACTTGGTGATGGAAGGGAGAGGGAGAGGCAAAGCAAGAGGGTGGAAAAGGTCTACAGTCACGAGCCAGCCGCATGGATTAACAATACCATAGCCACAGGGTGCTCAGCTTTCCCACAAGCACATGCTTCTGAGATGCCTAAAGAATACACTAGATGTTAAAATTACAGCTGCCTTAAGGTATGTGCACAGATAGGGACTCAAAAGCTCACATGGTTAAGAGTACGCTCTTCCCACACAGGATTTTCTCTGTTGAAGATAAGTGTTGATGCACAGCATCCCTTCTACCTGCCTCACACCTGCAGCAACAGGGAGCTGGCAGAGCACAGAGCCATCTCACAAGCAGGATGCCAACCACCACCTTGGACACTTCAGCTACTGGGAAGCATCCTACTTGATGCTGCAGTTATCTCACTGCAGCTCCCATAAACCACCTCTAGTAGCCTGGGAAGGGCTCCCGTTCCCCTTGACTCCATGCTGCATCCCAGATGTGGTTCTGAGCCCTTGGAGTGGGTGCAGCAGCCAGGCTGCTCCATAGAGCTACTCTGCTGTTTAAGCACACAGCCCTGGCTTGTGTGCGATGTGCTGCTTCCTGCAGAGGCTCAGCACAACTGCTATGTGCTAACTGCCCCTGGCATGCTGTTTATGTGCTGCTTCCAGCCTGCCTTGTGCTCTAAGTTCAGAGTTCTAGCTGTCTGTATTGCTACAGGACTTTGAAATGACTCCATTCTTCCCTCTGAGTGACACCTGCACAAACATAAATATGCTGTGAGGTTAGAGACATCTTTGAAAGCTGGTGGAGCACTGCAGGTAGGCTTATGGATTGCCTACCCTTGGAGATACTCAAAACTCCATGAGGTTAATCAGGGTCCTGTCCCATGTAAGCTGCCCTGCTTTGAGTAAGGGAAGCCATGGAAACATCCAGAGATCCCAGCCTGCCTTATCCTCTCACCTTTCAGTTGTAATCGGAGTGCCCAGCGCCAACAGCCACACAAGACACTCGCTGACTCCAACAGTTCCCTGTCCTGACACTGGTTCTGAAGGCTGATAACCACAGGAGGCTTTCAGCAAGATGCTCTCTAAGCAGAGATACCAGTTTTAAGTGTGGACCAAGCAGGTGACTTTAAAGCTGCCCTCCAGCTACATCTGCAGATACTTATCAGTGCAGAAAGGAGATTTACCTCCTCTCACCAGAGGAGTCTTGCTGGAGGACAGATTTATTAAAACTACAGGGAGTTTCATAGGATTAGCTTTGCCATAAACATTTTAAATTCGAAGCTATTAGGGATTATGGAAGAAAGTTGCCTGTCAAAATCCTCCCAACAAACTGGCTGACAGATGGAAGGTACCACCTGTGGAGAGAACAGGTTCCTCCAGGGAGCTCTGCAGGGAACTCACCAAAGCAGAACGGGAGCCTTGTTAACTGCTTCCTAGCAGCAGCCAGGCTCCCAGAAAGGTAGAGCACTGCAGGGATGCACTGCAGAGGAACCACATAACATGGCCAGAGACAGGGACCACATCCCTCAGCACTAGGAGAGGGAAGGGAAGAGGCTGCAGTGCCACACATACTTCAGTTTGCAACTGAGCTGAGAGAGGAAGAAACAAAACCCATCTGGCACTTGCATTCCCAGCAGGAAGTAATGCAAGATGCCCAGGACACTGGGTATCAGACAGCAAGGGTATGCTTAGCTGCCTTCATCGGAGAGTCACTGGAAGGTGGAAAGGATGTATCCGGAGTTAAGCTGCCTTTGAGAACTGCCATCATCCCAGAACCTGCCTGCCACGTCTCAAATGCTGCTGCCCACTTGCTTGCTGAAGGCTGCACTGGTGTCTTCTGCCATGGACACACTCTGCACTCCAGCATGGAACTGCAGTCCCTGCCATGTTGCTTTTGCCAACAGTTCCATATGGGTGACTGTCTCCAGCAGAAAACCATACAGAAACCACTGCAGCAACTCACCAAGTGAATGCGGGTCTGTGCCTTCACTGCAAGCCTGTGCTGGCCAACCAAATGCTGCTTTATTCTTAACGCTGCAGGATACCACCACAAAGCAAGTTCAATCAAGCCAGAGGCTACCAGCAAGCTCTGATATGTTTGATTTATAGCATTGCATTGAACGCCTGTGGTGCAACATCAATAAGGCAATACCCTGCATCAGACCTGGATTAGGTTGCAGTGGTCTCATTACAAGCCCTTTTGGGGAATTTCTGCTCATGTTTGTTTCCAGCGTCCAGATTAATATTAGCAGAACATTCCCACTTCTTAACTCAGACCCTGGAAGGGCAGCACCCTCATGTACAGACCAACCCTGTGAGCATCAGCCCTGATGCCATTCCCAGCGCTGTTACATGGAGCTAAAGACCAAATACCCAAAGCAAAGCCTCAGCCTGGCACTGAGTTTGGCAGGAACACAAAGGCACCAGGCTCTGCCTGAAGTCTCACTGCTCTCTGGGAAGCTCAGTCAGTTGGGAGTTTTACTTGCCTGGTTGACAGCAGAGGAAAGCAGAACTACCAGCAGTAACTACGAGCTACTGAGCACCACGAACCTCAGTAACTGTCAAGCCTCATTTCACCCTCATGCCCCTGCACATCGGGGCAGGAGATGCATGTGGCTGAAATGGAGTCAAGCCTTGCATGTGGCATGAACAGCCAAGCGCTAAGAGCTAGCCCACACACTCACGCAGCTGGAAGCTTGATAGATGCAAGTCTTCAGCTATTCTGAAGGGAAAAATAAGAATAAAATAGACCTTTTTCATCTTCCTTTCTGCCTCTCCCCCCAAGCAAGCCCAGCCACAAGAGTGGCTCTTATCAATGCAGAGCAGCAGGAGATGTCAGCCATGGTGCTTCTCATTTCCCTGCTAGTCTGTAGGTAATGACCTTACTTGCAAGAGCTTCCCCTGTGCCCCATCACCACATGCGACACATGTGCCAGAGCCAGACCCTTCACATGCTGCAGGCAGAAGCCCTGCCTAAGGGCAGAGGACACCTCACCATGGTGCAGCCTACATTGACAGGCTTTGGCTTGGAGACACACTCCATCACCAAGCTTGAGGATGCTGCCATGTTCCAGTCGCACCAGTTCCTGCAGCCTCTGAGGATGCAGTGTCTGCACCACCAAGACTCAAGTGCCCTAAAGCCATAGAGGCAATCCAACAGCTCCCATTGGACAAGAACTACTGGAAGTTGAGGGTTTCTCCTGCTCGAGAGCACAGAGGTTTGTATAAAGCAAAGCCTCTGACTTGCAGCAAAGCTCTCCTGATTTCCCTGCTGCAGCAGTGAGCTCTGACTCAGCACTCCGTCCAAAACCTGGCACTCTCCTGGCATGCCCAAGTGTCACATCGCAGCCGGGGCAAGGCTCAGCCTCGGGCAAGAAGCTGCAGCAAACCTGCCCCTCATGGCAAGGTCCATGATCTCCAAAGCCCAAAGGTTGGTCCCACTGCACCTTCTTTCCAGAAGCATCCTAATGAGCAGGCTTTGAGACCTACAGGGAGGTTTGCTCCCAGCCAGTGGCAGGCTAGTTTACTTACAGGGCTTACTCCAGGACTCTTACAGTCCACTTTTCACCTTGCACCCACAGGTCTGAAGTAATTTCTGACCATTTCTGAGGACCCTACAGTAGCTGCAAAGGAGGATTTTGGTTTAGCTGTTTATCCTCATACATGTTTCACCTGCTTTTATAACCAAGTGCCCACCCATTTATGGCTCCTACCTAGCTTTGATGTCTTAAAGCATACAGCAGAGCAAGCTGAGCATACCCACAGCTCCTTCCCTGAGGAATGCCATCCACATTTGACAGTTTAATCCACGTTCTATGCCTCAACACTTCTGCTTTTCCGATTGCCTGAGTCCCTGAAGACATGAGGTATCTCCAAAGGGCAGAGACAACCATGAGAACCTCCAACTGCCCAGGGAGAATGGCTGTTGAGTATCAGAGCTCCTCTTCCACCAGGATACACAACAGCTGTCTCCTTCTCAGCACTTGTGTTTCCTCTGTTCTATCTACAGCTCTGCACCATGTAATTAAGCATGTTATCTCCCAGCAGAAACCCCTGCTTGGAAGTGACCCTGAGGCCTGGCCTAAAGGTCCCCTTTCCCATTTCATTCTTCTTTTTAAAAGCAAATACACTTTTGAAACAACTTTCTGCCCAGAAATCCCACCACTGCCGTTCTTAGCTGCTCTGAAGCCACTTGCAAAGGGGAGCAACCAGCACAGAACCACTTCAGGCTCAAGCAACTGATAATGTTCATGACTACCCGCAGCCACGCCAGCTTCAACCTATCTCTAGCCATTGTCTCGTGGTGGGACCCCATCACCCATCTGCAAGCACCCCCTTCAGCAGCCTGAGGGTCATTTTGGAAGTGACACACCAGAGACACTGTTTTATCATCCCCATCTCACTCTGCATTCAGCTTCTGAAGTAAATGCCTGCCCCCAAGCACATTAAACATTCACCATACCCAGTGGCTTCGTTACAGTCATGATGAGATGTTGCACAACCCAGGCAAGAACAGCTTCTCCTTGTGTGCTCCAGAGCGAGCTGCCCTACGACACCATCGCAGCAGTCACAAAGATGCTGTTCTTCAGCACTGGCCTACTTTGGCACAAAGTAGGCGTGTGTTAAACCAGACCTAAATCTAAAATCTCAGCAGATTGCACCGGTTTGGGTCTATTCCTCCCCCTGCCTTCTCCCCCACGTCATCCTCCCAAAGTGGAAATAACACCATCGCTACCTTCTCTCCTTGCTGACTCCTTCCACTGTCCTCTCTCCTCGTGGCTGATCTCAGTGTGGCCAAGATGATTTTCAGCTGCAGGTCAAGCCCTTCTTCTCATCTCAGACAGGACCCGAAAAGCACAAGCAGGCTGTAGGCAGAAGTTAGTTCCCCACTGCTGTCTCATTTGACTGTTTCAGTATGAATAACCCTATGCTAGTTCCCACTTTTTAAGGTGTTGGGGCCAGCACTCATTGCAGGAAAGCAGTTGAAGGCACGTGGGATGGGTCTGCCATTACATTCTAAATTGGTCCGAGTGCATCAAGGACCAGTGTCTGCAAAGACTGTTAATTGCTTATAACATCTCCAAGGCTACTTAAGCACTCCAGACACTGATGAGGATTTCTGCATGCTCCTACTGCTAACAGAGGCTTTCATCCCACTCTGGAGCCTTTATTATTTGACTTTGAACCACCCAAGACGAAGTCTTCAGATTGTGATGCAGATGTAAAAACCAAGAGTTCATTCATGTCATTGGCCTCTGTAGCTTAAGAGCTACTTAAACCAAATTGAATTCCATTGTGCTACACACAGGTTTGATAAGTCCTTGGAGCCTGCACATCTGCTCCTCTTCAGTCTGCCTCTGCTGGATTTCAGCTAGAGAAGGAGCAAGTTTCAACTGCTTGGGGCATTCCTGCATGTAAAAGGTTGTACGGGAGCCAAGGCAAGAAAGCCAGTGACAGTGGCAGAGTGCTGAGCTCCATTCTGCCTCTGGTAGCAGCATTTCATGTCCCAGCCCTTATCTGCAGTGCTGCAGTCTCAGCATTAGGTCTAACGGCTCAAGTCTTTGCTGCTGCAGAGCACCTGGGTGCCAGCGATTTGCCTCACCACCTTCTGCTGCAGCTCTGGAGATAAGGCCAGCACAAGGGAACATCCTCCTGCCTTCCATACGTGGCTTCCAGGCATGTTCCTAGGCCTTGCAATCTGCCATGGCTGTTAAGTTGACAGAGGGTGAACCCAGACACATCACATAACCAGCTGGAAGGAGCAATCCCAGCTTGGGCACCACGTATGCTCTTCAAGTGCATCAGTGCAGAGCTACAAACTACTTGTCAATTAGCACTGCGGTGTCTTGTAGCTGCTCCTAAGGCTAGTATCTGCTTTTTGAGCCATTAAGGAAATATGCCCAGGCTGTTCTTGTCTGCCTTATTACCACCCTGATTCTCCTTAGCCTTGCTGTTAAACAAGATGAAAACCTGTTTCACTGTCTTGCTGCCACTACCTAGGAAAAGCTCTTGGGAATAAAGCAGCAATCTCTGTTGGTCTACTGCCTTCCTGCCACCAGATGGAGAGAGCAGCAATTCAAACCACATCAGTCCTAGCACTTAAGAGGACCGTCACTCAGGGCTCATCACACCATCTCCAGCAGATGGGATACCAGCACCTTTGCCTCCTAACTACAAAGCAACAGAAGGGATGCCAAGCTATTCCCAACCCAAGGCTGGCAAGCTTCATCTGCCTACTTTTGTGTTTCTGCAAGCACCTTGGCAGCAGCCTGAGATCACCACCCTTCTCCACAGCTTGGGGACATCTCCTGCCTCATCCAGTCTGTTCCCTTCCATGCCTCTCCTGCGAAGCACGTGGAAGACCAGTGCCACAGCATGGCACTGCCATGGGAGCTCAGATGTGCTCCTGGAGCACGTCACAAGCTTGAGGGGCTCACAGTAGATCCTTTGGAAGGGAGAAAGCTATATGCTTTTCTGGCCTGCATTAGATGTCTCCATGTGCTAGCTGAAAAGCTCTTGGAGAATAACTGCAGCTCTTCCTTTAAAACATTTCTGCACACGTTTTAAAAACTTGGGTGTCTTTTCCATTCAAGCATTATTCTTCTTCAGAAAACTCCATCCACTCCCAGGCTTTTTTAGCTGAAGCAGACATCCATGGCAAGCCCACTGGCCATTTCTTGGTCAACACAAGGGAAAGCTATTTGTCTCCCCTCCGATTTATGGCAAAACAAAGCCAAACTAGACAGACTTCAGGGACATACTAGATAAATGGACCAAGTGTTTTGTGAGGAGGGTATTCAATGCTGCTGGGAGCATGAGCTGCTTAAAGACTTACCTCGCAGCTTCTCAGCATGCTAATCTGGCTCAGATGTTAGTGCTTTCCTGCTCACCTCCAGCCCCGCGGCCAGGCAGGAAGTACCCTGCCACCAGATCATCAAATCCTCTGCGGAGCTTCAAGTGCCAGGGCTTGTCCTTAATCAGGGGCTCAAAAACTGACGCTGTACCCATGGCCTCTATTCACTCGAGCCAAGCAGGGAGAGGAGAGACGATGTGCCATGGGCAGGACACCTTGGGAAAGGCTGAGAGCAAGTTCTGGCTGCTGAGCGAGCCGGCTCCCAGCTCTGCTGGAACAGGATGAACTGGGCACTTCTTGGCTGCTTGCACGGCTTCCTCCTGCACAGCACAGCCGTGCTCCAGCAGGATGAAATGGGAGAAGCTGCAACCATGCAAGCAACTCCCTGCAGCCAGCCCGTCGGTTTAACTGCTTCGTGTCATTACCCCAAAGGCTTTGGGCTTGGTGCACATCTGAAATGTTCAAACACCCCAAGATCTTTTGCTCTGCAGAACCAGCAGCTCCTGTGTTTCACCACATTAAACAAGAGGCTTTGCAGAACACCCAGGTGGACTGCAGCACACCAGCTCCACCATAGGCTTCATTTCTGCATCAGTGAGGAAGGCGATTATCCCTCCAGATGTACTTTACCCTCCCACTGCTTCAGGGATTTCAGGCTTGATCTTACACACCTCTAGCAAAGGCAATTTTATCTCATTTCTCCATTGAACGTGCAGAACAGAACGTTTTTGCTCTGGCAGCTTTCTGGAACACTGCAGCCAATATTAAATTGCAAGAGGGTCACTTTACTGTTCTAGATTTGACTGTGGGTTTAACCACCCCCGCCTGGCTCCAGCCACCTTCTCCCAGCCCTCTTTTGAAGCCTAAGGGACTAAGTACCACAGATTTGATCTCAGAGCATCACGGGTGACAGAGCCCCTCAGGCACAGATGTCTTGACAGCACCAAACACGAGGAGCCAAGCTCCCAACTTCAAGGTAATGAAATATTCATCCCACGTAACAAAGCCCAACAGCACAAAGGCAAAGCTGGGGTGCCTTCTTCAGCTGGGAGTAAATCAAAGGCTGTTAATCCCCCCGCCCCCCAAGTTCTCAATCGCTGCTGAATACTAAGCATTAGTCTTTCACAAGTGCAGCTCTCCTACAGCATATCTGTTAGCACAGAGCACAGCAACAGCTTCTCCTAACTACTATTAATAAACTCCATGCTGCGGAGCACCATGACTGTCCAAACAACACGTCCATCAGCAGCCTTGTTTGAGGCTGAGGCTTGTCGCTGTTGTTTCCTAGAGCCTGGCTGTAACCATCTTAGAGAGGAGTCAGAAGCACACTGACATGCCAAGCAGCTCTGCCTGGTACGTAAGCAAAGATACATCCCAAGCAAGCCAGCCCATCCAGTAAGATCAGAGGGAATTTGCAAACAATTAAGGAATGGTTTGTACTTTGAGCCTCTGCAGGCTTGGGTTCGTCCAAGTGCAGCTGCCTTAAACACCCATAGACTGATTCAATTCCAACGTCTCCTTTAGGGGAGAAAAACATTAAGTACTCTAATCCTTAAGCTGGGGATCGCTTTAAGGGAATCTCATGCCATCATCACTGACATGTTCTCCAGTTACTCTCCTCCTGCTATTAACTAATGCACTGCCCTTGGTCACTAGATCACTAGTTTTGTGCCAAAAATCAGGTTGGTTTAACACCTTACTGAACATGTGCTGGGTTTTTCCTGAGATGTGACTAAATCTGGGTTAGCAGAGAAAAACCTGAGACTGGGGGGAAGTTTGCATTTAAACAGGCAGACAAAGGCTTTTGTTTCAGCAGCTACACAAAGGCACCGCTTTTGAGAGTCAGCCTCATCAGTGTTTCCTGCAGCCCGAGGATTGCTGCCTCATCATTTCAGCTCTGCTTTCCAGAATTTACCATTTCTGGGCATTTCCAGCCCCCACCAAGCAAACAGCCAGCGGGAGACTCCTGGGAGAGCCCCAACCCTTGTGCTCCAGCAGCTCTGGCTCACTGGAGGGGCTGGAATGCTGCGGCAGCTCAGGCTTGCTCTCATTGTGCACTAGGAGAAGCTGGACAAAGCCATCCTGCTGCCTGAGCTCCTCCCTGAGACAGGCTCCCCACCAGAGCCATGGGTGGGAATCCAGCACCTTGACATCCAGGCTCTGGAGAAAGGAGACAAGCTTCCTACTTTAAAGGAATGAAGGGCAGAATGGAAGTCCTTTTGTCACTGTTTTCCTTCGTTTTAGGATGGGAAGAGGGATTTTGCTCATTAGATGAAGCAGCCAAGAGGGACAGACAGGAGAAAGCCGTCTGCGACAGCAGTGACCATGCCCAGCTGAGGAGATGGCACAGCACCAAGTTACACAAACCCCCCAGCCAGCTGGTTGTGGGTCTATATCCTTCCCCTTTCCTGCTCGCTCCAGACCAAGTGCAGATGTGTGAAGTCCCCCACAGCTGCTAAAGGCTGCTCTGCTTTGTAGGGACAAGGTGGGAGAAGGCAGAAGCAGAGACCAGGAGGGACCTCAGCAGTGCTATATCCTACGTGGGAGAACACCTCCATGCTCCCCTCACAGCCTCACTCATCTTGCAGGGTCCTCCACCACCCATGGGTAAACACTGTGCAAGCCATGAGGTGGGCCCCCACAAAGCCATCTTGTGCCCATGGGTGAAGATGGGTTCCCCCATCTGCAAAGACCTAAAGCTGCACAGGCAGAGCGTTTTATCTGACTACCACCAGTGTGAAACCGTCCACGGCCGTTTATCTCAACAGCATCCTGAAGCCAAGCCAAAGGTTCCAGAGGTGGAAACACAAACCCAGCCTATCTTCACCAGCTCAGAGACAAATCCACAGCTACTTCCCCTTTGTTTCAGCAGATGCTAAAATGGGTTTCCAAGCTGTCACCTCCCAGTGGTGACCACTGCTTGCAGAACCACAGTGAGTAAATACCTGCTCCTGTTTTCATTATCTTTCTGGTTTCCAGACATCACGTTGCCTGTTGTCTGCAGACATGTGAATCTAAGAGGAGGGAGTCAGGGAGGCTTCAGTCAAGGACAAGCTATGTTAGTTACCTTTCTAGTGAAGAACAGAGGTTGGTGAAGGCTTTCAGCCTTCCAGACAGAAATAACAAAGGCCTGGAAGCAAAGGAAAGAAGGGCTGAGCTGGCTCCAAGCCACTTAGACCAAAACCACTTGTAACAGCATTAGCTTTAGAAAGAGCTATCTTGAGTTGTGGAGCACTGAAGTGTTGAAGAACACCTGGAAACATCAACCAAAGACAGCCCAAGCCCTGCATCACAGCTTTGCCATGCTGAAGTGGATGATGATGCCTGTGTCCTAGCAAGTTGGGCAACGGAGAACTGCTTGGGGAGCCAGGCAAATCCTGTTTCTCTGGGCCTTGCCCCACAGTTATTCCAGTACACATTCACGTTTCACTGGCAGCCACGGGTCAGGAGGTAGAACTGGACAGAAAAGGAAAGGGCAGCTTCAGATCTGCAGATCCCAATGCCTGAAACATCAACCCTTCTGAGGAAAGGCTCCCTCAGGCCAGACCATAGGCATTTTCCAACCTGCTCCTCCTCTGTATCCACCTCTGAACACCCTGGGGGCTGGCTGGGATGCACCAAGCACCTAGCTCTAGTGTGAACTAGTCCAACAGTCCTTGCTCTTCCCTGCCAGGCTGGTATCGAGCTCCCAACATGCTACTCACTACTGGCAGCTGGACACACAAAAGCTTGGAATATGTGCTCCTGCACACAACTTCCTATGCATCCATTTGCACACGGTTTACCTAGCATGAAGCTGCACAAAAGAGTTCAGTTGCAGAGTTCATGTATTATACCCTGCCAGATGCATCACCATCCATGGAGGTTTCTCCATGATGCAAAGTCATGGGTATCACCCAGCCTCTGCTCCATCACCTACACCTTAAAGGTACATTTGTTCTTGTATCCTCAAGAGTCACAGCGAGTGAATCAATGCCTAGCTACAGATATGCATCAATCAAAGTGATAAATGTGCCAAACATATCTTTTCTGGTATCTTCTGGCATGAAGATGTGCACACTCAAGGCTTCACCCTACCCAGAAGGGCAGCTCTACACCACCCAGATGGGCTGGCTGGTTGTCCCAGATCACCTACTGAACCCAAGGGAGCACAAATTCCTTAGAGATTCAAGGCAGAAGACTGTATCCAAGGTGAAGACTGCTCACCAGTAGGACAATACCAGAGGCCTCTGACAACAGAAGCTTACAAAGCTCCTACCAGGCTCATTTTGCCCTTCATCAGCACAGCTAAATCCCACCCTGAATGGCACAGACCATCCCATAGGAGTATTTCAGTGGGAGGCAGAAAAGCAGCCTGCTGATCCTCCATCTATGCACCATCCTGTGCACACTGACCTCCTTCTTCATCTCAGTCCTAACTGTGCTACACCCAAGCATGTGATACCCTGCTATGGAGCGGTGCAGTGAAGTCTCAGCGCATGTGCTCCAGGGGTGCAGGTTTCAGTTCAGGAAACACTTCTGGAGCTGAAGTTCTGTGACTGCCCTTAAATTGCTGTTCCTGTATAGCTTCGAGCAAGCCCAGGTTCACATCAGCAGTGCCCATAGAGTCTGTTCTAGAGAGAACCTTTGGGATCAGCTGGTGAACAAAGCCTGGGCAGACAGGGCTTGTCCATACACATCACAAGCTTACCTGGTGCTCAAAACAGACCAACTACAAAAACCCTCAAACAAAAGAACAACTACTAGAAAGCCCAATGAGACTCCTGGAGCCAGCCATCTTCAACCACAAACAGCAGACCAAGACAATCCCCACCAACCTTTTTGCACTTTCAGGGCCAGCCCCCATCCCAAAGATCTGGCTAAGCCCAGAACATGCAGGAGCTCCTGGAGAGCCCTTCCTTGTCCAAGAACTTGACTGCTTCCCTGTACCCCAGACACCTGCAGAGCATTCCTTTCTCTATCACAGTCCCACTGTCATCTTTGTTCAATTCAAAGACCTATTTCTAACCAAACCCATGCCTGGCTGCTACACTTGGTCAACAGAGAAACCCAGCATGGTCTCACAAGATTTTCCTAAAGCACATAAAGGCTTCCCAGGAGCTCAATAGGGAGTTTCTAAGAGCTCGAGCTGCTGAAGGCTCACCAGTTAACACAGTTCCTGTGTTCAGTGTCCACTGCACTCGAGTACAGGGCATGTTGCTACCTGCCCATGGCTTGGGTGCAGATGTGCAACAACTCAGCCTACCACTACTGAGGGTGCCTTACACAGAGATAACCCACACCAAGAACCATTAGGAGGTTGGAAGCACAGCGAGACAGCAGCCACCCTGCCCTGACCCTGCGGGCCTCCGGGAAGGAAGCCCTGCTCTCTGCTTGTAGATAACACTGCCCAAGAACCATCCCATCACTCAGGTCTGAACAAGCCCTCATTGCTAAAGGGCGAGAGGACTTCTCTATGCCTGCTCCTCTGTGAGTAAGAACAAGCTGGGAAGCACACAGCCATATGCTGTAGTGGTCCAGGAGGCACCATGAGCCTGAGCAGCATCTTGCCTGCACAGGGGGCTGCAGCAAGAGCATCGATGTAGTCATTAGATGCCAACATACCCCCTCCACTTCAGCACTGGAAATGGTTTCTGCAGAGCCTTCCCCAGCCCCCCTGGGAAGTGCTACTACATTCCTTGCTCCCTCCCTACCATCACAGATGGCCTGCCCAGCACTCCTCCTGGAGAAGCCTTCCCACCTCACCCTTTGTCTTGTCTACACTGCAGAGCAGAAAACAGCTAATGATCCCTGCCCCACTCCCCTGCAGACCTGCAAACAGGAGGGATTTGTGTTACTCCTGCTTTTCCCAAGGGCAAGCCTGCGTGTTTGTGAAGCCCTGCTATCTGTGCTAACCTGGTCACTGGATGTGGTGGGTGATAGCTGCCAGGCTGGTGAGCTCTATGCCAGGGAAGGCCTGTGGTTACCCACATTTGCTCTTCTCCTCCACCCACAACTGCCATTTACTGCACCAAGACCCAGTTGTGTCTAATGCTTGGGCAGCAGCCATCTGCCTTTCAACAGCTCCGACCCTCACCCAAATCAACCCACCACAACCCATGGTCCCCAAAGTCAAGCGGCCACATGTTCCACTCGCAGAGGACCTTCAATGGGTTCAAGGACTCTGCCATGTAGTCCCATCCCTGCATGAAGCATAGGTGCAATAATAATCCTCCCCCCAGCCTTTTTAGGTGAGTTACTGCAATTGGCTTGCTTGTTCTCCTGCACATCCTCTCTCACCCCAGAGGTCTACAGGGAGACACGTGCTCTGCTCCCCAGGCAGGGCGAAAAAGCCTGCAGCAGCATCACTGCTCCCCAGCTAATGGATATCGATCCACAGCCCTGCTGCTGGGCTGGACAGAAAACTCCTCATGAAGCTGAACCAGACAACCATAAGCACTGCAGGCAGCAAAACACCAATGAGTTGGGAAGGAGACTGCTGGTGCTGCTTGGGCACAGCATCAAGTGGGCTGGGAAGCCCAAGGCAACACCTCCCAACTGACCAGCGAGGTGCATTCCTGCTCTCCACTGCATGGTAAGGCTGACTGTACCCCCAGACAGTGACAAGGGACACGACCAACATCATGCAGCCATACCCTGGAGCAATGGGCTAATCCCCGCATCCTTTCCTGGTGCAGCATCACCTCCTGCTCCTGCTGGTAGGCAAGGGGACCATCTGCTGTGTTTCACTGCCATTCCCCAGTGAATTTGTCACATCTGGGGGCTGAAGGACCAGCCGCACTCCTGCAGCAGCAATGCAACTGCATGCACCAACCAGGGGCACTGACACAAAGCATTTGCAGCAAGGAAGGAGCCAGAACTTATTATATATATGATACTATTTGGAAGAGACTATTGGGATCCTGTACATCACCGTGGCAAGCAGCAGCAGATGAATCAGCAGCCAGAAAGGGGCCCAGTACACCATTTCCATTCCAAACCGCTACGACAGCCAAGCACAGGCTCTGAGCAGGCAGGGCTGAGGCTGGCAGAACAATGCCATGTCACCACCAAAACGCTCAAAGTGCAGGAGAAGGAATCTCCTTTACACCCATCAGAACCACAGAAGGCTTAAGGGAAAGCCGTGTGGCATTCCCCAGCACGGTGCTTGGGAAGCAGGCAGCTTTACAGGGTGGGAGACAAACCGGCCAAGAGCGGGGGGATGTTTCTGCATCACCTTCCCTAGACGCAGCCCGCATGCTCTCTGCTACCACCTGGGTGCATTGCAGCTTGGACCATGGCATATGACATCACTAGGCGTTGCTACGGAAATGAGTGCGAGGTCATCAGCCTCCCGCACCAGCGGAGCTGGGGACAGGGAGGACCAGGGCTGATGTGCCCAGCACTGCTGCCCGTGCCCAGCTTCGGGCAGCACAGAGCAGCAAGGGAGAACAAAAGCTCTGCCTTTTGTTTGCCGTGGTGGCAGGAGGCAGCAGCTCTCCCGCTGGGAATCGCTTCCTTACGGAGACCCATAAGCGGCGTTGAGCCTCGGTTACTGCTTCACCAGGGCTAAAAGGGAATAAAACACAGAGATCATCTCCAACACCACCTCTGGTTTAAACACCCAGCAGGCTAGGGCCATTGCCCGGTGGGAATACTGCACCAGGGCTGTGCATCCCAGGCATATCCCTGCTGGCTTTGTCATAGCGGCTGTATTATCCGTAGGAAATGAGCTGTAGGATGTGCTCACACAGCAGGCTTTGCTTGGAAACGAACAGATGCCGTTATCAGAAAACAGTATAAAAGCCATAGCGCAGCAAAGGAATAGCCCCGGCTGGTTTAATATGGTAATATCATTTCCCCATTATCCATATTTCATTCCTGGATAAGCCATCTCCTCCCTCCCCGTGCTCAGGCTGTGACAGTTTTGTCTGCTTTGATCAATGCAAGGTTATTGACAAAATGGTGCAATATGGGCAAACAGAGCTGCACCCGCGGCAGACTGCGACATTCCTAGATCAGCATTCCCTCCCCATCAGGCAGGGAGGACACCCCAGCTCCTCGCAGAGGTTCAGACCTGCCTAAGAAGACAAACATAAAGCACAGTTTTCCCCTTTAAAGCACCCCCTCCCTCCCTCCACCCAGTCTAGCCTCTCTGCAATATGACAAATGCAGAATCTTCTGGAATGACTTGATCCTGCCTCCCACGATTGCTTTGTTTGCAAGATCAGAGATACGGGGCTTTTCTTTTTCCTCCCTTCTCGTATTGTCAAAATGTCAGGATTGAAGGGGAGCCGTGCAGTGTCACAAATCAGATCAGCCCGCTATACGCAGAGTCTTTATTTTAAGAGCGTGAAATGAATACAACATGACTCAATTCATAAATCTCCAACCAAGTGCAGTAAAAATAAAGAGCTTTGACAGCGAAAGGGCTCCCGATCTCCAGGGCCACGAGCACAGCCCAGCCTCACCGACCGCGCACAGGAAAGGGATGCACGGGAGCCGCAGGGAGGTATCTGGGCAGTGGGGAAGAGGTGTGCATGCATCACCCCCCCCTATTCCCCACCCCACAGCCTTGCCCCATTGGGTTTGGCAGCCCCCCAAGTGACCGCTTGGGGGGCGCTGCACCCCTGTGGCCCCCCCCCGTGCTGGCGCAGGGCAGGGAGCAGCAGTGGGGATGGGAGCACACAAGGGATGCGGGAGGCACACAGGGGGGCCTGGTGTGGGGTGAGAGAAGGGATGGGGTAAAGGGGTGATGTGTGGGGCAGGGAGGAGGCTCTAAGGCAGGGGAGAGCATAGGGGGGTCAGAAGGGCAGAGGAGAGGATGTGGGGCGGCACAAGAGGGAACGCATGGGGACTCTAGGGTAGGGGAGAGCTTGCGTGTGGGGCTGCAGGGCAAGGGAAAGGAGGTGCGGGGCTGGGGAGAGGGCTCTAGAGCCGAGCAGAGGATGCGTGGGGGGCTCTAGGGCAGAGGATGGGGATATGGGGAGAACAACGCGTCCCTGGGCAGGGAAACGCCAAGGGATCGGGACACAGGAACCGGTACAGCACAAGGACCGGAGCCGCACGGAGGGACGGCGATGGGGCCCGCACCCCCCCTCCGAGCCCTGCGCCCACCGCGGGGGGCAGCACGGGGAGGGCGAGGAGAGCACGAACCCGCACCAAGGGAGGGGAGAGGGGAGCGGGGAGCGGGAGGGGCAGACCCGGGCCGCGGGACGGCACTCACGTTCTTCATGGCGGCCGCCATGTCGTCGTACCGCTCGGCTTGTTCGGCCAGCCGGGCCTTCTGCACCAGCTGCTCGCGGTCCACCATCTTCGCGGGGCCGGGGGTAGGGCGAGGAGGCTGCGGGCTCCGGGAGGAGGAGGAGGAAGGAGGAGGAGGAAGGATGAGGAAGGGCGGTAACGGGAGGAGGAGGAGGGCGGGCGGCGGCTCCTGGCGCTGCTGCGGCTGAGGCGGCGGCGGCTGCACCCGGTGCTGTGCGCGCGCCGCGGGCCACCACAACCCCCCTGCGCCCGGTCCCGCCCCCCGGGCCCCGCCCCTGCTCCCACAGCCACCGCGCGGGGCACGACGGGAGATGGAGTCCTCAGGGAGGTGACTGGGAATGGGGGTACCCAGCTTAAGGACTACAACTCCCATCGTGCCCCGCGCGGCGCCGCCGCTCCCCTCCCCTTAGGCCGCGCCCCCTTAGGCTCCCCAACCCCGCCCCGCGGGGTCCCGCCGGCCGCTGGTGCTGATTCACCGGGAGCGGCCGCGGGGACGGGGATGGGAGCAGGGGGGTCCCCCGGGGGGGGGGGGGGGCTGCGCTCGGCGGGACCCACGGCCCGCACCGGGCACACGGGGCCGGACCCACTGAGAGCAGGCACCCGGGGACAGGCCCCGTGGTGGTGCTGGGGCAAAGCGTGGTCCCTCTGTCCCCCTCCCCATGCCGTGGGGCTCAGTGGGGCTCCGCAGCCGACCCACTGCAGGGCAACGCGGACGGGTGGCCGGGCTGGGAGCGTGGTGCGCTCCTCATCAGTGACACGTGAAATAGAAGCTGTGCGTTTGGAGCCATGAGAAACCCCCTTCGAAAAAGCCTGTGGATAAAGCAGTGCTGAGAGAGGATGCTGGGAGGAAGGAGAGGGGTTTAATGAAGGGAGCCGGGCTGATCCCAGTGGAAAGGCATTATCCCGGTTGGAGGGAGCCGGGTAGTGCTGATGGGTGGCTGTGCATGGGCAAGCATAGTCCTGCCTCTCGCACACCCTGGTGTCACTGTCCCCATGCAGGTGCTCTGGGAGGTGTGATGATGACCTTGGAGGACACATCCATCCCACCTGTGATTCCCATCCTGAATCCCCCAGGAAACCTCAGTGGCATTGGGATGTGCCAGTTTCCATAGAGCAACCCCATGGCCAGAGCCTGCTCTGGCTGTTCTGCCCCGTGGCCATGGTCTCACCCATGAGTTTGGTGACAAACTGGTTTGGGAATGCTGATAGTGATGCTTTATTGAGCAGCATCGTTTTGGGACGAGATCCCCCTCTTTATTGTGGTTTTAGTTCCTCTTTATAAGTAGCAGAGAATGGGGTTGAATGGGTTTGTTTAACACAAAATACTTCTTTGTTTGCAGCTTCCGAGAGCAGCAGAACTCCCTGATAAATGAAACCAGAGCCCAGACCCTCTCCATTTCCTCTCTAGAGCCAACTGCTGTCTCCTTGCTCACATCCCCAGCCTCACGCCCCGCAGCGCATGTGGGCCTGGTGTGAGAGCAGTCTTTGTGCCCGGCTTCTGTTTACCACCACAGCAATCCCAGGAGCGTGCCCATGGACAAGAGCAGTTTATGCCTCTCTGCTGGTAATGGCACATTCATCCTTCTGAGGAGGCCCAGCATCGTCTCGGAGAGCTCAGCAGTGGGGTTTATGCTGTTCCCTGTGTGACGCCGGCTTTGGAGGGAGAATCTGAGTTCCAAAGGGAAGAATGCAAAGGAGTTATGGGTCTCAAACTGGTTTTTCAGCTGTTTGCTGCCATTTCTTATCAATAACATGGAGGTATCCAGAGATGTTGCAGGGCATCGCCCAAGCCAAGCAGGATCATTGGATCTGTCCTACAAGAACTTAGGAGAGGCTTTGGACAGGGTCCTGTAGGGACAGGACAAGGGGAATGGCTTTAACCTGCCAGAGGGGAGATTGGAACTGGATGAGCTTTACACTCCCTCCAACACAAACCATTCCATGAGCCCATGATTCTGTGGCCTCTACGTATGGACCAGAGTGGAGCTGCCTGCTCATCCCAGACACCTTTGGAGTGATGCTGCTACATTGGGGTTGGATAGATGGGTACAGTTCCTGGATGCTCATGGACCATGGCTAACGCAAGCCAGGACCTGAAGAAGTGGAAGCTCCTCTGATTTCTCCAGATATACCAACTTTCCTAATAAAAAGCTATTGCTTTTCCATACAAACCTCGGAATTTGCATCAATACAGCACATTCCCAACTGGTCCAAATTTACTCTTTATTTGCCCCAGACTGAGCAAATCCTGATTTATTCCTGTCAAAGCACCACAGCAATAAATACATCTCACAAGGCAGATGATTTCCCTCCCCACCACAGGCCAGAACATGATGTTCATTAATGCTGTAAATTCTCAGGAATGGCTCTAATATTTATCCATGCTTTATCCATTCCCTTTTTGGGCTCCAGTGTCATAAATCAGCCCCCCTCACACTGCTTCATTCTCCTGATTTACAGGCTGGGGAGCAACGGGATGAAGTTTAGGTGGTGAATGGCCCCTAGGATGTGCTGCACATGCAGCTGGAGGTATCATATGGATGCCCATCACTAAATGCCCTTCTCCCACCTCTGGCTGGTGCCTGCAGACACCCATCAGTGATAGCCCAGGCGCTGCTGGGTTGGGAATCACAAGGATCCCAACAGGATTCTGCCTGTTCTGCAGATGTCCCAGAAAAACCCAATCACCCTGATTCCACCTCTGGTATTAAAAATACTCCGGCACATTCGGATGTGCCACTTTGTCAATTCCCACGGCCGGGAAGACGAGTCCTTCTCTTCACATTCCCATCCCTTCCTCCCCATTACGCCTTGTCAGTGCCTTGTGATGCTGCTCTGGAAGGCAGGAAGTTCTCTTTCACTCGGCTTCGCTGCTGCCTGCTCCAAAAGCAGATCCAGGATTCCTCACCCGTCGCTTGCTGCCGTGGGTCCCTGCTGTGTGCAGGATTTGGGCTTTTGGTTGGTGGAGAACAAGCTGAGGAATCATCTGGCGTCAGTGACCCCTTCCCATGGGACAACGGTACCCTTGTGTCCTCCCTCTTTGACACATGCTGGGCCAGGATACGTGGTCCCAGCATCTCAGCATCCCAACACCTCAGCACCCTGGACCTTTTTCCACCTGGCCATGGCAAGGGAAGCATCCCAGGAGCAGGCCCAGGGCATCCCTCCCTCCCTGCCTCACAGCAGCACTCCCCAGCCTGCCATGAGGCTCCATCCCAGCATCTCCTCCCCGTGCCAGGCACTGGGAAGGACCCCACAACCATTGAGTGAGCTTGGACCCTCCCCATAGCACCCCAGAGCCTGGATGCTGCCTCCTGGGTGGGAGGTGATGGATGAGCCCACCAGAAGGACCATGCTTTGAGGAGGAACCTCCTTCCCCCCGTATGTGGAGCTGCAGTGCTTTGTGCCCAGCCCTGGCCCTTCATTTGGCTTTCAAAGCACCTCCCAACCCAGATTAATTCTGCTGCACCAGCTCCTCCTGCCCAGCACCAGCCCTGACACCAAGCGGGGCTGCCCGTACCCTCAGGGTACCACACCTGGGCTCATAGGGATGATGATCCCTGCGACCACATCAAGCCACCAAGACGGGATATGAGAGCAGCACCCAGTGCTTCCCACCCTCCTTTTACCCCTAACACCCTCCCCTTATCCCTAATACCCACACAAGCACCATGGTGATGAGGGCTGCAGCGGTGTCCATGCCACAGCACGCTCCATGTGGACCCCCCCCCCCTTAGCCTTTCTCCCATGGGAAGATGCTCCCATGCAGGATGCGTATCCCTGCGGTGCCCACACTGCCAGCACTCACTGGGTGCTGGTGGGGACCTGGGGTGCAGAACCCCCCCCCCATGAACCCATCTGGAAGGTGGGCACCACGCATCCCCGCAGGGCATTAATAATTAAGCAGGCACCGGGCTGGGATGGCAGCTCTTATTTAAGGAGCTGATATAAATACCGCCCAGACAGCATTTATGGAGCACCTAAAATAAGCCCTGCCTGTCTCGATGCCTCCAGAAGCAGCTCCGCGCTCACCAGTATCCTGCGGGATGGGGATGGGGCAGCTCCATGCTCTGAGTGCGGGAGGTGGCAGCGTGTGGGGCCGATCCTATGGGCACTGCCTCAGTTTCCCTCCACAGCAGGGACCTGCCCCAACCCTTTGTGCTGTGCGGCGGGGGGTTGGTGGGGATGTGGGATGCTCAGCCCCATTGGTGACACTGGGTGGCAGCTATGGGGGTCTCTGTCAATCCACCCCCCCCCAGCGCTATGTTCCAGCAGTGCCAAGTGTTCTGTCCCCCCAGTCGTGTCTACATGGGGGGACACTGGGGTTGGGGACACATCCTCCAAGGACAGCTCAGTCCTCTCCTTTCCCTGCCCTGGCACCCTTGAGCTGCCCCATCCCTATTAAAGGGGCTGCAGAGGTTCAATAAAGGCTGGGAGCAGGGAGACAGCGAGACCTTGGGGACCCCCCCATCCAGAGCATCACCCCCCCTCCCTGCATCAGCATCCTGCCCCCCCGGCGCAGGCAAGGGGCGGGCAGGAGGGCCGGGGCTGTCACAGCGTCCCCATTGCAGGCGGGCGGCAGCTTGCTGCAGTCCTGCTCTGCAGCGTGACTCAGCACAGCCTCGCAGCTCCCAGCCCCACCGACCCCTGCTCCAGCGCCGGGAGGCGGGGGGGTTGAACCACACCACACGCTCCCCACCCCGGCACTGCCTTCCCACGGTCCCTGTCACCCCAAAGCCATCCCCCGGACCCCCGTGCCCACCCAGCCCCATCCATCCCCACACCAGGACCAGCGGGTCCAGCCCCAGTGCAGGTGGGACCCCCCCCGACTTCCAGGGTCAAGTTGGGGCTCAAAGTGATGGGGAGACACGAGGGTCTCTGCTCTGCTTATCCCATCCCGCCGGCTGCATCCAGCCCCACGGGTCTCCTTGCCCAAAGCCTCAGGGTCTGGGGAGCTGAGCACTGATTTGTGCTATGGCTCCTCTCCAGGCGCTGGGAATGAGGATTTGGGTTGTTTTCCTGAGGGATGGGACTGAAAGAGATGCCGGGGTCACACAGGGAAGTGTCAGGATTTGAAAAGTGTTTTTTTAGCTCCACTTTCGGGGTGTTTGAAGTCTGCCAGCATCAGCTTCTTGCTGCATTTCTGTGCATGTCCCCTTTGGCCATGACCTGAAGGTTACTGGGAGGGAGATAGCAGCCAGCACTGGGGAAGGAGGAGGGCTGTCCCCTCTAACTGTCCCCTCTAACTGTCCCTATGTCCCCAGGCACAAAGGCACATTCAGAGGAGGACCCCCCTCTCTGCTTGTGCTGTGCCCTTTGTCCCTTTGCGATGACAGCAGCACATGGCACATCCCCATCGCTGGGACAGGGAACAACGGGTCTATGGGTGCTGCGCATCCGGGAGCACCCGGTGGCACCCCAGTGGCTGCATCCGGGATGATGCAGGCTGGATGAACCCAAAGGCAGCGTACCCAGGACCCCCGCTCCCAGCCCCTCGCCCGTGGCACCCCATGGGAAGCGCGCTGCCCGCATCGCTGCCAGATAATTGCTTCTCTGCCTGTCTCTAAACGCAGGAGGCGGCTTTTGCCAGCTCTCAGCAGCACGCGTGGGGCAGCGAAACGCAATTAACGGGAGAGCCGGCGGTGATGGATGGGTGGATGGATGGATGGATGGATGGATGGATGGAGCAGGATCTGCAGCCGGAGCCGGTTACCCCGCTGCCCGCGGGCCGTGGCCGCGCAGCCCCGGGCACGGCGCTCGCTGGTGATGGAGCGCAGCGGTCCCCGCGGTCCCGTTGCCAGCGGGATAACTGCGCTAGTGACTTTGCAGATCCCAAAATAGCGCCTGGCTCCGGCGGTGACGTCAGCGGGAGGCAGGAGCTGGGAAGGAGGACACTGCTCCGGCGTGGGGTGCAATGAGCGGCTCCGGCGCCCCAATGTGGTGTGACCTTGGCACCCCAAGGGACTTGATCTGTCGCAGGGATGCTGCAGCGGGACTTGGTCCTCATCCATCCCATCGGAGGGGGATGTGGTCCAGGCTGTCCCTGCCCTGCATCCCTGGGTGGGTGCCTACATCCCCAGGACCTCCCCATTGCAGTGGATGGGGCAGGCTGTAGCCAGTGAGGGTTAATCAGCCCCCTGGTACGCCCCCCACCCCAAGCATGCCCCCAGGCAGGGCTGCTGCATCCCTGCGGCTCCCTAAGGGTGCCATGGGCTGAGCCAGGGCCACCATTCCCGGTGTCCCCGGGGAAACTGAGGCACTTGGGTGATGCAGAGGCAGCAGGGAGAGCAGGGGGGACACAGAGAGCCCAAGGTCACCCGGATGATGCTGGGCACAGCACTGCCAGGGATGCTCCCCGGGCCAGGGCTGCCTATGGCACTGACTCACCCTGCACCAGTGCCCAGCTCCTCCGGTTACAGTGCAGATGGGATTGCCTTAATGGGGCACGGTGGGTCTATGGGGCTGATCCAGCCGGGGGGGGGGGGGGGTAGGGGCACCCCTGGCACCAGGCACTGACCCACGGGCCCCTCCAGCCATCCCCACACTCTGCAGCTCCCCTCACATGCAGTGCATCCTCCATACCCCATCCCAGCACATCTTGTACCGGTCTCGTACTGGTCCTATGGGACTAAAACTAGGAGACCCCCATCCCTCCCAGCACAGAATTGGGGGGGGTTAACCACAAACACCCATTTGCCTGCCCCAATTCTGCAGAGCTCCAGAGCCCCACACAAGTGCTCAGCCAGAGGCCTGGCTTATTATACTGTAATGTGGCACAATAATTAAACCCTCCTCCATTTCCCCTTGCTCATTTGTGCTCCTTCAGCCTGGATTAATGGGTCTTCTCTCCCCAGCACAGACTCATTCCTTATCCCTAATAGCCCATAAATCCCGGCCCCAAAATAACCCCAGCTTTTGCCTGGACCTCCTGAAATATTCATTCTCTCCCCCCCCTGCCATCCCCTGCCCAGCCCCTCTCCAGGGACAGGAGAGGAACTAATCGATGGCATTGACTGCTGTGGAGCTGCAGCTGCTCCAGGCACGGCAAACAGCTGACGTCGGCAAGAGGATAAGAGCTGGGCAGGCACCAGGCTTCTCCCGGCTCCCACGCAGCCGCTGCGGCCTGGCTGTGATCCCACAGGATGCCCCTGCTCCACCAGCATCCCTGTCTGCTGGTATCCTGCTCAAGGGATGCAGCATCCCCCATGCTGGTACCCTGCCCCAGGGATGGAGCATCCCCCATGCTGGTACCCTGCCCCAGGGATGGAGCATCCCCGTGCTGGTACCCTGGCCCGGGGATGGAGCA